>NC_083232.1:98264762-98569955 GCF_032191835.1 Heteronotia binoei | reverse complement strand
CCTGCTTATCTTCTGAGATCATGTGAGATCAGGCTAGCCTGGCCATCCAGGTCAAGGCAAGAACTGAACAGAGGTGGCTTGCCGTTGCCTGCCTCTGCATAGCAACCCTGGACTTCCTTGGTGGTCTCCCATCCAAGTACCCACCAGGGCTGACCCTGCTTAGCTTCTATCCTCTGACAAGATAGAGCTGACCTGGGGCCGTCCAGGCCAAGGCACCACCACGGATCTCCCCTCCTGTTTAGCAATGTCAGTTCAAGATCCTCCCCTGTTCCTGGCTTGCGCCGCACTTACGCTTCCCACATTAATAAGCTTTTAACCTTTTCAGATTTCAGCAAACTGAATTAAATCTGACCGTTCCACCCAAAGAAAGGTTGCTGATGTAACGATAACGGTGGTGGGAGTGGAGGCCTTAATGAAGACATAGCAGCATCGTCCTCTTTAACTGAGACAAGTAGGAGCGCTGCCGATTCATTGCTCATCCAAGGAGGTGACTAATAGCAAAGGCAACAGAGAGCAAAAAAAAAACCCAAAACAAAACAGGGCAGGTGGGAGGGAGGGAGGGAGGAAGAGCACCGCTCCAGCTTCTTTCCTCTCCTGGCATTACTCACTAGTCTCCCACAACGAGATGAGCAGATTCAAGGGGGTGTTTTTACAAGACGCACAAGCGATTGCTGAGAGATCGTCAGATGCACAATCCTCACGTGGGTTGCCCACGAATTATCACCTCTGATGAAGTATCGGTCATTGCACATTCACATGGCTATGCAGATCTATATCTATGAACGGGCCTCAGATTCAGCAGGAGCTCACAGGAGCACGGCTCCTGAACCTTTCTGAGGGTTCCCCCTCTTCCTCCCCACCTACCCTGTCCAATGAATAGGAGGTGCAGCTGCGTCGCAATCCCTGGATCAGCTCCACCACCTATTTTTCGACAAAAGGACCCCTGTATATGAATACTGTTTAACTAAAGCATGTGTATCCCAGCTTTCCCCCAAAGGCTCAACAGTCTAGTAAAAGGCAAGAACATCTGCTTGGCATGCAGAAGGTCCCAGGTTCAGCTCTGGCAGATGCAAAGGGTTTAGCTCAGGCAGGGCCGGTGCGTGGGAGTAGGCAAAGTAGGCAGTCGGCTAGGGCGCCACCTGGCCTAGGGGGCACCACTGGGTGCCCCCTCTCTGACACTTGACTCCTGACCACTGTCCCCTTGTCCTCTCCCATGGCCAAGCTGCCCTCAACAAAGCCAAGCCACCCCCCTGTCCCCGATGTGTGACTGGGCCTCCCGCCTCATCCTATCCCGCCACCCTCCTTCCTGGCATGGCCGGCAAGCACATTCTCACGATTTTTTTAATAACTTATCACATTTTAAAAAAAATTAAAATTAAAAATCAGTAAATTAAAAATGTGAAAAGTTTCAAGTTTGAAGCTCTTCATTTCCCCTATATATATTTTTAATAATGAGGGAGGGGGCACTAGTGGGTGAGTCGTCTAGGGTGCCAGAAAGCCTAGCACCAGCCCTGAGTTCATGATCAACAATAGGCTCCCAGAAGAACAGATGAAGCAACCTTTCTACCAAATCAGACCCCCCCCCCCCGAGTATTGTCTGCTCAGGGTGGCAGAGGTCCTCCAGGGTCTCAGGCTGGGGTCTTTCACATCACTTCCTACCTCATCCTTTTAACTGGAGATGCCGGGAATTGAACCTGGGACCTTCTGCATGCTAAGGAGATGCCCTGCCACTGAGCCACAGCCCCTCTTCTGACGTTAAGAATCCTGCCTCCTTGCCCTGTACCAAGCTATACAATGCAGAGCTTGCCACAATGTCCAAAACAGGGCCTACCGGACAAATCTTGTTGTATTTCCTGTGGAGACCCTGAGATCTGACTGACCCGAGCTTGGGAAGCAGGCATTTCCCCATTGGTGATGTAGAAGCCGGCAACCTGAGATCCAGTGCATGTCTGATAGCAAGGATTCTGCACGCCTGCCTTCCTTTCAGATCCAGTCCATGCCTTCAGGGCCCCGCTGGACCAAGATTTAGCAACTCTGGCTTGGGAAATCACTGGAGATTTGGGGGTGGAACCTGGAGAAGGCAGAGGGTGCGGCGGGACAGAGGGGGTTAGGAGGGACAGGGGGGCCAGAGAGCCCACCCTCCAAGGCAGCCGTTTTCTCTGGATCCTGGTAGACTGGAGATCAGTTGTAATTAGGGTTGCCAACTTGAGGTCTCCAGGTTGGGAAATCCCGGGAGATTTGGGGGTGGAGCCTGGGAAGGGTTTGGGGAGGGGCCTCACCAGGATATAATTCCATGGAGACCACCCTCCAAAGCCCTCAATTTCTCCCGGGGAACTCATCTCTGGAGGTCAGTTGTCCTTCTGGGAGATCACCTTCTGTGGACTATACAATTTTGTTACAAATGCCCATCGATTTTATATAGTTGAATCATGATTATATGCATGATTTTTCCACTGCTATTGAATCAAGAGATTGAATTAATAGCAGTGGTTTAATGAGGAGTTTGTACGTTACTAATTCTGCAGTGCCCCAGATATTTTGTCTGGATCCTGCTGGGGGCCACAGTGCTGCTGACTGTATGGGCTGTTGACTCTGCCATTGACTCTCTCCACATGAGTAAACAGACAGCCATTACTCACACAGAGACGGGGAAATAAGAACAGATTGCAAGCAAAGAATCCAACTGGGGAAGGCAAAACTTGTCTCCTTCACGACATCACACACACCCCAGTGCCAGAATTCAGCATCTCTCTGTTATCCCAGAGACTGAGTGTGCCTCATTTGCATAGCTCCGCCCCCTTCACAACCCCATCATTATAGTAAAGGATCTAATTCTCCAGCACAGAACAGCCTTTGGGTTTCACAGCTCATCAGAAATTATTTCCTGGCCCTTATGATGGTGGGGGCAGGGAGGGGGGAGAAATAGCTTTCCCCCCCCCCAAAGGTGTCTTTTAAAAAAGATTTGCTACCCCATGCAATGGTTAGGAGAAATCCCATCAATGTGCCCCATTGACCAACAACCCTGTACACCAATTAGCAAAGTTTTGGAGAAGGTGGGGTGGAGTTAGTAGAACTATCCAGGCACTAACGTATGCAAACCAGAAAAGAAAGTGAAATAAAAAAGAAAACATGGCCAATTTTTTTTTTAAAAAAAAATCACAAATATATGGTTGGATTTGTGCCTTTGGTTTATTTCCAAATGGCAGCTTTGAGAAGAGATGCAATTCAAAATATCTTCTCTTAGACATAATAAAACTTTGAATAGTTGTGGGGTGTATCTGCTTTATCCAGCTATGAATCTGGAGTGGGTTTTGCAGGAAAGAGAAGCAGAGAGGGGCCAAAGCTCTGTGGGGGATGTCCCAATGTGGCCTGCAAGATGCCACAACAACAACAACAACAACATCATTCTGTGAATTAAGGAGGTCAGGAAGGGCTGCATCACGGCTTATTTCTTGGGTCCCCTTGTTACATGCCCATGTTCACCACTTCGGGGTCAGTCAGCAATTTTTCTCCAGGCCAGTTTGGCAAGGGATCCTGGAGGGTTCTGCTATTTTCTGGGCTTGGAGCCGGGGTCACTGGGGATGTATGGGTTGGGGGGCAGGTACTTGTGAATTTTGTGCACTGTGTAGGGGATTGGACTAGATGACCCTGGAGGTCCTTCCAAGTCCAACTGTATGATTCTATAATACTCAGACTGGCAGTGGATCTCTCCCAGGCTTTTGTTTCCACATCGCTTCCTACCAGGTCCTTTCAACTGGAGATGCTTGGGGCTCTTTAGTTTGGAGCAACGTCGACTGCGGGGTGACATGATAGAGGTTTACAAGATTATGCAAGGGATGAAGAAGGTAGAGAAAGAAGTACTTTTCTCCCTTTCTCACAATACAATAACTCGTGGGCATTCACTGAAATTGCTGAGCAGTCGGGTTGGAATGGATAAAAGGAAGGGTAATTAACATGTGGAATTCACTGCCACAGGAGGTGGTGGCGGCTACAAGCATAGCCAGCTTGAAGAGGGGATTGGATAAAAACATGGAGCTGAGGTCCATCAGTGGCTATTAGCCACAGTATGTGTGTGTGTGTGTGTGTATATTGACCACTGTGTGACACAGTGTGACACAGAGTGTTGGACTGGATGGGCCATTGGCCTGATCCAACATGGCTTCTCTTATGTTCTTATGAACCTGGAACCTAAGTAGAGCTTGTGAAAAAAGCCCCGTGGCGCAGAGTGGTAAAAGCTATAGTACTGCAGTCGGAGTCCACGACCTGAGTTTGATCCCAGAGGAAGTTGGTTCAGGTAGCCAGCTCCAGGTTGACTCAGCCTTCCATCCTTCCGAGGTCGGTCAAATGAGGACCCAGCTTGCTGGGGGGAAAGCGTAGATGACTGGGGAAGGCAATGGCAAACCACCCCGTCAAAAGTCTGCCGTGAAAACGTCGTGAAAGCAACGTCACCCCAGAGTCGAAAACGACTGGTGCTTGCACAGGGGACTACCTTGACCTTTTTAGGGCTGGTAAAAGAGGGTGAGTGGAATCTCCTCAGGTGGGTGCCTCAGGATGAGAAAAATGTGCTTGGGATATTTGAGCCTTTGCTCATCATTAGTAAGATACTGAAAGTCACATGAGCTCAGACAGTTGTACCATAGGTCAATAATGCAGCCAATCAAGGGCCAAGAAGCCAGCTGTTTCCAGTCAGCATCCATGGAGCAGCTTGGGGATGCTGTCTAGTCTGCAGACAGAGGGTCAGGCCTTCTCTGCAGTACCCAGCATCATGACCCAGCTTGGGTGGGGCACCCCTTCCTTGAAAAGCAGGATCTGGCCACCATTTTGGTTGAATGCAGGCTCGATTGCTGCTGTTTACAAATTTTTATCCCTCCTTCCCACAGTTTGTAGAATTTGTCTTTTATACACATACGCAGTCACAAGCTGAGCACTTGAAACTGTCCCTCCCCCCCCCCCCCCCTCAACACACACAAAATATTCTCTCTACGATTCTCTGGATGTTCAGAGGCCATGACTGGCTGATTTCTTCTCCCTGATTTCCTCCTTTAACTGGCACTTCGCTGCTTTCCAGATCTTCTGGGTTATATTCAGTCCTTTCAGGCAAGTTTTTGAGGTTCTCTCTTCTTATTTTCTTTGGATTCAGTTACAAAATCCTATTTTTCTACATACCTGGAGGATCTCCTACATAGGTAAAGATGTCTTCTTTGTCTGTGTGTGGTTGTGTTTTGCTGACTTCATCACCCACAGAGAGGCCAAGAGGTTTACAGATGGGGGGGGAGGGGCTGTGGCAGAGCATCTGCTCAGCACGGGAAAGGCCCCAGGTTCAATCCCCGGCATCTCCACTTGAAAAGATCTGGTAGTAGATGACGGGTAGGACTTTTGCCAGAGACCTCAGAGAGCTGCTGCCAGTCTGAGTAGACAATACTGGCCTTGATGGACTGATGGTCTAATTCAGTATAAGGCCTCTCCAATGTGCTCATGCGTATGGTCACACACGAATATCATGTTTCTAGCATTATTACGCATATACCGTAGATTTGCCAGTAAACTGCCCTTGAAGCTGCAGGTGTTGTATACATAGACGAAAAGTTTTTAGAACAGGTATATAAAGTAGTATGAATTGTGGTCTTACTATTTGGCATTTATGTACTTCGGAATGTTCAACATGCATTAGAAGCAGGAGTCCAGTAGTGCCTTTAAGACCAACGACGTTTTATGCAGAATGTGAGCTTTTGTATGCATGCATTTCTTCAGGCGAGGGAATGGGGTACAAGTGAGCAGAGCTGCATGTAGCTGGTGGGGAATGTCAAGACTGCTATTTGACTCCTTCTTTGCTCTACTGCTTCAGACCAAAATGGCTGCCCACCTGGATCAATGCATTAGAAGGATATCAGTACCTTACAGTCACCCGACAAGGTAGGTTGGTGGGATAATCCTCCTGTTACCGATTGGTGAGGGGCAGATGCCAGGGAGGAATTGCCAACCTTAAGTCCCTCCTTCTCCAGTGCCACAGTCCCAACCCAAATCAAACCCATCTGTACTTTTTACACAGGAGTTGCGCCCAGGGAATGGCAGTTTCAGCAGGGCTGAACATCTCTGTGGGAAACTAATTGAAGAAGAAGAATTGCAGATTTATACCCCGCCCTTCTCTCTGAGAATAAGAGCCCCTTGGCACAGAGTGTTAAAGCTGCAGTACTGCAGTCCTAAGCTCTGCTCACAACTTGAGTTTGATTCCTGGTGGAAGCTGGGTTTTCAGGTAGCCGGCTCAAGGTTGACTCAGCCTTCCATCATTCCAAGGTCAGTAAAATGAGTCCCCAGCTTGCTGGGCAGAAAGTGTAGATGACTGGGGAAGGCAATGGCAAACCACCCCATAAAAAGTCTGCCTTGAAAACGTAGTGAAAGCAGCGTCACCCCAGAGTCAGAAACGACTGGTGCTTGCACAGGGGACCTTTCATTTCCCTTCTCTCTGAATCAGAGACTCAGAGCGGCTTACAATCTCCCATATCTTCTCCCCCCACAACAGACACCCTGTGAGTGGGTGGGGCTGAGAGGGTTCTATTTTATTTATTTATTTGATTTATATCCTGCCCTCCCCACCGAAGCAGGCTCAAGGACAACCTCTGCCAGAGCTATGGCTGACCCAAGGCCATTCCAGCTGCAAGTGGAGGAGTGGGGAATCAAACCCGGTTCTCCCAGATAACGAGTCCATGCACTTAACCATTACACCAAACTGGCTCTGTAAAAGGTAATGTCTAACTCAGCTTAGAAGGAACACTTGAGGTTCCTGGCCCTGAAAAGTCCTCCTGCCTGCCTCTTCCCCATCTTCCTGAAGACAAAACACGGAGCCCAGCAGGGGACCTGGGCATCTCTTCCCACTGCCCAGCCTTTGGGGCTACTGCAACTTTCTCACATGAGGTTTTGGGGAGGTGTTTTGGGTTTTTTTTTTTAAAGCAAGTCTCTCTGCCTCTTCTCATGCTTATCATTTAATAAGCAGATCCATTACAAAGGCTGTGGGCAGAGATGCGGACTTAATTCACCCCAATTGCTGCGGGGGGAGAGAAATTCATTCTCGGTTAATTGTGTTTGCCAAGAAGGCAGGGTGACTTTGGGTGGAGGGAAGGCTATAAATATACATAGATGCTCTCCTGACTGCACAAGCAGGGACTTGGGTCAAGGGGGAAGGAAGACTGTTTATCCCAAAGCTGAATTGTATCACACCAGAGGAAGGCTAGCCCATCTGGTGTAAGAAGGGGATGGGAGAAACCTCAAGAAACAGACAACAGAGTCATAAAGAAAATGGACAGGGCACAATACGTAGAAGGCCCAATGAAAGGGGCAAACCCTGACAGAGACCCAGCTCTCTATGGTTCACGGCACGGGTCCCCAGCGTGGTGCCCGTGAGCGCCACAGAACCCGCCAAAGCTTTTCCTGGCACCGCTGCTTTTGGAAAGTGGGAAGGGCCAGGCGGGGCTTCTGATTGGCCACCAAAGATCTGATTGGCTGTGCAGATTAAAATAACTCTAGCAGCAGCAGCTGACAGTACTGCATTAGTTTTATCTTGTCTCTCCCTCATAGAATCACAGAACCATAAAGTTGGAAGGGACCTCCAGGGTCATCTAGTCCAACCCCCTGCCCAATGCAGGAAACTCACAAACACCTCCCCCTAAATTCACAGGATCTTCATTGCTGTCAGATGGCCATCTAGCCTCTGTTTAAAAACCTCCAAGGAAGGAGAGCCCACCACCTCTGAGGAACCACTCTAACGGTCAGGAAGTTCTTCCTAATGTTGAGCCGGAAACTCTTTTGATTTAATTTCAACCCATTGGTTCTGGTTCTACCTTCTGGGGCCACAGAAAACAATTCCATCCCATCCTCTATATGACAGCCCTTCAAGTACTTGAAGATAGTGATCTATCACCTCTCAGCCGCCTCCTCTCCAGGCTAAACATCCCCAGCTCCTTCAGCCTTTCCTCATAGGACTTGGTCTCCCTCCTCTTTCCCAGTGCATTCTTTCAATTATCCCTCTTCTTCCCTGCACTCTCCCTCCCTCTCCCTCTCTCTGTGAGTGCTTGGCTCCACTTTTGGCAGCAGCTGCTTGGTGATTGTGCCCTCCACTGTTTGTCAGAATTCCAGAGGCATCCAGAGCTTCAAAAAAGTCGGAGATCCCTGGTTTGGAGTGAGCATGGGGCCCCTATGAAGAGCGCAAAGAGTTCTGGTGATCTTCAGCAACAGAGAGCAGGATCCCCACTGAAAGACAGCCTGCCCTCCCCCATGGCCAATCTTCCCTGAGCAGTCCACAGTAGCAAGTCAGGGCTCTTCTGCATTCCCATTTTCCCTGCTTGAGTGGCCCTATGGCTTCAGGGTGGTGGTGGTGGTTTTCTTTCCTGCATGTGTTTTGCTCCCTCTAGTGATTGATTTGATATTACATCACTGTATGTCTGTCATACCCCAAGTTTTTAAACTGCAGGAAGATATACTGGATGGCCAGAGACATAATATCAAATTGACTCCTTGAGGGAGCAAAACATGGGCAGAAAAGAAAAAAAAAACCCCACAGCAATATTTATTTATAGTAGGCTTATATTCCGCCCTTTCCCATAACGGGCTCAGGGTGGATCACAACATAAATTGGACAATAAAAATCTACAATTCAAATTTAAAACAATACAATAAAACCAAAACAGTAGAACAATAAAACGAAACCAGGTGCATCACCAGTGAAAAGGGCACATTTCACAAAATATAACAGTTTTTGGCTCAAGAAGAAGTGATTGTGTTAATAATCAGGAACACACAAGCAACGAAAATGATAGTGCAGAAGAGCCTTCTCTGTTCATGACAGAGGTACACTGTCAGGCCCAAGAACAGGCCCAGCCTTCTACCCAAACAACACTCTGGAGCCTTCCATTTTGCAGAAATAGTCAGAGAGGCCTGGAGTTTGTGCGTGAGAAACCTAAGTGGGTAAGCCCCAGTTCTTCTTCACTGGACAACATTGCTATCCACCACTGACCTTCCACCCGAAACCTAGGCTAGGAGACAGAGCAGAGAATACCGTAAAACGCAGATCCAAGCCTCATAAAAAGCAACATAATCTTACTATTTGGCAACAGCGATAACAGACAGTGTTTCATTATACACTCTCCTAAATCATTTGCAACTGTGAAGCACGATGGCATTAGATGACAGGTTGCTTCCCTAGCAAATCGTTTCTCTTTGTTTTAAGCATCCGTCTCCATGTGGGAGTCTAGGTAAGCAGACTATGAAAGGGAGGAAAGAAGCAGGGGGGAGAGTGAGGTTTTGAGGACTCTGGGCCAAAAAGCAGACTCCTAAAAATCTGGGCTCCTGCCAGCCAATCACCAGAAAGAGGTCCCAAATCAAGCAACCCAAACGACCTTCTTCCGTGTTGCCTGCAGCAACCAACATACCATAAGGACCACCTCAAGAACATAAGAGCATCACAAGAGCCCTGCTGAGTCAGACCAGTGAGGGTCTATCTAGTCTTGCATGCGTCACACACAGTGGCCAGTCAGTTCCTCTGGAGGGCCAACAACAGGGCAGAGGGGCTGAGGCACTAACAGGTTTAGTGCCTCTGGATGTGGAGGTTCCCTTCAGCCACCACAATAGACCTCTGATGGGCCTCTCAGCCATAAATCTAGCTCCCTTTTAAAGCTATGCCGTGGCCATCACTACATCTTCTGGCAGCCTTCTTGCAGATGATGATGATGATGATGATGATGATGATATTGGATTTATATCCCACCCACCATTCTGAATCTCAGAGTCTCAGAATGGCTTTATCTTCCTCCTCCACAACAGAACACTGTGAGGTGGGTAAGGCTGAGAGAGCTCTCCCAGCAGCTGCCCTTTCAAGGACAATTCCTGCCAGAGCTATGGCTCACCCAAGGCCATTCCAGCCGGTGCAAGTGGGGAATCAAACCCGGTTCTCCCAGATAAGAATCCACACACTTAACCACAACGCCAAACTGGCTCTCCGCATTCACTCTGGTTATCTTCAGAGGCTCTGCCTCAGTTGCCCCTGCTATCTGAGGCTGAACAGGTGGCAACCCCCAAAAAGACTTTCTGAAGTTCCAAAACTTTAGAACTTCCTCCACAGAGAGACTCAACCATCTCCCTTTACCACTGAATTCGGCCAGTGGGTGAAAACTTCCTTGTCATACCCCCCAGTAATGGTTACTGGCCCTCCTTCTAGCATTGCGTGTTGATGTGTTTTTATTGAATTTTTAAACCATTTTACCTGCATTTTAATGGTTCAAATGTTTCCATGTTTTTATGTTTGCTGCCTTGGGGATCCTGATTGGGTGGAAAGGCAGCGTAAAAATGTTTTTAAATGCAATAAATATGCATTTACAGTCAACAACTGCTTCTAAGAGGACCAAGGGAGGAATTCAACCAACTTTGCTAGACCTGCAGGCAGGTGGGTGGTGCATTCCCTGCATCCAACAAGGTATTTTTCAACAGTTAGAATCATAGAATCACAGAGTTGGAAGGGACCTCCAGAGTCATCTAGTCCAACCCCCTGCACAATACAGGAAACTCACAAATAGCTCCCCCTAAATTCACAGGATCTTCATTGTTGTCAGATGGCCATCTAGCCTCTGTTTAAAAACCTCCAAGGAAGGAGAGCCCACCACCTCCCAAGGAAGCCTGTTCCACTGAGGAACTGCTCTAACGGTCAGGAAGTTCTTCCTCATGTTGAGCCGGAAACTCTTTTGATTTAATTTCAACCCATTGGTTCTGGTCCTCCCTTCTGGGGCCACATACTTTAACCACAATGTCACATTGATCTCAGAAGAGTTTGTATTGGGGGGCAGTCACGGAGCACAGCAGAAGACCCTAGCCTGCACCTGTGCTGGGGACAGATCATAGAATCGTAGAGTTGGAAGGGACCTCCAGAGTCATCTAGTCCAACCCCCTACACAATGCAGGGAATTTACAAATACCTCTCCCCCCATGCACTCCATTTACACCTGCTTCACACACAGAAGATGGCCACCTCACCCCCGATCCCCGGAGACTGGCCTGGAGAAAAATTGCTGACTGACCCCAAAATGGTGATCAGCATTTCCCTGGGCAGGTAAGAAAGGACCACAAGAACTAAGCACTGATGCAACCCTTCCTGCCTTCCCTTTCATAAACTGCCTAATTCACAGAATCAGCGTTGCTGTCAGGTGGCCATCTAGCCTCTTTTTTAAAAATCTCCAAAGAAGGAGAGCCCACCACCTCCCGAGGAAGCCTATTTCACTGAGGAATCGCTCTAATGATCAGGAAGTTCTTCCTAATGTTTAGTCGAAAACTCTGTTGATTTAATTCCAGCCCATTGGTTCTGGTCCTACCTTCTGGGGTCACAGAAAACAACTTCGCACCGTCCTCTATATAGTAGCCCTTCAAGTACTTGAAGATGGTGATCATATCACCTCAGCCACCTCCTCTCCAGGCTAAATATCCCCAGGTCCTTCAACCTTTCCTCCTAGGACTTGGTCTCCAGACTCCTCACCATCGCCCTCCTCTGGACCTGTTCCAGCTTGTCTATATCCTTCTTAAATTATGGTGCCCAAAACAGAACACAAGACTCCAGGTGAGGTCTTACCAGAGCAAAGCCATACCATCACTTCACGTGATCTGGACACTACGTTTCAGTTGATACAGCCCAAAATTGCACTGACCTTTTTAGCCACCACATCACACTGTTGACTCATGTTTAGTCATGTTCAGATGTGAATCTCTATTCCAATGCGACTCTAGCAGCTAATTCCAGAGCGCTCAGAGTCCCAGGCCAAGGAAAAGAGGGAAAAGGGGCTGCCCTCCTGATATTTTTTTCCCAAGTCTACAGTGGACTCTTGTTTGGGTTCATCCTCCAGGTGCTGAAGCAGCCATCTCAACTAGTTGCACTGCACAGGAGTTACAGTCATGAGGAGAACACAGAGGTACACAAGCAAACGGACTAATCTGAGGTCTGGTTTACACATATATCTCCTTCAGCTGACTTTTCAACAACTGGGGTGGCTCTAGGGCAGGGGTGTCAAACATGCGGCCCAAGGGCCGAATCAAGCCCCCAAGCTCTAGATCATTGGACCCTACTGAGGGTGTCTCTCCTCCCCAAAACCCAACCTTCCCAGGCTCCACCCCTTAAATCTTCAGAAATTTTCCAATCTGATGTGGGCTGCCCTATCTGAACAGGGTTTTGTTTTGTTTTTTAAATGTATCAGACTTTCAGCAACCCCTTCCCTGCACAGCAAGGCTCTGGGAGGGTAACAAGAAGTTAAAAAACAATATCACAAATTAATTGTTAAAAACAAGTTAGCGTAGCAGCAAATCAAAATTTAGATCAGATGGTGACAGGCACTAATAAAAAAATTATATTCTGCTGAGGCCCCTCCCCTCCCCAAACCTCACCCTCCAGAGACTCCACCCCCAAAATCTCCAGGTATTTCCCAGACACCTCTGGGTTGGGAAATACCTGGTGATTGGGGGGGGGGGTAGAGCCTGGGGAGGGACCTCAGCAAGGTATAATACCCCAGAGTCCACCTTTCTTCTCCAGGGGAACTGTTCACATCCCTTGTAACTCATTCATACATGCAAGTCATCACAAGATGTTGCCACCGGTGACAAACAGACATGTGCACATGAACCAACTGCAAGAGACAGTTTAGAAAGGCAGGAAAGCAGGTAACCTGGGCGGGAGACCCACCTGAACACCCACTCGAAAGGCAGCCTCCACTTGAGCTTTGAGAATGTTACATTTCAAATGATCCGGTGCTGCGGAAGACGACACTGGAGGAGTGTGGAGGCTCTTCTCTAGTGCTTTCTTGTCTTCGCCCTGCTAGTAACATAAGAAGACACAATATGGGCAAATTACCTCAGTGTTTCTCTCAGAGACACTGTGTGTGTATTGAGGAGGGGGTAATACATGCTGTGGGGTGTGTGTGTGTGTGTGAAGTGCTGCCTGTCACTTCAGACTTATGGTGACCTCATGAATAAATGACCTCCAAAACTCTTTTCATGAACAGCCTGGCTCAGGCCTTGCAGACTGAGGGCCTTGTGGCTTCCCTGATTGGGTCAACCCATCTCTGTTGGCCCTTCCACTTTCCTTAGCATGACTGTCTTTTCCAGTGACTCTGTCTTCTCATGATGTGACCAAAGCACAATATACAGCCTCAGTTGAGTCATTGCAGCTTCTAGGGAGAATTTAGGCTTGCTTTGTTAAACCTTCAAGACTAATCAAATTTGTGGCAGGGGGGGGGGGGGGAGGAGCTGTTACAAGTCGTGGCTCACTCTGCAGAACCAACCAAACAATCTAAATCCCTAATGGCCCTCACCTTTGGCTTTGTCTGCCACTTCTGTGGACCAGTGTTCCCTCTAAGCTGAGTGAGCGTGAGCTAGCTCACAGGTTTTTAGCCTCCAGCTCACACATTTTTGTCTTAGCTCAAGAAGGATGACCCCAGAGCACAATAATTTATTAGGCTTCCCAACCCTCCTGCCCTGGCAGGGGACCCCAGGATTTCCACCCTCTTCCCCCGCTCCCCCAAAAAAACGGAAGCGGGGGGGAGGGGGGGAAATGGCGCCGGGGAGCATGGCGAGCCGCCTGATTCTGGAGCGGGCGAGGCCGCTGCGCCGCTGCCGCCCCCTTCCCGCCCACTGCAGCTGCTCCTCCGAGATGGGCCCAGGCTGAGCCCATCTCGGAGGAGCAGCCAAGAGGCAGCAGCAGCGCTGGGGAGGGCGAGGCAGGCCAGGAGCATGGTGAGCCGCGAATCTGGGCCCTTCTAGGACCCGGACTTGTGGCTCGCCACGCTCCCGGCCCGCCTCCACCCCCCCCTCTCCGCTTCCACCCCAGAGGCGGAGCGGGCGAGGCCGCCGCGCCGCTGCCGCCTCTTCTCTGCTCGCCATGGCTGCTCCTCCGAGATGGGCTCAGGCTGAGCCCATCTCGGAGGAGCAGCCACGGCGAGCAGAGAAGAGGCGGCAGCTGTGGGGCGGCTCGCCATGCTCCCCGGCGCCGTTTCCCCCTCCCTAGCTCCACCCCAGTGTCTCCTGGCTCCACCCCCAAAGTCTCCTGGCTCCACCCCCGAAGTCCCCAGATATTTCTGCGGTTGGACTTGGCAACCCTATAATTTATGCAGGAGCTCACAACTTTAATACCAGTAGCCAGGGCTTTTTTTGAGCAGGAACGCAGTTCCGGCTGGTTTGGCATCAAGGGGTATGGCCTAATATGCAAATGAGCTACTGCTGGGCGTTTTCTACACAAAAGCCCTGTGTGGAACAATGGTGATGTCAGGGGTGTGGCCTAATATGCAAATGAGCTCCTGCTGGGCTTTTTCTACAAAGAAAGCCCTGCCAGTAGCTCACAAAGTAGAATTTTTGCTGCAGTTTAGAGGGAACATTGCTGTGGACTCAATCACAAGATTTAGTCTGTAGACAGAAAATTAATCAAGAAGGAGACCGAACCCTCTAATTAGCCAGTTTTCTCTTCCTCCTGATTTTCACTTAGCTGCTTTTGTTTCTCTCGGGCATATTGATCTGCAGCTAGTCTACTGCTACCCAGTGAAACATCTCGGGCCACAATCCAACACGTCTCCTCTCTGTATAGGAATTTAATCTAAGTGGCCACATAAAACTCCTGGCTTTTCTGGCCCAAAGTAGTAGCTGGCTTGCATTACAGTCAATACACTGTCACCCAAACGAGACGGGTGCTCTTTAATGAGCTAACAACTTGCCTTTGTTCAAGAGGAAAGCATTTTGTGGTTAATTGGACAGCTCTAGAAATAATGGCTTGTTAATTTGTTCCGTTTGGTGGCTGCGCACAGAAGTATTGTAAAGGGCCAGCTCAGACATGTGCGAACACCTCTCGACAAGGGAACAAATGCTGGGTGCGAGCTGCATGCCTGAACTGTCTCCATCAGAAAGTCTTGTCTCTGAGTGGGCACAAAGGGATGGGGCCTGCGACAGCTCATGCTCATGCGGCTACCAGCAACGAGCAAAGGAGATGCATGCGTGGATCAGAGTTTAGTGGCAAAGTCTTGGGTGGACATCTTTACTGCAAAGAAGTACCCATCACCTACTTGGGGAAGCGGCTAGAGGAGGAAAAAGCAGGGGCTGGGACGGAAGCAGATGAATGTGACACACTGGCTCATTCCATGCTAAACAGTTTGGTGTAGTGGTGAAGTGTGTTATCTAGGAGAACCGAATTTGATTCCCCACTCCTCCACTTGCAGCTGCTGGAATGGCCCTGGGTTAGCCATCGCTATCGCAGGAGTTGTCCTTGAAAGGGCAGCTGCTGGGAGAGCCCTCTCAGCCCCACCCACCTCACAGGGTGTCTGTTGTGGGGGGAGAAGACATAAGAGATTGTAAGCCACTCTGAGTTTCTGGGGGTTGGACTAGATGATCCTGGAGGTCCCTTCCAACTCTATGATTCTATGATTCTGACACAGAGAGAAGGGTGGGGTATAAATCTGCAGTCTTCTTCTTCTAAACACCACATCAGAGCTGCCACCGAACATACTATTCTATACCTCTGCAGATGTTCCTGATCAAATTGAAGGATGGAATGTAGCAAATCAGAGGGTAAGGTTGCTAACCCCCAGGTAGTGGCTGGAGATCTCCTGGGATTAAAACTGATCTCCAGGCAACAGAGGTCCATTCCCCTGGAGAAAATGGCCACTTTGGAAGGTGGACTGTGGCACCATACCTCACTGAAGTCCCTCCCCTCCCCAAACTCCGGCCCCCTCAGGCTCTGCTCCCAAAATACCCAGTTATCTTTCAGCCCAGAGCTGGCAGTCCTAGATATGGGTCTGTACTTGATCCTGGTCAGGTTCTTTGGTTTTCTGCCTACCTTTCCTGCACGTCTTTTAGGTTTTTTATCCGTGCCAAAGAGGTTCATGACAGAGTCCAGGTTTTGACCTCTGCCTGGTGCCCACCTTATATGCGGCAAGGAAGCCTTTCCATTTGCTCTGCTCCAGTCAAAGCTGTGCTACAGGCCCGTGTCGTTTTTGTGGACTAGTTGGGTGTTTGAGGCAATCTCTTGAGTTCACCCTCTTCCCTCAGACAGCATCAGAGAGAATCACAGCCTTCGACTCTCCGACTCACCTCTGGGCACCTTTGATGCCTGCTTTGTACTAATTAAAACGGCCCAGCAGCGCTCAGAAGAGTAAAGCACGTTCTGTCAATGTACAGGGTTTTATCTGGCTTTTTCTCATCTCATCATCTAATTAAACATATGAATACAAAGACAAGGACAATTTGGATCTCACAGATTATTTGGCAGGAGGGTTGCCATGGCACCCTGGGAAAAGGTATCTCTGCCACCTTTCTCAGCACAGAGTTCAGGCCCCTTTGAACGCAAACAACACCACACCACTTCTGAGGCAGAGAGAGAGAGACAGAGACAGAGACAGATTTTATAAAAATGTATTGGGTCCCAACAGCCTCAACCCAAGCTGACTCTTTGGAGGTAAGCAGGACAGAATCAAAATGGACGCCCCTGCCAGTGTGTGGAGAATTGTAGCACGGGGGCAAACAACAGGAGCAAGTGAAGGAACAACAAAGAGCAGAGGGGAAACCGATGATGATTTCTATTCGTATCCCGCTCTCTCCCACTGATGTGGGGCTCAGAGTGGGTTCCAGCATTTCAAGCTACATACAAAAGGAAGAAATGGGCTCTCAATGTTTCATTAGCAGAGACAGCTCTGGGTCAGCAGGTTCCAGGAGATTCAAGGGACAGAGTCCAGGGGAAGGGAGGGCCACAACAGGCTCTAATGCCATGGCTTCCCCCCTCCAAAGCAGTCCTTTCCTCCAGGGAGAGGGAACTCCAGTCTACAGGGTGTAGGGTTACTAGGTCCCTCCTGGCCACCCATGAGGAATGGCGGGTAGGGTTGCCAGAAGGGACCTAGTAACCCTACACCCTACAGATCCAGGTTGGGAAACTTCCGGAGATTTGGGGGTGGAGCCTGGGGAGGACAGGGACCTCAGTGGGGGACAAGGCCACAGAGTCCACCCTCCAAAGCATCCCTTTTCTCCAGGGGAACTGATCTCTGTAGTCTGGAGATGAGATGTAACTCCAGGGATCCCCAGGTCCCACCTGGAGGCTGGCATCCTTAGGAGGGGAGGGACCTAGAAGGGTATAATGTCACGGACTCCCCCCCTCCACAGCAGCTGTTTTCCACAGGGGAAATGTCGTCTAGAGGTGCGCTGCAATTCCAGGGGGTCCCCAGGTCCCACCTGGAGGCTGGCATTTCTAACAGGGTGGTGCTTGTGAGGATAAAACGGAGAAGACCTACAAAAGCCGCTTTGGGTCATGATCCAGGAGACAGGCAGGGTGTAAAGGAAGGAATTCAATATTTGTGAAGAGGCACGGGATGAAACATGGAAGGGAAACGCACCCCGGCTTGTGGTATTTCTCCTCATTTTGGAGAGGAGCGACATTTCTGATCTAATCCCTGCCGTGTCCATAAGAGCAAGGTCATTTGAGTGGCTCAAGAGGGCTTGAGGTCTGCAGGGCGCTCAGCCTACGGTTGCCAATCCCCAGGTGCGGGCAGGGGATCCCCCGGTTTGGAGACCCTCCCCCCGCTTCAGGGTCGTCAGAAAGCAGGGGGAGGGGAGGGGAATGTCTGCTGGGAACTCTATTATTCCCTATGGAGTTTTATTCCCATAGAAAATCATGGAGAACTGATCCACCAGTATCTGGGGCTCTGGGGGGAGGGCTAGGGTTGCCAAGTCCAATTAAAGAAAAATCTGGGGACTTTGGGGGTGGAGCCAGGAGACTTTGGGGGTGGAGCCAGGAGACATTGGGGGTGGAGCCAAGAACAAGGATGTGACAAGCATAATTGAACTCCAAGGGAGTTCTGGCCATCACATTGAAAGGGACAGCACACCTTTGAAAATTCCTTTCTTCCATAGGAAATAATGAAGTATAGGGGCACCATCTTTTGGGGCTCATAGAATTGGACCCTCTGGTCCAATCGTTTTGAAACTTGGGGGGTATTTTGGGGAGAGGCACTAGATGTTATACTAAAAATTTGGTGCCTCTACCTCAAAAAATAGCCCCCCCCCAGAGCCCCCAATGCCAACAGATGAATTCCCTATTATTCCCTATGGGAATCGTTCTCCATAGGGAATAATAGAATGCCCAGTAGACATTTCCCTCCCCCCCACGCTTTCTAAAAAGGGGGAGGGCCTCCAAACCAGGGAATCCCCTGCCCCCTCCCTCACACACACACACACACACACACACAGTTACCAGATCTTCTTCCGGAGAACTCTTGCGGTGAAAGTGAAAGCAAAAGAAAGGGCGGGGCTGTTCTCCCAAGCCCTTCCTGCTCCCGGCCCAGCCTTAAAGCGGCAGACATTTTACAAACGGCTCAGGAGCTCTATAATGAAGCCTACAGGTATGTTCTCCCCCCCCTCCACCCCCCACCCCCGCTTCCCACTTCTTGAAGACCGGGAGATGAGGCTGCAAACCCAGGGGACTCCCGCCAGAGCGGGAGGGTTGGGAAGCCTAGGGAGGGCTGTTTTGGGGAGTAGAAGCACCAAATTTTCAGTATAGCATCTAGTGCCTCTCCCCAAAATACCGCCCACGTTTCAAAAAGATTGGACCAGAGGGTCCAATTCTATGAGCCCCAAAAGAAGGTGCCCCCATCCTTCATTATTTCCTATGGAAGGAAGGCATTGAAAAGGTGTGCCGTTCCTTTAAATGTGATAACCAAAAGTCCCTTTGGAGTTCAATTATGCTTGTCACAGCCTTGAGTTTGGCTCCACCCCTAATGTCTCCTGGCTCCACCTCCAAAGTCTCCTGGCTCCACCCCCAAAGTCCCCAGATATTTCTTAAATTGAACTTGGCAACCCTAGCTCAGCCACCTCAAGAGATACCTGGGGCTCAGACTGTGAAAGAGCTGGTTGGCTGGGAAATACCTGGAGATTTGGGGGGAAGAACCTGGGAGAGAACTCAGCAGGGCCTAATGCCATGGAGAGAGTCCACCTTCCACAACAGCCACATTCTTCAGGGGATGTTGTCTCTGTAGCCTGGAGATCAGGTGTAATTCCAAGAGACCTTCAGGCCCCATCTGGAGGTTGGCAACCCAAGCCCCAGCCAGAGATCCCCATGTTGTACCTTGTTCATGTTGACGTGCAGCACCGGCCAGGGCCCGACTGCCTTCACCGTCTCCGCTTCCCCCTTCTTCAGATGGACAGAAGCATCATCGTAAAGGCGAGGAACTCCTGGGGGCCCAGAATTAGCAAAGAAAACAGTCTGAAAGCAAAGTAAAAAACCCTGCAAACATAACCCCTGGACAAAGTTCATGCACGGTTATAAACCGGACTCACACTCAGTCACACTCGTCCCCTTTTCGACAGCAGCAGCTTGTAACGTTTGCAACAGCACAGTTTTAAAATGGACTGGATGCAGGGTTACTAACTCCAGCCTGGGGAATTCCTGGAGATTTGGGGGAAGCGCCTGTAGAGGAGGGAATGTGGGGAGGGATTTCATCTACAGTCAATGGTATATCATAGAGTTTGCCTTCTGAACCTGCCATTTCCTCCAAGGGAACTGATTTCTGCAGTCTGGAGGAAAGTTGTAATTCTGGGAGAACTCCAGGTTCTGCCTGGAGGATGGCAACCCACACTTAAAGATTGTTTTCCCTACCTAACAAAAGGAACTGTTGCTGTTCCTTGTACTGGTAAGATGGAGTGGTTACACTGTTAGATTAGGCTCTGGGAGACCAAGGTTCAAATCCCACCTCCGCAATGGGAGCTCACTGGGTCAGTCACACATCTCCAGCCTATGTGTGTGTGTGTGTGTGTATGTGTATATGTATATGTATGTGTATATCCAGGGGTGGAATTCTAGCAGGAGCTCCTTTTAGGGTTGCCAATCCCCAGGTGTGGGCAGGGGATCCCCCGGTTTGGAGACCCTCCCCCCGCTTCAAGGTCATCAGAAAGCGGGGGAAGGGGAGGGAAATGTCTGCTGGGAACTCTATTATTCCCTATGGAGATTTATTCCCATAGAAAATCATGGAGAATTGATCTGCGGGTATCTGGGGCTCTGGGGGGAGGGCTGTTTTTTGGGGTAGAGGCACCAAATTTTCAGTATAGCATCTAGTGCCTCTCCCCAAAATACCCCCCCCCCCAAGTTTCAAAAAGATTGGACGAGGGGGTCCAATTCTATGAGCCCCAAAAGAACGTGCCTCTATCCATTATTTCCTATGGAAGGAAGGCATTGAAAAGGTGTGCCGTCCCTTTAAATGTGATGGCCAGAACTCCCTTTGGAGTTCAATTATGCTTGTCACAGCCTTGATCTTGGCTCCACCTCCAAAGTCTCCTGGCTCCACCTCCAAAGTCCCCAGATATTTCTTAAATTGGACTTGGCAACCCTAGTTCCTTTGCATATTAGGCCACACACCCCTGATGTAGCCAATCCTCCAAAAGCTTACAGAAAAGAGCCTTATAACCTCTTGGAGGATTGGCTACATCAGGAGGGTGTGGCCTAATATGCAAAGGAGCTCCTGCTAGAATTCCACCCCTGTGTATATTAAACTGGAGTCCTTGAGTGCCAAACTCTCCAGCTGGCAATCTCTCCAGTTACAGATTTAGATGCCTCACAGTTGGGCATCATGTTGCCAGCTCTGAGATGGGAGCTACGTGGCCCTCTGACAGCACTGTTGATTTCGTGAACTTGAGCAGGTCAGGAGAAGGAGGGCAGGGGGAGGCCCTTGTGATTTCCCTGCATTGTTCAGGCGGTTGGACTAGATGACCCTGGAGGTCCCTTCAGGGGAACGGATCTCTGTCATCAGGAGATCAGTTGTAATGGGGGGAGATTTCCAGCCCCCCCAAAGAGGATGGCAACCCTCATTAGGAACTTTTTGGCCCAGCCATTAAAAGACTACAGCACTGACCCTCACGGACATGGGTCTGCTGGCAAGCAAACAGGGCAGAGACAAAGACGCCCCTTGGCCAGGCACATTCCTGGCATCAGAGATTGTTTCAGAGGGTGTCTGTGTTGGCCTAATAAGAACATAAGAGAAGCCCTGTTGGATCAGGCCAATGGCCCATCCAGTCCAACACTCTGTGTCACATAAGAGAAGCCATGTTGGATCAGGCCAATGGCCCATTGAGTCCAACACTCTGTGTCACACAGTGGCCAAAAAACCCAGGTGACATCAGGAGGTCCTGCAGTAAAAGAGTCGAGTTCAAGTCCAGCAGCATCCTTGAGAGCACCTGAGAGTCCACCAGCACCTTTGTATCTAGGCTTGCCAATCCCCAGGTTCCAGCGGGAGTTCTTCCGCTTTCCCAGGCTCCTTCCCGCCCCCAGTCAGCTGGCCAGCGGGGGGAAGCCCTGCCCCCAAAGGACCATGTGCCTTCCCACCTCCGGAGGCTTCAGTCTCCGATTGAAAGGCTTCCTCTTGGGATGGGGTGTCTGTGTTAATTTGAAGAAGCTGGCAGCAACTCATGAGTAGAGAGGCCAATCCGTTGCTTTAGAGTCGCCAGAAACGGGGGGGGGGGGGGGGGGAGAGAAACGTCTGTTGAGCACTTCATTATTTCCTATGTGGAGAGCTATTCTCATAGGTTATAATGGGGAATTGATCTGGAGGTTTCGGGGGCTCTGGGGGAGCTGTTTTTTTAGGTAGAGGCACCAAATTTTCAGTATAGTATCTAGTGCCACTCCCCAAAGTACCCCCCCAAGTTTCAAAACGATTGGACCAAGGGGCCCAATTCTATGAGCCCCAAAAGAAGGTGCCCCTATCTTTCATTATTTCCTATGGAAGGAAGACATTTAAAAAAGGTGTGCTGTCCCTTTAAATGTGATGGCCAGAACTCTCTTGGAGTTCAATTATGCTTGTCACAATCTTGTTCCTGGCTCCGCCCCCAAAGCCTCCTGGCTCCACCCCCAAAGTCCCCAGATATTTCTTGAATTGGACTTGGCAACCCTATTTGCATCTGATGAAAGCTCAAAACCTCATAAACTCCGCCCCCCCCCCCCCCCCCCCCACTACAGGCCTGGAATCCAGCTGCTGCATAATACATTTCACTGGAAATGTCCGTATGAAGCATGAGCAAACTTGCTTTCGGGGCTCACACTTTGGAAGGGGACTGCAGTGGGCTGAAACGACAACAGGGGGAAGGAAGTCTGTTCCCGAAGGGCATTTTGTGAGGAGGGTCCTCAAAGGGTCCGTGTGCCCAACCCATGAGATTGCTTATCCTAGAACTTCCGCAGCTCTACCAGAGGGTGGCCTCTGCTGGATCTTGCTGGATTCCAGCCTGCTCTTGCATCTCACCTCCAAACTCATCCAGGTCGCTCCTCTACGTCTTTGCTCTTGGGTGGAGGGAGGATGCAAGACTCTTCCCCCCACCCCCGCCCCGCCCAGCATTTTTCAGCACAAGGGCAGGGGCTGGAGGAGACTTTTTGCTCTCATTCAGTTCTTCTAAGTCAGGGGTGTCAAACATGTGGCCTGGGGGCCAAATCAGGCCCTCAGAGGGCTCCTGTCAGGCCACTGAACAACTGGCTGCCATCTGCTTCCTTCTCCCTCTCTCTTGCTTCCTTCTGCATCTCAGCTTGCTTTGCCAGGCTTGCTCTATCACACAGGAGCTACAGAGCAAAGACTCTATCTTCTTCATTGGCTGAGGCTTCTCCCTTGGGGAGGAAGGGGGGAGGGAGAGAGCTTGCTTTGCCAGGCTTTCTCAATTGCACAGCAGAACTACTGAGCCAAGCCTCTTTTCCTTCTATTGGCTGTGCCTCTTCCCCCTCTTGGACCCTTAGGAAAGGGAGAAAAGAGCCTTTGTCCAGTTTCCTGGATCCCATGGGAGAGATACAAAGAAAGCACCTTTAAGACCAATGAGTGCTAATGTTTCAAGCATGTTTTATTTTATGGGTTTTTTTAAAAAAAATCTTTAAGTGTGTTTGTCTGTGTCCATTTTAAAGTTTAAATCGCTGCTACCTAATCTTAAATTGATACCAGCCCAACAAGGTCTCATTTAGGTCAGAGCTGTCCCTCATAGTTAATGAGTTCAACACCCCTGGTCTAAGCCTTTTGCTAGGCAGGAAATAACTCCAGTCATCCTGACTTCATGACTGTTCACAGTTGCACCATCCCGCCCTCCTTTTTGCATCCTCTGCTCATGTGTGCTTCCTAACCTGAAGCATTTCCTCCTTTTCATATTTTTTTTCAAATGTAAACTGTGTTTCTGGCCCTCAAAAACTTCACTGTCCATCTCCCAAGACTGGGAACAAAATCCAGGTTTCTTCAATATTTGTGAGTAAAAATTATGCACTAGAAGAATAAGAAGAATTGCAGATTTATACCCCGCCCTTCTCCCTGAATCAGAGACTCAGAGCGGCTTACAATCTCCTATATCTTCTCCCCTCACAACAGACACCCTGTGAGGTGGGTGGGGCTGAGAGGGCTCTCACAGCAGCTGCCCTTTCAAGGACAGAGACTCAGAGCGGCTTACAATCTCCTATATCTTGTCCCTGCACAACAGACACCCCGTGAGGTGGGTGGGGCTGGAGAGGGCTCTCACAGCAGCTGCCCTTTCAAGGACAACTTCTGAGGTAGCTATGGCTGACCCAACGCCAATCCAGCAGCTGCAAGTGGAGGAGTGGAGAATCAAATCCGGTTCTCCCAGATAAGAGTCTGCACGCTTAACCACTACACCAAACTGGCTCTCCTCAGATTGAGGGGGTTGGGCTGGAGGAGAACTAAAGAAACACTAGTCCCTACTAGATTCAGTATAGAATAACTGCCGACAATGAATGACACCAAATGCACATTGAGAATCACCAGGTAGAGCAACTTGAAATTTAAATTGTGTCATGATGCTCTTTTCCCATTTAGGACGGCAATGAGGGGGGAGGCAAACTCAGTGCTGGGAATCATTAGGAAAGAAATTGAAAAATAAAAAAGGCACTCTAATGCCCTCCCAATAATACCACAGTGCAGCTGCATTTGGAAAGCATATGGGTCTAGTCACCCCATTTAAAAAACAGATATCAGAAGCGGAAAAGGCATCCACTGATGTAAAGCGTGAAGGGGCTTTGGCGGGGCAGCACAAAGGCTCTTATCGCCAGGAGCTGCAGAAATGAAGATCTTGGGCCAGCGACGATGGATGAGCTCTCTTGAACATCCCATTAGCTGCGAGCCCACCCGTTTGACTGATTCGATCAATCAAATCAATCAGGACTGACAGTTCTTCATTTCAAAAATCCATTTCCACTTCCACAAAGATGAAGCAGTACCCAGAAAATTGCTGAGGCGCACGAGTAAGTAAATGACATGGTGTACTTAGATCTCGAGAAGCTTTCAGAGCCATCCGGATGGAGAATTCCAGAGGGAGGGAGGGAAGGAGATGGGGACAAGGGCAGAGAGTTTAATTAGAACACCATTTGCAAACTTTTGCAAGAGGGTAAGCGCTTAAAAAAAATAAAAACAAAATCCCAGGTCAGCCTTGAGCTGACCTGTAGCTTCCCTCACAAAAATCCTTATAATGCCCAAGTTCATTACACAAAAACGTCCACAGAAAAAGTTGCTTGTGACTGGATGAAAACAGCCAATTTCCTCCAACTCGATGAGTTACAAACCTAACAGCAGCAGCTCTGCCAGAGGGATCTGCAAAAGTTTCTATCAGTAAGAAGGTTGAAGCTCCCCCTTCAGCTTCACTGGGTTTCCTGGGAGCCCGAATGAATGTAGCAGACTTACTGTTTGGGCTTGGAATAGCAGCAACCACCACGTCCTTGGTGTCAGGAGGGGCAAGTCCTCCGTAACTGGAATGTTGGTGGTGGTGATGGTGGTGATGGTGGTGGTGATGTCTTCCGGGCATTTTGGCTGCGAAGGGCGTTTCGCCATTTTCTTCAATGTTAAACGGGTGAAGTTCAGTGTTGTTCAAAGGATAACTGTGGAGCACAAATTGGGTCCAACTCAGAACATTTAAGAAAGGGACAGGGAGGCATTAACAATGACATAGTCCTCTGTGAGGAAACCGTACACACACCTATTTGTTAGAACAAAATTTGAGCCCGGTGGCACCTTTAAGACTGACAAAGTTGAATTCTGGGTATAAGCTTTTCTGTGCATGCACACAAAAGCTCACAGAATTGAACTCTGTCGATCTTAAAGGCGCCACTGGGCTCCAACGTTCTTTTGCTTCGGACCAACATGGCTGCCCACCTGAGTCTAGACATATTTACCAGTTATTTCTGCCCATCCATGTAGGGTTGCCAAGTCCAATTCAAGAAATATCTGGGGACTTTGGGGGTGGAGCCAGGATACTTTGGGGGTGGAGCCAGGAGACATTAGAGGTGGAGCCAAGATCAAGGCTATGACAAGAATAATTGAACTCCAAAGGGAGTTCTGGCCATCACATTTAAAGGGACGGCACACCTTTTCATTGCCTTCCTTCAATAGGAAATAATGAAGGATAGGGGCACCTTCTTTGGGGGCTCATAGAATTGGACCCCCTGGTCCAATCTTTTTGAAACTTGGGGAGTATACTGGGGAGAGCCACTGGATGCTATACTGAAAATCTGGTGCCTCTATCTCAAAAAACAGGGCTCCCAGAGCCCCAGATACCCGCAGATAAATTCTCCATTATTTTCTATGGGACTAAGCCTTCTTAGGGAATCATGAGTTCCCAGCAGACATTTCCCTCCCCTCCCCCCGCTTTCTGATGACCCTGAAGCGGGGGGAGGGTCTCCAAACCGGGGGATCCCCTGCCCCCACCTGGGGATTGGCAACCCTACATCCATGGCACATCTTGCTCTCTGAACAGGGACCCTGCTGGGCAGGACCTTACAATGCTTTCAAGGCTCTGTTTGTGATAGCACTAAGAGGTACCTAGCACCAGCATCTTTTTTTTGGAGGGTGGGATGGGGGGAGGAACTCTCCCAAGTCCTGAGAGGGCAGCCAATGGAAATCAGTGCAACCCTCTAGATAATTAGCAGCACTTTTAAAAAAGGCACTGGTCACCACTACAAGAAGCAGGGGTGGAATTCTAGCAGGGGCTCCTTTGCATGTTAAACCACACCCCGTAATGTGGCCAATCCTCCAAGAGCTTACAAGGCTCTTTTTTTTGTAAGCTCTTGGGGGATTGGCTACATCAGGGGGTGTGGCCCAATATGCAAAGCAGCTCCTGCTAGAATTCCACCCCTGACGAGAAGACTTACTCCTTGTTTGTTTCAAATCTCATCCACTTCTTCTGAAGTTTCTAGTTCCATACAGTTCTTTTCACAGAGGTGATAAGCCTATATCTGGGCTGCACTACTTAAGAACAAGAATACCAAAAAAGAAGAAGAAAAATCCTTGGGCATGGGAAAACAGCATCTTATGGAAAGGGCTGTTAGCCTAGTTTTCTCTCTCCCATGCAAGGGCTGTATGCGCAGGCCTCCCCGCTGCCATGGAGAGCATTTCTTCATGCAAGGCCCCGCCCTCGCCTGCAGTGGCACAGCCTAGACTCCAATTTCAAGAGGAGGAAGGAGCTCTCTCTCTCTCACACAGCCTTCCAATTAAAACACAGACAAGAGGCCAAATGTAGGGGCTCCTCCTCAGACATTACATTCAAGAGATTTAGCAAAGAGGCAAGCCCTGCCATGGATGATCCAGCCTAGCCCAATCCTGTCAAATCTTGGAAGCTAAGTGGGGTCAGCCCTGGTTAGTACTTGGAAGGGAGACCTACAAGAAAGACCAAGATCATGATGCAGGGGCAGGCAACAGCCCATCACCTCTGTTTGCAACTCTTGCCTTGGAAGCCCCAGGGGTGTCAAACATGTGGCCCAAGGGCCGAATCAGGCCCCCAGAGGGCTCCTATCAGGCCCCCAAGCAACTGGCTGCCATCTGCTTCCTTCTCCCTCTCGCTTGCTTCCTTCTGCAAAACAGCTTGCTTTGCGAGCCATGCTCAATCACACAGGAGCTACAGAGCAAAACCTCTATTTTCTCCATTGGCTGAGGCTCCTCCCTTGGGGAGGAAGGGAGGGGGGAGGCAGAGCTTGTTTTTCAAGGCTTTCTCCGTCACACAGCAGAGCTATTGAGCCAAGCCTCTCTTCCTTCTATTGGCTGAGGCTCCTCCCCCACCAGTCCCCTGGGGAAGGAAGGAAAGAGCCAGAGCTTCCTTTGCCCAATTCCCTGGATCCAATGGGAGAAATAGAAAGAAAGCACCTTTAAAACCAACAAGTGATAATGTTTTAAGCATGCTTTAAGGTTTTTTAAAAATATATTTGTTTGTCTGTGTCCTTTATAAAGTTTATATATCTCCTACCTAATCTTAAATAGGTACACACATGGCCCAGCCCAGCCCGGCCCAACAAAGTCTCATTTGTATCAGATCTGGCCCTCATAACAAATGAGTTCGACACCCCTGCAGAGTTGCTGAAAGTTGGGTGCAGTTTGACTGCACACACCCTCCCTGCCCCCCTGCCCCAGTCTTTGGTGTCCTCAAAGGACTGCTTTTGCAAATGTCCAACATGTATCACATTCCACAAGAAGAGCATTTTATGAGCTTCTGGTTCCAGCGTTTGTAAGGGGCTTATTTAGATGGCCAATGTTCCAAAATTCCAGTAGATCAGCATGAATGTGTCTGTGTGTCTGCGGATCAGAACAGCAGCGAACACGGGACTCGTGTTTCCATTTCTAGAATCTTCTGAGAACCAGATTTTTGTCCAGTCGCCAGGCTATGATGCATCAGATTTTGGATTCTGCAAGGATTTGCTTTGTGTTTTGGTTTTTATAGACATCAATTTAGGCCGTTTTAGCAAATATGCTCAAGGCACTTTGCAAGGTAATGAAATTAGCAGTAACATCAGAAAACATTAAAACAGCTTAACACAAAATTCAAAACTAGAAGAGCAATTTATTTTTAAAAAGGCTCTTCTCTTTGCCTATTAGGACCAAGGACCTCACCGTGGCAGTCCCAAAATGAGAAGCAAATACCTTTAAATAGTAAGCAGTCACCAGTGCTGGGAGCCACCTGGATCAAGATCCTGGAAGATTTTGGGGGGCTATCATGCCTGATGGTGAATAACTACTTATGTGTTGTGAGAAATTTACTTTTGGACTCTTGATAGCAGGAGCTCCTCTGCATATTAGGCCACACACCCGTAATGTAGCCAATCCTCTAAAAACTTAGAGGGCTTTTAGTACAGGGCCCACTGTAAGCTCCAGGACTGGCTACATCAGGGGGGCGTGGTCCATTGCAAGAGGTAGTTGACAATGACCTTTAATCTTTAAAAAGGAGGAAGATTTGTCTCACTTACCATGAGTCTTCCCTCTCAGTGGCCTGGAGGTGGGGCAGTCTTGGCCTTATATGAACACATGAAGCTGCCTTATACTGAAACAGACCCTCTTGGGTCCATCAAAGTCAGTCTTGTCTACTCAGACTGGCAGCAGCTCTCCAGGGTCTCAAGCTGAGGTTTTTCACGCATACTTGCCTGGACCCTTTTTAGTTGGAGATGCTGGGGATTGAACCTGGGACCTTCTGCTTACCAAGCAGATGCTCTACCACTGAGCCACCATCCCTCCAAACCACAGCTCTCCAGGGTCTCAGGCACAGAGGTCTTTCACATCACATACTGCCTGCTTCTTTCAACTGGAGATGCCCGGGACTGAACCTGGGACCTTCTGCATGCCACGCAGAGGCTCTGCCAGAGCCACAGCACTTCCCCCTTTGGCCTTTGGGAAGAAGCTCCTTGTGCAGGTGGGCAGGGTCACCGTATCTTTTTCCAATTCCTGTAAGGGGAGGCGCTTCTCCCACTATCTCCAGTGTGGTCCTGATGCAATAAAAGACCCCTCTCCCAGGAACTGAATCCTATCACTACTGTGACCTCTTTGTTGCACCATGGGCTGAGTGAACAGAGGCACCTAATCCTAAAATACTAATGTGAATATCCACCACTCCCCCCCCGGGTCTCACCAAGCCTAGTAAGGGGGGGAAACATGATCACATAAATCTAGGGAATTACAGAATGCCACCACTGTGATAGACCCCAACTCACCATTACCCTGGTGCAGGAGTAGACTGCCCCACTTCTGGACCACCAGGAACGAAGATTCATGGCACGTGAGACAAATCTTCCGTTCTCTGATGGTCCTTCGGTGGGGCAGTCTGGACCTTTGGGACACAGAAAAGCAGTTTGCCCCTGGGAGGGAAAGATGGGCTCTTAGACTAAAATGGCAGGCTGTAGGACCCTCAGACCACCTGGAGATGGGGAGGAGAAGCCCCTCCCCTTATAGGAATCACAAAAAGGATGTAGCAACCCTGCCTGCCTGGAGGAGTTCTTCCCAAAGAACTGATCACATTCATTCAACAGGGAAGTCAGCCCACAAGTACAGACGGAGACCGAAATCTACAGCAAACAAACAAGACATGCCTTCCAGTAAGTCCTGCAGCCTTTAGGACTGGAAAGAAGAAACAGATAGCAAGACAAAGCAAAGATCCATGTAAAATTGACTCCTGTGGCTCCGAATAAGGATTGAAGTCATTATAAAACACTGAGAGTTGTACCAAAAGTGCCTGTTACCAGAAGGCAACAAAGATGGTGAGGGGTCTGGATACCAAGTCCTATGAGGAAAGGTTGAAGGAGCTGGGCCTGTTTAGCCTGGAGGAGGAGGCGGCTGAGAGGTGAGAGGATCACCATCTTCAAGTACTTGAAGGGCTGTCATCCAGAGGATGGTGTGGAATTGTTTTCTGTGGCCCCAGATGGCAGGGCCAGAACCAATGGGTTGAAATTAAATCAAGAGTTTCTGGCTCAACATCAGGAAGAACTTCCTGACCGTTAGAGCAGCTCCTCAGGGAACAGACTTCCTCGGGAGGTGGTGGGCTCTCCTTTCTTGGAGGTTTTTCAACAGAGGCTAGATGGCCACCTGACAGCAATGAAGATCCTGTGAATGCAGGGGGAGGTATTTGTGAGTTCCCTGCATTGTGCAGGGGACTGGACTAGATGACCCTGGAGATTCCTTCCAACTCTATGATTCTATGACATTGCATGTGCTGAAGTTTTCACATACACTGGAAACCTAACATGCAGCAGCAATGCTGTATGAGTGCCTCTAACTTTTCACCCCATTTGTCCCACTAGGGCAAGATGGCCATGAAGACCCAGGCCAAGCCACATTATCTTTGATTCCCGGTGCTGCTTGCTTTTTAGTACCCGTCTTTACTTGGCTCCACGTCAAGATCACCCTCAGAGATCTGCTGGGATCTGGCTGGCCCAGGCTGTCCTGACTTCATCAGATCTCAGAAGCTACGCTGGGTTGGCCTTGGTTAGTATTTGGATGGGAGACCCAAGGAATACCAGAGTTGTGACGTGGAGGCAGCAATGGCAAACCGCCTCTGAGCATCTCTTGCCTTGAAAACCCTACTGCTGTGATGGGGACAAAAATATACAGTGATTCTGTGAAGTGAACACACCCCACTAAGTTCTTCCCCGGCAGTCCTATAGAGCATACCAGGCCACACACCCCTGATGTAGCCAATCCTCCAAGAGCTGACAAGGCTCTATTTTGTAAGCTCTTGGAGGACTTGCTACATCAGGGGGTGTGTGGCCTAATATGCAAAGGAGCTCCTGCTAGAATATACAGTGATTCTGTGAAGTGAACACACCCCACTAAGTTCTTCCCTGGCAGTCCTATAGAACATATCAGGGGATAGCATCTCCCACTGATTCCCCCGCCCCCCTGCCCAAATCACAGCCAGGTTCCTGCAGGCACACAGAATCTACTCCTCTCGATGAACACAAAGCCCTCCAGCTTTTGCTCAGAGGTTACTAAGCAGGTGCACATAAACACATTTGGTCTCCTCCTTCAAGCACCCCCTCCCATCCCCAAGCACATTTCCCCTAATGGGCCTTCAGGTCCCCTTAGATGGCTTCCGGTTCTGAGTTCTTTCAAGTTCTAATCTGTTCCATCAAGATTATCCAGAGGAATCGTTTCCAAGGGATGATTCCTTCTGAGCCAAATCTTTGCCAGAGCCTGTCAGCTTTTCCCCGGGAACTGCTTTTCAAAACTGCTCTGCAATATTGTTATCAAAAGCTACAGCAACAATCCTGTTTTAGCTCAAGTGCATGCCACAGCTCATCCCCCAACGTTGCCCAGTGCCTAACCAATCGAAACCAACTCAAGGTGGAATTCTAGCAGGAGCTCCTTTGCATATTAGGCCACACCCCCTGATGTAGCCAGTCCTCTCAGAGCTTACAAAATAGAGCCTTGTCAGCTCTTGGAGGATTGGCTACATCAGGGGTGTGTGCCTGGTATGTAAAGGAGCTTCTGCAAGAATACCACCCCTGGACCCATCTTTGAGGGGTTTTGATTTTAACTTTCTACCAGCAATCTAATTTTTCCTCCAGGACCACACTGTGACACTTCCCAACCAGAGTTCCCTTTACGCTAAGTGTGAGCTGACTCAGTTTTTTCACCTCCGGCTCACACATTTTTGTCTTAGCTCAGGAAAAATGGCCCCTAATTGATGCAGCAGCTCACCATTTGAATGCCAGCAGCTCACAAAGCAGAATTTTGCTCACAAGACTCCACAGCCTAGACTCAGAGGGAGTGTAGTTCCCAACATTGCTGGTGCCAGCAGAACCCACAACCACCTGCTCCCTCCCGCCTCCACATGACCACTGGCCATTTGGAGAATATGGAAGCCCACAGTATTCATCCCAGCCAAAGTCATCACACAAAGATCTCCCTCGTCACCAGAGTGGCATCCTTTGCATAAGAGGACACTGGTTTGCCTTCAGAGGGATGGGCCCTGCTGATGGACTGTCCCCCCCTCCCTCTAGTCCAAGACTATTGATCTCAACAAGAAACAAGCTGTCCTCATGGGAGTGGGCTGCCTCTTGTAGGTACCCAAATGTTTTTGTCGACATAGCCCCTGAGCTTCTCCAGGGCAGCATCTTTAGCCTCAAGGGGGCCCCTTTGGAATTCTGACACAGCATGGTGGGCAGAGCACAAATGGGTGCCATGTGAGGCAGACCCGGCTACAAAATGGCTGCAACAGCTGACCTTCAGTCACAGTGAGGATCCTTGTGCTGTGGCCGCAGCTGCTGCTAAAGCAACATTTTTAAAAAAATCTGCCCAACCAGCCAAATCTTCAAAGGCTAATCAGAAGCCTTGCTAAGTAAAAGCCCACCTGGCCTTGCCTACTTTCTAAAAACACCTGGTGGGCAAACCTGTGCCTGGGTGATATTTCAAGTGAGATACGGGACCACGCAGCCGAAGGCTCTTTCATATGAAACTCTCACCACACAGAAAACGGCATGTCTGTGAGAAGGCTCAGGTGAGCTCCCTGCTTGGCATCTGAGGAGATGCAGGCCAGAAACAGGTTTAGCACTAGATCTGTGTTCCAACGATGGTTGCCGCATTCCCCCTGGCCACTGGCAGGGGAACGGGGGTGGGGGGGGGGGGAGGGGAGCAGGGCTTTTTTTGCTGCAGGAACTCCTTTGCACAGGGGTGGCCAAACCTGTTGAGTGTAAGAGCCACCTAGAATAAACATCAGATGTTTGAGAGCGGAAAGACATGAACATCGAAGGAAGGAAGGAAGGAAGGAAGGAAGGAAGGAAGGAAGGAAGGAAGGAAGGAAGGAAGGAAGGAAGGAAGGAAGGAAGGAAGGAAGGAAGGAAGGAAGGAAGGAAGGAAGGAAGGAAGGAAGGAAGGAAGGAAGGAAGGAAGGAAGGAAAATAGATGGAGGGGAGAAGTAGAAAGAAAGGAACTTTAACTTTAAATGCATTCTCCAAACTGCTGGCTGGCTTGGGTTGGAGAAGTGACTTAAAGAGACCAACACCTTCTCCAAGCCAGCCAACAAGGGCAGTAGGGCTTCAAGAGCCACACAATATGTGTGAAAGAGCCACATGTGGCTCCCAAACTGCAGTTGGGCCACCCGCCTTTGCATATTAGGCCACACACCCCTGATGCAGCCAGTCCTCCTGGAGCTTCCAGTAGGCCCTGCACTAACAGCCCTGTAAGCTCTTGGGAGGATTGGCTACATCAAGGGTGTATGGCCTAAGATGCAAAGGAGTTCCTGATATGAAAAAAAAAGCCCAGGGGCGGTAGGGTTGCAGATGCAGGCTGGGAAACTCCTGGAGATTCAGGGATGAAGCGTGGGGAGGGCAGGGGCTCAGTGGGGGACAGTGTCACAGAGTCCACCCTCCAAGACAGCCATTTTCTGCAGAGGAACTGATCTCTGTAGTCTGAGCTTTAATTCCCAGGCCCCACCTGGAAGCTGGCTGGCCTCCCTAGTTCCAACATAGGAATTTTTTTTTATCTTGTCACGGAGATGGGCCCAAACTTCACACCCCCATAATCACATGTATGTACTGGCCAAGTTGGACTCCTGCCCATATTTCACATTTATTCCAGTGAAAATGCCATTTTCATGTAGTTGAAAAAAGGTTAATTCAAAAAATGTTACTGTGTGAACTGGCAACGTGCACTGAACGTGGATTGAAAATGCATTATTTAGTGTGTGTGTGTGTGATAGCAGCCTCAGTTATGAGCCAATTGTTGCAAACACTTTATAGAAACATTGCAGCCATGAAAGAATTTTTACCATTTTGAACTTTCCTGTCTTTAGGACATACCTGCTCTTAAAATTTCAAGCCAGTTTAGTTAGCCAGGGAAACTAATTTATTTTTTTGTTTAACAGAAGTGGTACAAATGCACGGGGGATCTCAGCCTAGTTTTCTACAGTCGAAAACAGACAAAAGGAGCATAAACCACAGAACTCCAGGGCAAATGAAAATATCCATATTTATTATTATTTGTACTTAGCACATACAAAGATTAAAACAAATGTCATAATAGCATCTGTAAAATACTTTAAATAAAAAATTAAACTTTCACATATTTGCTCTTAGACTTACTCCTATTTATAAATTTAGATTAATTAAAATCATATTAAAAACACTAGCACTTCTGATATACAAAGATATTCATTCTGATCAACTTCAACAGATCACAGCTTTAAGGTCAGGGGAAAAAAGTGTTAGCTAAAGCTGGCATGGTCATTTCCATATCTGAGTTTTAAAAAACTTAGGAAATTGTGATTGTTTAAGGAACCTGAGCATGCAGAATATATATCTGTCTTTTGATTTATTCATACTCCACTTCAAAATGTATTTGTCTAAACTATCCTTTATCAACCCCTCTTGGGAGCTGTTCAGACTTTTGTATGGTGAGAGAGGGTGGGGGTTGGGGGCTGATCTTGGGTGTGCCCCCTCTGCCCCCCCTCCCTAAGTGGGGCTGGAAGGTCAGGGAGGGAGTCGAGGAGCCCAAGACTCAGCCCCACACTTACAGCCATGGAGATCCGAAGAGAGAAACGGTGCTTGAACATTGTCTACTGTGAAAAGCTCCACTTGCCTGTGATGTTTTTTCCTTTCTGTCACTTCCCCTCCCCTCCCGCCGCAGTCTACTGAAAGACAGTCCCACCAATTATTAAGGCACTGTTTAACATCACAGAGATGCCACATTATAGCAGCCAAGTATAGTATCATTGATGAAGATCACTAAAATCCAAATGGACGGACTATGTAAAATCAACTCTAGAGGTTTCTTGACATTTGTTAGCTATGGCACGAGAACCAGCATGTCTAAAACAGATAAAACAGAGGGTTGTTTGAACTTCTGATTCGTCTCCTGGATCCCTTTATCACTGGCCATTAAGTCACGCTTGATAACTACAATTTTCCCAATTCTTGTGTCACTCAAAGCGCAGAAAAGAGAGACTAGACATTAAAAGGGATTAGCTGTGAGTGCTACATCAACACATACGTGGCAAGGAATCAAGATGAGATTGCCATACAAAAACTTGGAGTGGGGAATAAGTGAACTACAAGAGGCTAGATTTCCAGGCAGTGGAATGCCTTCACCCTTTCCCAAGTTCTAGGAACAATCACTCACAAGAGAATCTGGGGAGCGCTGTATGGATCACAACCCCACTTCTACAACTCATCTGCAACACACACAGACAACATTTCATGGAATGTAATGAAGACAGAAGATGGAACACGAAATCCCGATGTCTTTTCAAAGGGTTGTCATGAGCTTATCCTGGTACAACAGACTCTGGAGCCCACCCAAGTTCTTCTCGTTCTGTTCCTGGATATACCGAAAATGGCTGTCCTCGCCCGTGGGCTTCCAATACAGTTTCTCATCATGATAGGGTGGCCTGAACCATGTGCACAGTGAAGGTAAATGAGAAGCCAAAAGCAAAATCACAGTTAGGATCAACAAAAAAAGAATGAATTTGTCACTTGGGGGTACAACATGCAGACAAAATGAGGTGACAATGAGGAACAAAAATTACGAATGGAGGGCGGGAGGGAGGGAGCCAAGCTGAAGCCGTGAGCTGAGCCCAGCGACAGGCCTTGTTGCAAAGAATGAGAAATGGCCTTCTTGGTCGTGGCACCAAATCTTTGGAACTCCCTCCCCAGGGAGATTTGTCTGTTGCCCTCTGTTGGTGTCTTTCATCAGCCAAGACTGCCCTTGCACGAGTCTCATCCCTTGCAACAGGCCTTGCGGAGAACTTCCTGAAGGACCGTGCTGCAGGATTTATCCTCTGCCACTAAAACTCCCAAACGCTCATGCCCTGGAAACCCGGGTGGTCTTTAAGGTGCTCCTGGACCGCAGACCACCAGGGCTGCCCTACTGAAACTACTATCCTCTACCCAGAAATAATCTCAGTATATAAGAGAAACACACACAAGTTCACTTTAAAGGGCAACACAAGCATTCCTTTTTTCCTGTGGGTAGCATGCCTCTGCCCCCTCCCCCCCCCCCCCCCCCCCCCCCCCCCGAGACCTAGCTCTCAAAATCTTTTAAAAATCCCTGGGCCAAGAGAGGCTAGACTGAAGACAATCAGGGAGCAAGCCTTTTCAGCAATGGCCCCTCGATGGTGGAATCAACTTCCAGAGACGGTGCGAGCCCTGCGGGACCTGAATCAGTTCCGCAGGGCTTGCAAAACCATTCTCTTTCAGCTTGCTTTTAAGACAGAACCCGGCTAAACTGACCTGTAGCCACCTAGCCATCTTATGTATGATTGTGAACTATAGCACCTTAACCTAATTTTAATCCATAACAACTGTTTTATTTATTTTAATTAACCTATGTAATTGAATTGTATTTAAATTTGTTTTGTCTAGATTGTATTTTTAAATCATGGTATTCCATGTCTGTGAGCCGCCCTGAGCCCGCCTCTGGCGGGGGAGGGCGGGATATAAAAATAAATTTACTTACTTACTTACTATGCTGAAAACGGCATGCACAAGTGAAGCATCCTGAGCAAAAAAGCTTTTTGCAACAAACCAGCCATGAAATTTACACCTACAATGAACTCCGGTCATCTTCGGAGACCCTCTAGCCACCTGAGGCTGAGAAACGGCCTTCTCAGTCGTGGCACCAAATCTTTGGAACTCCCTCCTGCGGGAAGTCTGTCCCCCTCTACTGGTGTCTTTCATCCACAGATGAAGATTTTGTTTTCATCTGGCATACTCCCTCCTTCCAATGTTATGTGTTTTTAATTTAATTATAATTACTTTTGGATTTTTTTGTGTGTGTGAAAAACAGCATGGAAAACACTGTAATGTTTTTTAGGTTCACCGCCTTGAGGACCGTAATCGGCGGAAAGATAGCATGAAAGTGTTTCCAATCACTAATTAAAGGCAGATTATAGCTTACTAACAGGTGTGCTCTAAGCAGGAGATGGCCACAACACACATATACAACATGTGACAGGCACAATGTACAGCTTTTAGGTAGAGAAAAGAGCCAGAGTCCAGGAACACAATTTGCGGCTGCAGGCCAGGAGCTTTTGTGAGTCACGGCTCACTTCTTCAGGTACCAGAAGATCTTAAAAAGAGAGCAGTTACTCACAAATTTGGCTAGTCTTTAAAGTGCAGGGGTGGCCAAATCGTGGCTTGGGAGCCACATATGGCTCTTTCTCCTCAGTCAGCCTCTGAGCATGAAGTGGGGGGAAAGGAGGAAATAGGCAGACTTGCACGCTCTTCCCCACCATAGACGTCACCCAGATATTCTTTGAGCAGGGGAAAAGAGCACAAGAGCCGAGGGAGCCACCGAAAGGAGGGGTGGAATTAAATAGGGTGGCACAGGGTTCCCTCCTAGTTTCATAGCTCTTGAAGGAGCTGTATTTACTAATCTTGGTGTCAAGGCAAAAAGAGATGTGTAATGATGCAAATGGTGGTCAGTGATTATATGGCAGCTGTGTGTTTCCTTTTCCCACTGGTGCAAAAACATAATTCCCTAACCTTTCCCTAGGCTGGTGTTATGGGGACTGCTATTACCAGCATTTGTTTTTGTTTTTTTAAAAAAGTCTCCTTCTAGCATGGTTGTGTTGTAAAGTGCATACATGTCTGTTTTATCTTTATTTGCAAAGAAAGAAAGATAAAGACAAGTGTGTAATATTTTTTCATGTCTTGTGGCTCCTCAAATATCTGACATTTATTCTATGTGGCTCTTACGTTAAAGCAAGTTTGGCCAGCTCTGAATCATCCAGCAAACTGGAAGTCAAAGTGAACAGTCCTCGCTGTGCTACACACCAGCAAGACAGGGCCACACAGTTCAGTGGCACAAACAATCAGCATTATTAGATCACCCATCAAACCGGATGTCAAGCTGAGCAGTCCTCATTGTGCTACATGCCAGCATGATAGGGCCACATGATTCAGTGATGCAAACAATGGGCATTATTAGATCCCCCACTGCATCATCCATCCATTTGAAGCTGAGCAGCCATTGCGGTGCTACAAGCCAGCATGAGAAGCCTCACAGTTCAGTGATGCAAACAATAGGCATGATTAGATTATACCCACTGCATCGTCCAGCAAACTGGACGTCAGGCTGAGCAGCCCTCACGGAGCTAGAACCAGCATGAAAAGGCCACACCTTTCAATGATGCAAATAATGGGCATTCTTAGATCACTCACTGGACTCTTGCCCTCCTCTATTGCCATGGACTGACTAACTTGGCTACCCATCTTGAGCTTTAGGTATATGCTTTAATACCTTCAGTTACACTTAAAAGAAATGTATTGTGCTGAAGTTCTTTCAAGAAGTTTCGGATGCATTAAAATGCAACGAAGATTTCTTAGTCAATGGTAATCATCTCAAATATCAAGTGATGCAAGTGAAATTGGGTCCTGTAGGCAACACAGCGCTACCACTGCAAGGTCTCCCCTATGCTATGCAGTAAATGCGCTCATGTTAAAGGGTCAGTGTCATGCACTGTCTCACTCCTGGTACCTGCAGATGTGAAACGTAAGGTGAAAAAATGCACCATCCCACACAGAAGCAACATTATAGGAAGAAGTTGATAAGGGGTCTTGTGGGGACATGCCTATGCACGCATAGTCGTTTTGGCAGCAATCCCTTGCCACCTGCAAAATAGAGTTCACCTGCAGACCATTCACTGGTTTTGTTATTAGCGTCTTGCCATGGAATAGCTCTGGCATATAACCTCCACTGCCCTGATCTGCGTGGCCTGGGCGAGCCAGATCTTGGGAGCTAAGCTGGATCGGCCCTGGTTAATACTTGGATTGGAGCCAGCCAAGGAAGTCCAGGATTACTACACAGAGGCAGGCAATGGGAAACGACCTCCAAATGCCTTGAAAATCCTATGGGGTCACCATAAATTGGCTGAGACAATCTGGCCAAGGGAGGCCAGACTGAAGACCACCTGGGATCGAGCCTTCTCTATGGCAGCCCCGCTGTTGTGGAATCAACTCCCGGAGGAGGTACGGGCCCTGCGATGCTTAGATCAGTTCCGCAGGGCCTGTAAGACCTACCTCTTCAAACTAGCCTTCACCTAATACCGAGCCAAGAAAGTTTCGCTGGACATGTTTTCGCCACTGAATTCTATTAAGACCTAAGTTATAGCACCACAATGTTAATTTTAATATAGTTGTTAATGGTTTAATGATGATTTTATTATTGAAACGGTAATTTGCTATGTATGGTTTTATTGTATTTTATATTCATATGTTGTGAGCCGCCCTGAGCCTGCCTTGGCGGGGAGGGCGGGATATAAATAAAAAGTATTATTATTATATTATTATGAGACAGGATGGAAACGTAAATTAAAGGCCCTCCAAGTACCACTGAAAGGAATGGAGCCAAGCTTAGAAAAAGTTATTTTGGTTTTACCTCGAACAGGACTAGAACTCATACAAGAGCCCATCTCTAGGCCTCAGCTGCTCTGGGGCAAAATTACCTCAGACATCTCCCTATATGGAAAATGCTTTTGAATGTTCAAAGTACTTCATATAGATGAGCTGAACGGTCCTTACAACAGACTGTAAAAAAGTCAGGATTGTCCATATAAATTTGGGGGGGTGGGGCTGAGACTCAGGATGAAACTAAAAAAGACACCATCCTGATGTTCATCCTGGCGACACACCTCCATTTTGTAGTGCTGCGGAAACAGCACAAGGGCTCAAATTCTAGTCAGGACCACTGCAGCATGAGGGGAAGAGAGGCTCCTTCCTTTCCCCAGCACCATTTTTTTAACCTGAAACAGTGGGGGGGGAGGGGGGGGAACGTGTCAGCAAATATACCACCCCATGCCCTTTTGGGTTAGAGAAATAATGTGGGGAGGGAAGGAGGGAGGGAGGAACCCCTCCACTCCCCGCCATATGCTGAACCAGGAGCTCCTGCTCTGGGCTCCCCACTTACACCTCGCTGCTGTCCTGGGGGAAAGGCATCCTGTTTTCTTAAGATGCGGTCTAAACCCAGGCCTTCTCCCGCCTCCCCCACGATCAGGTTTCCTCCCTCCCACAATTCCAATGAACAGACAATGACTTACCTGACATTCACAGGTGGATGGGGGTGCCAGTGTGACTGGCCCAGGTGCATATTTGGGTGGTACAGGGGCTAGAAACAAAGAGCAAACCTTGGTTACTGGGCTGGCTGCAGTCTCCACGTTTCCTGAGCTAGCTTCTAGAGAAAAATGAACACACAAACAGCCAGACTTTCACTGCAGAGAACTTTGCAGCTACCTGGTTATGACTGCAGCAGGCTACGACTGTTGTTGCCAACTCTGAACAAAGACGCTTAACTCTGAATTATTAAAAAATCTGAGTCCAGGGGCACATTTAAGACAAACAAGTTTAATTCTGGGTATAGAATCATAGAGTTGGAAGGGACCTCCAGGGTCATCTAGTCTAACCCCCTGCACAATGCAGGAGACTCACAAACACCTCCCCCTACATTCACAGGATCTTCATCGCTGTCAGATGGCCATCTAGCCTCTGTTGAAAAACCTCCAAGGAAGGAGAGCCCACCACCTCCCGAGGAAGCCTGTTCCACTGAGGAATCACTCTAACGGTCAGGAAGTTCTTCCTAATGTTGCGCCAGAAACTCTTTTGATTCAATTTCAACCCATTTGTTCTGGGCCTACCTTCCGGGGCCACAGAAAACAATTCACCGGTGCACACAAAGACATCCAGAATTAAACTTTGTAGGTCTTACTTCAATTTCATAGGGCCTGTAAAATGGAGTTGTTTTGCCCGGCTTTTGGCTGAAGCGAGAGACTTCAATCATTCTGGCCTCTCCTACTCTTGACCCCTTTCCCAGGGCCTGCCCTGAAGTCTTTTGGGGCACCTATTTTCTGCCTTATGTGAAGCATGGGTTTCTGTTCTGATCTTTGCTATGATCTGTTCTGCCATCTATGTTTCCTATTATGTTTTTATTGTTTTATTGTTGATGGGTTTTTATTCTGTAAGCCACCCTGAGCTGTGGGATAAGGCGAGGTATAAATTAAATAAATGAAATGATAAATTCATGGAGGATAAGTGTATCAGCAGCTAGTAGCCTAAAGGGAATCTCCACATTCAAAGGCACTAAACCTCTGAATCCCAGTGCCAGGAGGCTAAAACCTCGTCCTTTGTGCCCTCTTGTTTGACCTCCAGAGGAACTGGTTGGCCAGTGTGGGAGACAGGATGCTGGACTAGATGAACTACTGGTCTTATCCAGCAGGGTTCTATGTTGTAAGGCCGCAGTCATACTTGGCCATATGTGTTTGTAAGGACCCCACAGTGGTGTCCCAAAGGAAGGCAGGCCACTGAATCTTCTTGATTGTGGGGATCACTTGGTTGTAATGTTATCTGACCATCTGCACCCCACATAGTCTGAAAACAGGAGCGTGGGAGGATCAGGCGTCTGGCCACCCAGATTCCGTTACGTCTGCAGACACAAGAGCACAAGATCCTTACACCTGTGTTCAACTTTATTTCTGCTCCCTCAGATAAATCTATTCCTGATAATTGCTGAGTTTGTATTAGTTTCTGTAGACTATGCAGACACGACCTCCTGGTAACTGGGCAGATGTTTCCTGTTTGGGTGACTTCAGTGTGACTGCAGCATGTATAAAAATAAAGGAACCTTGCTGAGAAGAGAGGCGTCTCCTCTGAGCAGGCTTTTTCTCTTGGAACACGCGTCGAGTGATCATTCCTACACTTGATGATGACAACCACAGAGGACTGATTGTCAATCCGACCTGTCCAATGGTTTCTACAAGAGTTCAGTTGGCCCCAGAAGAAATACTCAACAGTGAGCACATACAAGCCTATCTTCCTGCCCACAGTTTTATGTTTTTATGTTTTCAAGTGTGAATCCTTTTAAGTGTGCAGCTGAAAAAAAAAAGAACAATACATGACCCATTTTTTGGCAGATTGTATTCATAACCTTGTGGTGAAGACTCTGATCTTTCAAAGGATCCATCTAGGATCTCCAGTTTTTTTAAAATAGAAACTCTCTGAAGACCAGTTCTTGGACAAGAATTCCTGTTGAAAAGAATCTAACTTGTTCCCTCAGGAACACTGGCAAATGGATGAGAAGCCTACAACAAGCCAACGGGGGGGTGGGGGGGAACCACATTTCAAGAACACAGCGAGCCTGTAGGCCAGAGGTCTATAATTAAGATAATAAAACGACAAATCTGTATGCCTCTTACCTGATAGTTATGGACTTCGGGATTATTTTTAGCACTGAAACAAAAATACAGATTAGGTGTTTTTGCATAGGTTTTGAAGGGTATCACAGAAGCTCATGTTATCCATGAGTGAAACAGGCCATGGAAATACTGATCTTCCACACACATCCCATTAACCCCCACCCCACATACATCTCTCTCACACACACACACACATATATACACACAAATACACACACTAATTCCTGACCAATACTGTAATAATACATCTTACTCCAGTCCAAGCCTAACACTTTTATATCAAATTTCCATCTATCCAGAGGTCTTGAGTGTTACCATTGTTTTTAAAAAATCAGAGATTTGAGGAACGGTCTGTAATATCTGAACATTTGAGCCAGCGGCTCAGGGAAAGCTCATTTCAGTGAACATATCAGAGTATCAGCGGTTTCAAAGACTGCAGCCTGTTCTGATATCACTTTTGTAATTGTGTTGAGATTTTCTGGTCCTTTGCTGCAAAGTCTCCTCTTTCAAAAACAAACGATCTGTTCTGTGCTCTACTGTGATTCCTCAGGTGTCTCAATGGCCACCCCAAAGCACCAGTGTTCCCTCTAAACTAAGTTGGCATGAGCTAGCTCACAGATTTTTAGCCTCCAGCTCACACGTTTTTGTCTTAGCTCAGGAAGGACAACCCCAGAGCACACTAATGTATGCTGTAGGTCACAACTGTAATGCCTGTAACTCACAAAATAGAATTTTTGCTCACAAGACTCTGCAGCTTAGAGGGAACATTGCAAGACACCCAAGATTATTCCATGAAAACGTTTGGCTTGATTCAGATGACAAATAACGGCTTATTCCTGCATGAACAAGCCTGGTAGATCTTGGGAGTTATTTGTTCCCTCCCTCCTGTGCGTGGCAAGATAATCCCCCTCTTTGCAGAAAACTACAGCCATAGTTTGTGCTTGTCTTACAGACCACGATTCCAAACCACAGTTTATCCCCAGGATGAAATCCAAGTTAAATGGAAGCTACTGGACTGGATCCTACCAATTCATTCCAGCAGTGCCTATGTGCTCCTCCTCCACATGGTGCCTTCTGTTGACACAAAATGCTTTTGTGTTCACACAAGACAATCTGGTGTCAGCAGAAGGGGCCCAGGGCCGGAGAAATGTGCGGAAGCTGATGAAGTGAAATGTTAGGATCCAACCCACAGCTTGCAATTTTGATAACGATAACAATCCACAATTTGCAGACATCTCTAATTGTTGCTCACGAGCAGAGGGAGGAATATGCAAGCTTTTGACTTTGCACGTGCATAAATACTGATAATGTACGTGATGCTTGCAAATCAACCCTGTATAGCTTTGCAGTTGGACACTCCCCTTGTAAAGAGTCCCACTGATTGGAGCAAGCTATGCAAAAGTAAAACAAGTAGGTTGGAACCAGAAGCCTCATATTTCTTTATTTTGCAAACAAGAACATGCTGGTTTAAACAGCCCCATCTCTAATTCTGCTCAGGAAGGCACTACAAAAAATCAGTTTGCTTTTATAGACACAAATATATCCCAGTTTAGTACACTAATTCACTCAGCATTGATCAAACACTAACTACTGAGAAGGCAACATTAAAAAGCCAAACAAATTTGGAGTAGGAATAAATATTTTATGAAACATCCACCAAGAGCATATAAGGATTATTGCAACGAAGTTTGAACCCAGTGCATTTTTAAAACCAATGAAGTTTAATTCTGGGTTTAAGCTTTTGGGCACACAAAAGCTTAGTCAGAATTAAACTTTGTTATATTGCTTCACACCAACATGGCTACCCACCTGAATCTAAGAATTATTACAGATCCAGGCGGGTAGTCATGTTGGCCTAAAGCAGTAGATCAAATTTTGAGTCCAGTGGGGCGCCTTTAAGACCAACAAAAGTTTATTCAAGGTATGAGCTTTTGCGTGCATCTGATACATTTAAGGAAGTGTGTGTGCACATGAAAGTTCATACTTTCAATAAACTTTTGTTGGTCTTAAAAGTGCCCCACTGAACTCAAAATCTGTTCCAAGTATTATGTTCATTTACAAACAGAAACTACACAAAGCGGGGTGTTTTATGGGGCAGGCATCTACTGGAAATGTAGACACACATTTTAGCCAGACAGAACTTCATTAAAGGGACTGGCACTGAAAAGTTCTAGATACCTGAAAAACATGGCGCTGCCTCCCCCGCTCCCACTAGCAGGGTTTGGTCTCTCCCCTCTCCCAACATAAATCTACATTTTGCCAGCCTTAAGTATAATGAAGAATTATATAAGAGCCAGCTTTTATTACTGGTGTTGAGCAGAGCCTGCTCTAAAACTGATATCTGCCACTAGTATCCAAGCGAACCCTGGTTACTTCTGACCACAGTTAATTTCGGCATCATTACAGCCCTAGAAGAAAAGGAACGTTGCCGACACAAGGGGGACAATGCGCACCATATCGTGGTTGACTTCAACCATGGATTAGAATTTGGGATTATTATCTTTTTGCCAGCCCTGTCGTATCTAGTTCTACAAGCTATTTCCTTTGCAACCCATAAAAGGCTGATACTCAAGAGCCAAGGGTGATGTATCTGGGCTGAGTTCCTGCAACAGAGGCGTAATACAGAGTTGCTTCCGGCAGGTAACTTTTTATTGGGCCCAAGTCACGGGTGGCAGAGACCAAGCCAATGAATGAAAGTGAAGCAGCGCACACTTACCAAAGTGGAGATAACTTCATAGGGTTGTTGGCTGAAGGGAGAGCAAAGAAAAGCAAGAGTGACCCTCACAATGTTGAAAAGCAGCAAACGTGCTTATTTAAAATATTTTAACGCCACCTTTCCACCTGATCAGCCAGTTTGGTGTAGTGGTTAAGTGTGCGGACTCTTATCTGGGAGAACCGGGTTTGATTCCCCACTCCTCCACTTGCACCTGCTGGAATGGCCTTGGGTCAGCCATAGCTCTTATCTGGGAGAACCGGGTTGGATTCCCCACTCCTCCACTTGCAGCTGCTGGAATGGCCTTGGGTCAGCCATAGCTCTGGCAGAGGTTGTCCTTGAAAGGGCAGCTGCTGTGAGAGCCCTCTCCAGCCCCACCCACCTCACAGGGTGTCTGTTGTGGGGGAGGAAGGGAAAGGAGATTGTGAGCCGCTCTGAGACTCTTCAGAGTGGAGGGCGGGATATAAATCCAATATCATCTTCTTCTTCTTGATCAGGCAGCGGACATAATAAGCATTAAAACATTAAAGCAGGGATGGCCAACGGTAGCTCTCCAGATGCCTTTTGCCTACAACTCCCATCAGCCCCAGCCAGCATGGCCAGTGGCTGGGGCTGATGGGAGTTGTAGGCAAAAAAAATCTGGACAGCTACCGCTGGCCACCCCTGCATTAAAGCAACTAAAAATACAGCTAAAATTATAGAATAATGAATTTAAAAACACAAAGAAACAAACAAAAAAAATTAGGAGGGCCAGTAATTGTTATTGATGAAACAAGAACATTTTCCCTTGCTGGCAGAAGGACAGTGATAGAGGGAAATCGAAAAACCTCCCTGGGGAGGGAATTCCAAAGTTTTGGTGCCTCAACTGGTTAAGCGCTTTCTTGGGTTGCTGCCCGTCTAGCTTCAAATGGGAAGGGCAACCAAGGCAAGGCTTCTGAAGATGACCAGAGCAAATGGGTAGGTTCACATGGGAGAAGGCAGCCCTTTTGGTATGTTGGTCCCAAGACAGAGAGGGCTTTCAAGGTAAATACCAGCACCTTGAATTGAGTTGGGAAACAACATGGAAGCCAGGATGGATGGACCAAGACTGGACCTATGTGGTTCCTATGACCCACTCCAGTCCAGTTGCGTCAATATCAATGGAATGTCTGCTCCTGACCATTGGTGGACTGCTCAAAGTGTCAAATGCTTTGCGGGAGGAAAAGCACAGCACTTCTGCTCTCCATTTTCACCTACAATGACGCAATGGCCTTCTCTGCTCATTACCACACTGACAAGGAGGCCGTGTCCCCACCTGCTTTGTTCTCAGACCAGTTCTGCAGCAGGAGAAGGGATCTGAGGAAACCGAACAAGGGAATGCTGCTCAAAAGGCTAATGCAGCCATGGCTAAGGTGCTCCATTGCTGACAGACGGATGCACCGTGAGGGCATTGTTGAGGCTTCTTGTTTTGTAAGCCTCTGATAAAACCATCTGGCATTTTGTAAGAACCTCATACACTTTTTTCACAGGGTTAAAAATGTCAAATTCTGAAGAAAACAGGGAAAGCTTTGCCTGTGTTACAGCCAACTGGGGCACAGCAGTGCTGCAATCCAAAGTGGATTGTGAGTGTTTCTAGTGCTCTTAAGAGTTGTCTCAAGCACTGATGTTTCTCCAGACTCAAGACACACTTCTTTGATGTCTCTACGACCTTCCCAAATGAGCAAACAATACCGGGATGGCCAACGGTAGCTCTCCAGATGTTTTTGGCCTACAACTCCCATCAGCCCCAGCCAGCATGGCCAATGGCTGGGGCTGATGGGAGTTGTAGGCCAAAAAAACATCTGGAGAGCTACTGTTGGCCACCCCTGCAATATACAGAAAAATTCTGCTTTGTTCAAAGGTATATCAGGTGCTTCTTAGAAGACAGACTTGGGAATGAAAACGAAAGATAATAAAGAAAACGAACACAACCATCGTTTTACCCATCCCTAAGCATACATCCCTTCAGCAGTGAAAGCTGTAATGAAATGGAGTGGTTTATATTATGTGAAATCAGGAGTGGAATTCTAGCAGGAGCTCCTTTGTATATTAGGCCACACCCCCTGATGTAGCCAATCCTCCAAGAGCTTACAAGGCTCTTTTTTGTAAGCTCCTGGAGGATTGGCTACATCAAGGGGGTGTGGCCTAATATGCAAAGGAGCTCCTGCTAGAATTCCACCCGTGTGTGAAATGGAGAAAGCAGCTACAAGTTCAACCAAATATTCAGACTAAGGAAAAATGGCCTATGAAGACACTGTCTATGAATGATAACCTTTGAAGGTGGAGTGCCTTCTAGAGGGATACCGCTTGCTAGGCCGCCTCTCAAACGTGCTGGTTCTGCGTAGCCTGGATCCATGCGTTGCCTGGTACTCTGTTCTCCCACTTATTAAAAAAAAAAGGGAGGGGAACATTCACATCACAGGTTAGATTAATGTAAAAAAAACCCCTCCACACACAAGCTAGACACAAAAGCATGAAGACGGCTCCTTTGCTTTCCTTATAAAAAAGCAAAATGGCATGTAAGAAATGTATCTATGCAACTGTGAGATATAACTAGTGTAGGCAGCCATTCACAGCAACCAGAATAATGTAATTATCAAGGGGAATAGATAAACATGGAGCAGGGGACCATCAGTGGCTCTTAGCCACAAGGTATAGATGGAACTCTCTGTCTGCAGCAAGTGATGCTCTGTATTCTTGGTGTTTGGTGGGGGGCAACAGTGGGAGGGCTTCTAGTGTCCTGGTCCCACTGGTGGACCCCCTGATGGCACCTGGGTTTTGGCCAGTGTGTGACACAGTGTTGGACTGGATGGGCCACTAGCCTGATCCAACATGGCCTTAACACAACACAACCCAGAACAACAGCAGTTAGAAGTCATTCTTCAGATTGTGTCATCAAAACCTGCTTTAAAATGCTTTCATGAACAGCTCATATAGCAAAAGGTCTGTCAGCCCTGGCTAAACCCCTCCCGCCACCTCCCTAGCCCAGTTCCTCCCACAGGCCAAAGCAGTTCCTCTCCGTTCCCGTCAAAACAGCTTTGCTGCTGATCTAAAATCTGAAACACCTCCGGAGCAATGCTCTCAGCACAAGGATTCTCCTTACCAGTCCTCTGCCTCTTCCCATAGTACAGGGGACGAGGCTGCACCAACCACTGACCCAAACCCACCTGCATCAAAGAACAGGATATTCCTGGAGAGCCACTGGCAACTCATTGACAAACTTCTCTTTCAGAGCTTCCCTCCCAGAAAATGAGACTTCCTCCAACTTTTGAACCCAAGCAGCTGAAGTGTGTAGAAAGCAGGTGATGTTGCATCAAGTTAATGGTGATAAAGGTCGTTTTTTGTTTCAGGCCGATTCCCCACTCACCTTACGCTGCTCTCACGTTCATCTTCTCAGCGGGGCTTTGTTTTGGTTTCACACTATCTGCCCCGGGGCTGCAAGTAATGTTAGCATTTTCATGCAGAAAAACAGAAACCTCTAAAACCCAGTCTTAGTTTGCTGCGTGATAACACTGACGTTACTTGCAGCCCGAGGCAGATAGCGTGAAATCAGAAGGAAGCTCCAATGAGAAGAGGAACATGAGACTGGCGAGAAGAGGAACGTGAGATGGTGAGTGGGAAATCGGTCTCAGTGTTCTGCAAACATCACTTGCCTGGTCATGAACACCTGAAGCTCCCTTCTACTGAATCCGGCCCTTGGTCCACCAAAGTCAGTCTTGTCTACTCAGACTGGCAGCGGCTCTCCAGGGTCTCAAGCTGAGGTTTTTCACGCCTCCTTGCCTGGACCCTTTTTAGTTGGAGATGCTGGGGACTGAACCTGGAATCTTCTGCTTACCAAGCAGATGCTCCACCACTGAGCCACCGTTCATCCCCTTAAGAACATATGAAGCTGCCTTATACTGAATCAGACCCTGGGTCCATCAAAGTCAGTCTTGTCTACTCAGACTGGCAGTGGCTCTCCAGGATCTCAGGCAGAGGTCTTTCCCATCACTTCCAGCCTGGTCCTTCTAACTGGAGATGCCAGGGATTGAACCTGAGACCTTCTGCATGCCAAGCAGAGGCTCTACCATGGCCCCTCCTCACCTGTGATAAGCAAGGACAGTCTGCAGGTGACCAGTCAGGAAAGCTTCCCAAAATGGGAGAGAGCTGACCCACCTTCAAGACATCGAAAATACCATAAGTGATCAAAACAGGTGTGTGCAGACGATCAAGTGAGTTTGACAAAAATCAGCTAGTGATTTTTGTAGATTTATCAGCAAGGCAACCTATACAATTAAATACCTGAATCTGAAGCGGGAACCAAGCCGAATAAAATCTGAACGGCTAGACTTCGTGTTCGTTGGCGTGCGCAACCGGAAGAAGGCGTGGTGTTCCACCGCACACTTCCATAGGTGCTTGCATGTTTTAGCACTGTCTAGTCGGAAAACAAACGTGTGTTCTTGCTCTCTACCCTAATAAAGAAGAAGATGATATTGGATTTATACCCTGCCCTATACTCTGAATCTCAGAGCAGCTTACAATCTCCTTCCCTCCCCCCACAACAGACACCCTGTGAGGTGGGTGGGGCTGAGAGAGCTCTCACAGAAGCTGCCCTTTCAAGGACAGCTCTGCAATAGCTATGGCTGACCCAAGGCCAATCCAGCCGGTGCAAGTGGATGAGTGGGGAATCAAACCCAGTTCTCCCAGATAAGAGTCCGCGCACTTAACCATTACACCGAACTGGCTCTTGGGGAAACAGAACTTTTGTAAGGTCTCACAGGTGGTGGCACCTTAAAATCAGGGGTCACAGGAAGAACCCTTGAACTGGCAATGGGCTGGGCCCCCTGAATCACTTTCTGTAGAAATCGGAGAGTTCCAGACAGGGCTAGATCAGGCTCCAGCCTACAGGAGAAAGGTACCTGGTCATCGTCTTCCACCACTACAAGTGTCAGCTTGCTCTTCTTGAAGTCCATTTTAGTGATTTTTGGCCTAAGGAGAAAGGAGACAGGTGACCACAGATTAATTCACAAGACATGTGCAGGGAAGGTGCCTAAAGCTTTTATGCCCTGCCCTGGATAACCCAGGCAAGCCTGATCTTATCATTTTTTTTTTAAATTTTGAAAAGCTTTATTAATATAAAGTTCAAGGTACAATAGTGATGAGATCTTATCAGACCGGGCTAGTATTTGGATGGGAGACCTCCACGGAAGCCCAGGGTTGGCAATGGCCAACCCCTCCAAAGGTCTCTTGCCTTGGAAGCCATACCAGGGTCACCATAAGTCGACTGGGCCATGACGGCACTTTCCACCCCCCAAAGCTCCTTTGCTTTGCTCTATGGCAGGATCCACAACAGGGGCGGCCAAACCGCAGCTCGGGAGCCCCGTGTGGCTCTTTCACACTTATTGCATGGCTCTCGAAGCCCCCACTGCCCCATCAGCCAGCTTGGAGAAGGCGTTTCTCTCTTTAAATCCCTTCTCTTTCTGCATATTTATTTCGGTTATGGCAATAAAGGTGTGGTACTGATTGATCGCTTCCCTGAGCCAAACCAACCAGCAGCTTGGAGAATGCATTTCAAGTTAAAGCTGCTTTCTTTCCCTCCCTCTCTCCCTGTCCTGTAGCTCTCAAACATCTGATGTTCATGTCTTGTGGCTCTCAAACATCTGACATTTGTTCTATGTGGCTCTGACGTCAAGCAAGTTTGGCCACCCCTGCTCTACAAGGTTGCTATTTGGGGAGGGAAGGCAGTACAGCATAGCCGGATCTCGTCAGACCTTGGAAGCTAAGCAGGATCAGCACTTGGAAGGGGGACCACCAAGGAAACCTCTGCAGAGGAAAGCCCTGGCCAGCCACTTCTGCTTCTCCCTTGCCCTTGCTGGGGCTGCCAGAAGTCAGCTTTGTCTGCCCTTGATGCATGCGTTTCTTTTTCTGTCATCAAACAATGCACATGAGAGCCTGTGTGGCGTAGAGGGAAACGTGTTGAAAGGGAAGCAGGACAGACTCACCAAAAAAACAGGCCTATCTTGTTTGCGCCTTCAAAGATGAGGATACCGGTTGGCGTCAACCCGAGAGCATACTCACAACCATCTCGTCCCTGCAAACAAGGCAAGAGGATGCTGAAAGCACTTCCAGGCGGCAGGAGGGGTATATCAGAGAACTCTTTCAGAGGGGAGCCATGTTGGGCTGCGCTAGAACAGCTAGATATTGTCAGCCTGTGTTCTACTGAAGTTATCTCTGTTTTCTGAACTGTTTATTTACTGCTTACTAACCTGAATGCTCAATAAATCTTTGCACTACTAACCCAAGTGCCCGCATAGTACAGAGGGGAGAGAGAATGAATGTGATTAAAATGCCAAAGGCTAGCCAGGTCTTTGAAGTGCAAAGCGCTCGGCCAGCTTCCCAGACGCCTCCTGGAGTCGAGCAAGGACACCACCAGGACGGGGATGTAGCCATCTAATGTAAAAGATAAGCAGGCGTGCGAAAGTGTTACTTGCGGAGACAGACTGTAGTTTTATTATGAGTAGTTTAAAGCCTCAATCCTTTGATGTATGCTCATAAATGCCAATGGTTCCTGCTATACGTTATCAGTTCCAATGCTTCTATGCTGAGAGTAACATTGTAGCTATCAATAAATGAAACTTAGTTTTAACAAAGACAAGTCTGATCATTTTGAAACTTCAATGAACCCTTTGCTGACAGATATGAGTCCAGCAACACAAAGCAGCCCTGTAGCCAGAACATTTTAGGTGGAGGGGCCCAGGAGCTACAAAATTTGGTGGGGGGGGGGGCTGCGAGAGGCTTGAATTTGGTCTCCCGAGCACCTCCCGTCTGCTGGGCTTCCCAGCCTGCCAGCCCACCTGGACTGGCACTTCCCTCCAGCGCCCTATTCCAAGGGCTTCTTCCTTCGGGCAGACTGGCCAGGAGCTTGTCCAGCAGCCCAGGCAGAAGATGCTGCACTCTGTGCCCTGCGTGAAGCCAGAACCCAGCTGCCACTCCTGCTGGGCCCGGGGGAGCGGGCAAGGGTCTGATGCAGCCGGCGAGCAAAGGAAGGGGCCCCACAAGTGAAAGGCCCTGCCGCTGCTGGAGGGACAGCCCAGCCCAGGCGCACCCCAGATCGCCAGGCCAGACAGACAGGAGTCGGCTTGCCTTGGCAGGACTGCACACCTCCGTTGCACTGCAGGGGGCTTCCTTGGTTACGGAGCTCGGGTCACCAGGCTGGCCTTGCTCGTGGGACAGAGGAGAGGAGGAGGAAGGCAAAGGTGACATGCTCCACTTGTCTCTCCCGCCCTTTCCCGCGGGTCCTGGAGGCCCTCCAATGGAGGGGCTGTACACAGGGAAGGGGTTTTTTAATAGTGGCCTACCCCCGCCCCCCACCGTAGCTATGGGCCTGCCTCAGAGACCAACAAGACTGTTGGGTAGGAGCTTTTGAGAGGCAAAAGTCCTTTTGTCAGAAGAGAAAATGGAAATCGTTGATGAAAGCTTTTTAAGTGCAATATATTTAGTGCAGAAATCATCACATTTAGTCATAACCTTCCCATCTGTTACAAAAATAATCGGCCGTGAAAATCTCTTACCTTAACAACATGCATATCTACCCCGTACATCTCGAGCCATTTGGCTTTGTTCAAGTAGCACATTTCAGCCTGCGCGGGGCTCTTCCCCCTAGGCGTAAAAAGGGCGGCGGGGGGGGGGGGGAGAAATCAGCTGAATCTGAAAACTTCGTCTTTCTCTTTCGACTTATTTTGAAGAAAGGATGACAACGCACAGCTCTTTAAATTATTTTTTTTAATCCCTTTTCTAACATTTGCAAAACAAAAGCTGAACAACATGCATAGCAGCATGGTCACAGCCCTCTTATCGATACTATACCTGAATTCTTTCCACTTTTGAAAAATCTCGAATTCCATTGCTTCTGTTTGGTTCGGAGTAAATCTGAATTCCGACACAAGTTCTGGAGTGTGTTCGGGATGTTCACACTCACCAAGCTCAGCTGCCAAAGGTGGAAATTGCAAAGGAAAGGTTACTATACCGCAAATTAGATAATTCTAACCAATTTCTTATCCCACTTAGCACTCAGAGAAAATGTGCACCTTCAAGGAGGTCTGAGTGGCTCTCTATCCTCACAACAACCCTGTGAAATAGCTGAAGGTCCACAACCAGCCTTGGGTCATCCAGACAACTCAACACCCAAGTAGGGATTTGAACTCAAGCCTCCCAATTCCTAATCCAACACACTATCGCACAGCACTAGCTTTTAGAAAGTAAAATTCTTTCTGTAAAATTCAGATTCATATCTCAATCCATGGCAAACCCTATTAGAAAACTTCAGAATTTATTATTCTTAATCCAGCTGCTTTCAACAAGGAAAATGACTTGTAAATGTTCAAATGTAACAGATTTGGGGCCTCAAAAGACTTCTGAAAATCGATTTCTGAAATAGCAACCATCCCATTCACTTATCTCTTTTTTCCCCAATGACTGTCATCTTCTATACCATTTGTGTTCTATAAATGGGTAATTCGTTCTCTTAATTTTCCCAGTAGAGGGATTAGTTCTCCTTTCCAATAGATATTAGTACAGTAAATCTATTTCTATTCTAGCTCCCCTTACTATTTGGACCTTTTTCCCCCCTATTAAAATCTGGATAAAGTGGAATTTATTTATAGACTCCTTCAGAGAAAAGGGAACAAATGGCAAACAGCATAGCACCTGTAAAATAATACTTTGATGGAACAAATTTGAGTGTTCTAAACAACCCCCATTTGCTCCCTTTTAAAAAGGAGCATTTCACAGGAACATGGCTAGTAATTTGGGACTGGAGTGAACCCCAGTGTTTCCAAGTAAGTACAGCCATTCCAAATTTCCATTATCTTTCTTTTAGATCCCAGTAAAGATTTCAATGTTCATACATGGCTGAAGCTGAAGTGCTTCTTCAGGGGGATTTAATTAGACTTCCCAACATGAGAGAAAGCTCTAGCTGCCTTTTTGGTAAAGATGAGAACCCCACAGCTATCTTCTAAACCAGGGGTGGCCAAACTCTGGCTCGGGAGCCACAAGTGGCTCTTTCACACAGCCGGTGGCTTAGAGAATGCTTTTAAAGCTAAAGTTGCTTTCTTTTCACCTCTCCACCCTCCCCTTCTATTTCCTTCCTTCCTTCCTTCCTTCCTTCCTTCCTTCCTTCCTTCCTTCCTTCCTTCCTTCCTTCCTTCCTTCCTTCCTTCCTTCCTTCCTTCCTTCCTTCCTCCCTCCCTTCCCTCCCAGCATCTGACATTCATGTCTTGCAGCTCTCAAACATCTGCCATTTATACTATGTGTCTCTTTCGTTAAGCAAGTTTGGCCACCCCTGTTCTAAACCCTACATTTTACTTTCAAAAAGAAGCTTGTTTCCTAAAGACAATCATGCCAGGATCCTGTGCAGAACATCATGTATAAATAGGGTTGCCAGCAGGGGATTCCATGGTTTGGAGGCCCTACCTTCACTTCAGGGTTATCAGAAAGTGAAGCGGGGAGGGGATGTCCGCTGGACACTCCATTATACCCAACGGAGACTGGTTCCCATAATAATCTATTGGTGGGTATCTGGGGAAGCTGGTTTTTTTGAGGTAGAGGCACCAAATTTTCAGCACAGCATCTGGTGCCTCTCCTCAAAAAAACCCACACCCAAGCTTCAAAAAGACTGGATCAGGGATCCAATTCTATGAGCCCCCAAAGAAGGTGCCCCATCCTTCACTATTTCCAATGAAGGGAAGGCATTTCAAAGGAGCACAGTCCCTTTAAATGTGACAGCCAGAACTCCCTTCAGAGTTCAATAATCCATGCCACAACCTTGCTCCTGTCTCCACCCCCAAAGTCCCCCAACATTTCCTGAGTTGAACCTGACAGCCCCAAGTACAGTGGCGGGATACATGTTTACTGCACAGCAATTCCAATGGCCATCAAGGCGGCGTCAAACCCTCGTCCCTCGAAGGGCCCCCAGCAGCCTGAAACAATCGCACTGATGACTGGAATTTACCTTGGAGGCACAAGGCTGCGAGTTCCACTGCGGTTTCATAAGGGCATTTGAGCCTGTGAAGAAAGAAGCACACAGACAATTCACTTTTCTTTGGTCAAGACCCATCATTTCTTATAGGGAAGAACAGACACCCATCCCCCTCATTCACACACACAAAATGAATTATTTGTGTGTGTGTGTGTGTGTGTAAAGTGCCATCCAGTTGCAGCTGACTTATGGCAACTCCTCATGGGATTTTCGAAGTGAGTTCAAAGGTGTTTTGCCATTGCCTGCCTCTGCACAGCACCCCGGGGCTTCCTTGGTGGCCCCTCATTGACCAGGTTGACCCTGCTTAGCTTCTGAGATGTCCAAGTGGGCAGCCGTGTTGGTCTGAAGTGAGTAAATTAGGTGGACTACAATGAGGAAAGACATGTCCTAGATTTGCAGAAACACCAACTGGCAGGAAACGTAATTACCTTGTATGGCTCTCCAGACCAAATGGCCAAGCCACACTGTTTCACCGGGTGATCCCAGTCAGTTTTGCCCTCTGAATCAACAAACTGCATGTATTTCAGCCCACGATACCTGATCCCCTCGTCTGATGACCATAGCAGGGTCCAGTCCACACCTTTCTCACAAACGGATACCAAGACACAACGGTGACTTGCAGTATGGGGGGGATAATCACGGCCTTTCCCTTAAGGCAAACTTTAACTCGCAACGGTGGAAACCGGCTCCAGGGAGCTCTGTGGGGAAAACCTTTTTCTTGACAAACTACCAATTTATAAAGCACTCGCTGAGAGTTCTCCCTGGTTTCCTTGAAACATTGCTTTGTTTCCGGGTGGGGCAGTCAGGTGACAGGAAGCGGGGCAGGTGGGGAACTGGCTCAATTCTGGACCGCTGACATTATTTCAGGCCACTCCTTCATTATGCTGAGAACCTTGGAGCAGGCTGAGTTGGATCTGTTAAAAACAGCATCTCTCACATGCAAAGCAGCAAAGCCCAAATCCTGCTACCATTTCACCTCAGTGAGTTCTCCATTATCAGAAGCTATCAAAAGACACAGGAAGAAGAAACTGTCACGTTAATCAACTGACATTGTCATCACTACCCACAGCACTGTGAGGTAGAAAGAGAATACCTTAAGCAATAAAAGACAGGATTTGGAGGTTTTAAATCAATGGCTATGATTTATTTCACTTTGAGTGTCTCCTGACAGGAACTGCAATTCACATATAAGAAGCATAAATAAAGATTTGCACTTACTTTCCCGAAAGAATGTCCTGCCTCAGCTGCAATACAAACAGGTACCTGGCAACATACAAGCAAAACAACAGTCACATTTCCCAAAAGTTCTGCACTCATTCTGGGAAATGAAAAAAAATCACATTATAGAAAAACATTTTAACGTCCCAGCTGCAAGTTCTCAAAGCATTAACAGCAGAGCATTTCCACAAAAAACAAATATATTCTAGGGTCATTCTTGCATTCCCAATACCGCATGATCGTAAGCAGTAGATCTATAGGAAGTAGATGACTGATCAACAGAACATATTGAAGGTTTCTTGTTGACCTGCTTATACAAGAATCGGTGAGCCAGAAGCTAAGCAGGGGGGTGGAGTAGATGATCCTTGGGGAACCTTCCAGCTTTATGTTTCTACATTTCCCCCAGTTACACTTGCAGAGTTGGACAGGATTACGTGGAGCTCCAGAAGGCTTTTAAAGTGCAGAGTCCCAACTATAGCACAACACTTCACATTGGGTTTCAACTGGGAGACTGCACGTGGTTAGGATGAGAGGCATACACACACAGAGAGTGCAACCATGAGGACTGAAAAGCAAAGCAAGTTTTGTTCCCAGTCCTCAGCCCACAGGCTTCACTGGGAGAACCAGAATGGACTCCTTGGGTGGTGGGGAGGGGTGCCTGGTGACCCCATTCAAGGCTATTCCCATTTTCTCAGTCCCATTTTCAGTCCTGTTTCCAGTGCAAGGGAGAGTTCTGGCTTTCCACCAGCTCAAGTGGTGCCGGGAACCACTTCAGTGCCTCCACAAGGCGAATCTACAAAGAAACACACTGGGGCTACTTACGCCACGAGGCTCTAAAGAAAGCAAAAACAGTCATCGGATTATTAGGGCGGAATCAAAGTGAACAGAGCGTGATGACAAATGATGGACGACCTCTCAACAACACCCTGCTATTTACTACAGTTAGCGTTGGAAGGACAGTTATTATTTTGTACATTAGGAATGACAGGTTAATAGGCGGGATGAGGAAGGATCTCTGTTGATGACAGGCACAAGGCCAGTTAGAGGTTCGGAAGGACATTTTGGTCAGAAGCCTCCCTGCCCAGTGAGCAAATGAGGGAACAGATCTGCAATCTTACTGGGATCAATTTTCACTGCCACCCTGAACAAAAGAACATAATAGAAGCCATGTTGGATCAGGCCAGTGTCCCATCCAGTCCAACACTGTCACATAGGAGCCAAAACCCAGGTGCCATCAGGAGGTCCACCAGTGGGGTCAGAACTGCAGAAGCCCTCCCACTGTTGCCCCCCTGCCCCCGCAAGCTCCAAGAATATGGAGCATCACTGCCCCAGACAGAGTTTTTCATCTATAAAAAGGTAAAGGTAGTCCCTTATGCAAGCACCAGTTGTTTCCGACTCTGGGGTGACACTGCTTTCACAACGTTTTCACAGCAGACTTTTTACGGGGTGGTTTGCCATTGCCTTTCCCCAGTCATCTACACTTCCCCCCACAGCAAGCTGGGTCCTCATTTTACCGACCTCAGAAGGATGGAAGGCTAAGTCAACCATGAGCCGGCTACCTGAACCCAGCTTCCGCTGGGATCGAACTCAGGTTGTGAGCAGAGCTTGGACTGCAGTACTGCAGTTTTACCACTTTGTGCCATGGGGCTCTATACCTTGCGGCTAATAGCCACTAATGGACCTCTGCTCCATATGTTTATCCAAGCCCCTCTTGAAGCTGTCGCTATGCTTACATCTGCCACCACTTCCTGTGGCAGTGAATACCACACGCTAATTACTCTTTGGGTGAAGAAGTACTTCCTTTTATCTGTTCTAACCTTACTGCTCATTAATTTCATAGAGCGCCCACAAGTACTGCGAGAAAGAGAGAACAGGGCTTCTTTCTTTGCTTTCTCCATCCCATGCATAATTCTGTAAACCTCTATCTTGGCCGCCCCTCAATCATTGTTTCTTCCGTTTGATAGTTCATGTTAACACTGCAGCGAGGATCTTGTTAGCTCAGTACTGGGAAGGAATCAATATGCCAACAATGGATGAGTTAATTGTAAAGGTAACAGACACAGCTGAGTTGGATAAGCTTTCTAACTTGTTAAGATCAAAACCTAGGGAATATGTGGGGGGAAATTTAGAATTTATTCCATGAATGGTTGACGAAGGGATAATGTTGATAAAAACTAGAAAGACAAAGGAGTAAATGATGTGTATGCTAACTAAGTGATATCAATTAATTCTTGATATTAATATTAATTCACTTAAAGATTACAAGGTTGTATACAAGAGGATGGAAAGTGAGGTATCACTGTTCCCTTTACCCGTATGTGTGTTGATGTTACTGTGTGTTTTAGTATGTATGTACTGTATGTAATGTCTGTTATCTGTTATTTCTTTGGGGTTTTTTTTAAATAAATAAATATTAACAAAAAAAAATCATTGTTTCTCCAAGCTTCATAGGGAGGGACCCTTTTTTCATAGGGAAGGTGTTCCATCTCCTCATTATCTTCTTAGTTGCCCTTTTCTGCCATTTTTCCAAAGCTACGGTATCTTTTTTGAAGAAAATAGGAGGCAGGCAAGAACCTCTTCTTCTCCTGGCCACTGGCTGCTTGTCTTCTGGCCATCTGGATGAATGACCAAGCAGTGACGCCACTGAGGAGCTGCAACAGGTGGGGAAAGTGGGCCTTGCTCAAGCTTGGCTGCTATTCCAGGCTCCACACAGAAAGAACAAGGGTTAGGGCCTTCCCCTCACAGTCCCTAAGCATCCAGACCTCAGATTCAGCAGGAGCTCACAGGAGTACAGTTCCTGAACCTTTCTGAGGGTTTCCCCTCTTCCTCCTCATCTACCTTGTCCATTGAATAGTAGGTGCAGCTGCATAACAATCCCTGGATTAGGAGAGTGGGCAGCCAGCCAGCCACTAATGGCTTTGCCACACCCCCAGCAGCCCTCATTAACCCCTGGAGAAGCCCACACCACTCTTTCTCCTCTTCTTATGTGATTTGGGGTGGTGGGTTGCTTGCTGGACTTTTGACTGGGGTGGGGGCGGCCCAGGAGAGCGATGCCTGCTTGGGCTGGCTGGATTTCTAGCCATCCCAAGCAGGCCTCTCTTGCCTGGGGCTCTCCTTTCTTGTATCGAGTTGCTTTTGGCTGGGGGGGGGGGAGGAAACAGCATATGCTAATGACTTATGCTAATGAGCTCCACCATCTATTTTTCTACAAAACGACCCCTGTAAGCATCTTTTATTGAGCAAGGAATAACGGGGGACGGATGAACCAGGAAGGCTTCAAAAAAGCATCTGAACTATACTTCAGTTGTAGCCTGTGAGGATCTACCTCATCAACTAGGCCTCAGTCAATTCAGAAGAAACAACTACCCCTCCTTTAGGCAGTTAGTCTGGGCAAGACACCGGGACAGACAGGTTCTTCCTAAAACTAAGGGTGGCAACTCCCAGAACTCCATATATTCTCCAGAACCAGACAACATTGGATCAGGCCTTTATTCTAGCTTTTACAAGAAGCTGGGGATGGGGGAGCCTAATTTTTTTAGTGTAACCAAACTAATAAGGAAGACATGAGGCAGAAGGCAACTCGGTAGTAAGAACACTACCATATCTCCTTCTTCAGAATGACCTGACCTCACCATGCCACTCCTAGATGCCTTGCTCATAGTTGGGACTCCAGACCAGTGTAGGAGGGACCATCTGCCTGTAGAGAAGACAGACAGAAAACCCACTAGTAAAACCGTTTACTCTACTGGACAGATTATCCAGAACATGTGAGAGGTACTCAAATAGCTTCCCTACAGGGAGAGAAACCCAAGTCCTCATCTGACAACAGTGACCTGAAGTCCCAACCATGAAATCTACAGCAGGATTTCGAACAGCATCATCGCAGCCAATACTGTCAGAACTTGTAACTTTCTTACATGATGTTAGCCATACTGACTCCATATTGTAACCCAATACTAACACATGATGCTTTGCCTCTGTAACTAACACAAAATGCTCTGCATTTCAAACACCCTGTGATCACTGGAGGGTGACAGATAACCCCTGGTCAACATCTGCAGGTGGCCCTTTGAAGCCAGGCCAAGCAGGCCCTCTCAGCGGGACTGCATCCTCCCCTCTGATAACAACTCCTGAGAACGAGACACTTGTCTGTAAACCGTGTGAAAGATTGCTTTATTGTTGCTGTCTTAACCGCATAAAATGTAACTAGATGCCAGGCTCAGGCATCAGTGTTATCTTGAAGCTCCAGCACTGTAGTTCTCGAATAAATGCCTACACTTTGCAACAAGTTTTGGGTCTTGTTTGACGCTCTGCCAGTTCTGACAAATACTAAACCTCCACTTTACCGCCTCCCCGCCCCCCCGCAAAAAAATCACCACAGTGTGGAAGTAGAATTGCCTACGACAGAAAGCTTCTGAAGTTGTGAGCTTCTGAAGTTGTGAGCTTTTGAAGTTGTGAGCTATAATCCTGTAAATCAAGGGTCCCCAACCCCCAGTTCGTGGACCGATACTGGTCCATGTCCTGTTAGCAACCGGGCTGTGAGTTCTATAATTATTTTGTTATATATTACGACGTAGTGGTAGTAGGAAGGAGAAGAAAAAGAAAACGACAACATTGGATTTATATCCTGCCCTCCACTCCGAATCTCATCTCAGAATAGCTCACAATCTCCTCTATCTTCCTCCCCCACAACAGTGGGGTGGGTGAGGCTGAGAGAACTTTCACAGAAGCTGCCCTTTCAATGACAGCTCTGCTAGAGCTATGGCTAGCCCATGGCCATTCCAGCAGCTGCAAGTGGAGAAGTGGGGAATCAAACCCGGTTCTCCCAGATAAGAGTCTGCACACTTAACCACACACTTAACCACCACACCAAAATAAAGTGCACAACTGTATCATCCTGAAACCATGCCCCCCCCCCAGTCCGTGGAAAAATCGTCTTCCACAAAACTGGTCCCTGGTGCCAAAAAGGTTGGAGACCACTGCTGTAACTAACCAGAATATCTGCTGCCTTGTACTGCCTTTCCTATACAGGACATAAGCCCAGCATCCCTCAGCTCTGTAAATGACATGGGGATCTGAGAGCTGCCCATCCTAGCTGTGCACAGTCGAAAGAACCCAACTGTCCCACTGCACAGAAACACCGAGTGAAAACGCACTCCATTTCATAATCGAGGCAGGAAAATATGCATCAAGATCAAGCTACCGTAAGACAAGGTCAAAACTAGCTGAAAAGGCACATGCGTGACAAGTAACTGCTGAAGGAAGCCTGCCAACTTTGAATACCAAAACGATGGACGTCACTCTGTCCATTACTTTCATCTGAGGACCCTGAACAGGTTCTGGTGCACGTGGGCAGGGCCGACTGGATCTTTTGCCCAGCAAGGCTTCCAACTGGCCAAGCAGATTTTTAAAAGCTGCTGCAACTGCACAAGGACCTTCACTGTGCAATGGAAGGCGAGCTGTGACAGCCACTTTATCACTGGGTCTGCCTCCCGAGGCCCTTGTGGTTGCATCCATCATACTCGGGTAGAACTCTAAAGACTCAAAAAGACTGGGGACTCCTGCAGTACCCTAAGAGTCACAAACATGCACACTTGGAAACGTCATCTGCTTATTTTCAAGTTGGCAGCAGGAGAGAGAGGAAATCAGGAACTGATCTTGGCCAACTGTGTGAGATCCAGGCTGAGCAACCGTTTCCTCCTGGTTGCAGGCTTTTAAGTCTGGGCATGTCACAAGAACATAAGAGAAGCCATGTTGGATCAAACCAATGGCCCATCCAGTCCAACACTCTGTGTCACACAGTGGCCAAAAATACCAAGAGCTATCAGGAGGTCCACCAGTGAGGCCAAGACACTAGAAGCCCTCCCACTGTGCCCTCCCAAGCACCAAGAATACAGAGTCAGACACAATGATAAGCTGTGGCTACGTAATAGCCACTGATGGACCTCTGCTCCATATGCTTATCCAATCCCCTCTTGAAGCTGTCTATGCTTGTAGCCAACGCCACCTCCTATGACAGTGAATTCCACGTGTTAATCACCCTTTGGGTGGAAGTACTTCCTTTAATCTGTTCTAACCCTACTGCTCAGCAATTTCATTGAATGTCCCAGAGTTCTCGTATTGTGAGAAAGGGAGAAAAGTGGAATCATAGAGTTGGAAGGGACCTACAGGGTCATCTAGTCCAACCCCCTGCACAATGAAGGAAACCCACAAATACCCCAAATTCACAGGATCTTCATCGCTGTCAGATGGCCATCTAGCATCTGTTTAAAAACCTCCTAGGAAGGAGAGCCCACCACCTCCCAAGGAAGCCTGTTCCACTGAGGAATCGCTCTAATGATCAGGAAGTTCTTCCTAATGTTGAGCTAGAAACTCTTTTGATTTAATTTCAACCCACTGGTTCTGGTCCTACCTTCTGGGGCCACAGAAAACAATTCCACACCATCCTCTATATGACAGCTCTTCAAGTACTTGAAGATGGTGATCCTATCACCTCTCAGCTGCCTCCTCTCCAGGCTAAACATCCCCAGCTCCTTCAACCTTTCCTCATAGGACTTGGTCTCCAGACCCCTCACCATATTCATCGCCCTCCTCTGGACCCGTTCCAGCTTATCTATATCCTTCTTAAAATGTGGCACCCAAAACTTTTCAGCCTGTCAAGGTCATCCTGTATCCTGTTTCTGTCTTCTACTGTATTTGCAACCCCTCCCAATTTAGTATCATCGGCAAATTTAATAAGCCAATGATACTAATTTAATTCCCTCTATTAATTCATCCAAATCATTGATAAAGATGTTGAACAAAACAGGTCCCAGGGCAGATCCTTGAGGCACTCCACTTGTCACTCCTCTCCAAGAGGATGAGGAACCATTCACAAGCACTCTTTGGGTGCGATCTGTCAACCAGTTACAGACCCACCTAACGGTAACAGGATCCAAACCGCATTTTAGCAACTGGTCAAACAAGGATAGTATGTGGAACCTTATCAAAAGCCTTACTGAAATCAAGATAAATGACGTCTACAGCATTCCCATGATCCAGCAAGGTAGTCACTTTCTCAAAAAAAGAGATCAGGTTAGTTTGACATGTCTTGTTCTTGAGAAACCCATGCTGGCTCTCACATCCATTCTTTCTAAATGTTCCAAAATCGCCTGTTTGATGATTTGTTCTAAAACTTTACCAGATATAGACGTCAAGCTGATGGGTCGGTAGTTACCCGGATCCTCTTTTCCCCCCATCTTTTCCCTTTCCTGCCTCCATTCTTCCGGCACCTCTCCTGTTCTCCAAGAATTCTCAAAAATAATAGCCAGAGGCTCAGAAATTATATTCACAAGCTCTTTTAGAACCCTTGGATGCAGTTCATTTGGCCCTGAGGACTTAGTTTCATTTAAAGAAACTAGGTGTTTATGTACTACCCTATGCTGATCCTAGGCTGAAACTTCATAACCTCCTTATATGTTCTGGTTTTGCCATGTTGAGCACCATTTCTCTCAGAAGAGAAGACTGAGGAAAAGTGGGAATTGAGCAGTTCTGCCCTCTCCTCATTACCCGTTACAATTTCACTTTCTTGCCCTCACAATGGGCCTATCATGTTCTTGCTCTTTTTCTTACTCTGAACACAAGAAAATAACCCTTTTTTGTTGTTTTTAGCATCTTTGGCTAGCCTAAGTTCATACTGAGCTTTAGCTTTCCTAACTTTTTCTCTACAAGCACTGGTGATTTGTTTATATTCATCCTTGGTTATAAGGCCCTCCTTCCAATATCTAAAGGAGTCTTTTTTATTTCACAGGACTTTAGAGAGCTGTTTATGGAGCCAACTCGGCTTCTTTAGGCTTTTTCCATTTTTTCTTCTCATAAGAAACTCCCACCCCTCTTGAACCCCCTTCTTCCTAAGTATTTCTGACCATGGGATTTTACCCAGCATAGTTCTAAGTGTATTGAAGTTTACCTTTCTGAAGTCCAACCTATAAATCTGACTACATATAGCTTTTCCCTTCCCGAAGACTGTAAATTCCAAAATCACATGGTCACTACCGCCCAGGGTGCCCACTATTTCCACTTCTTCCATCCTTCCTTCTTTCTCTACCTTCTCTATCCCATGCATAATCTTGTAAACCTCTATCATGTCACCCCTCAGTCGACGTTTCTCCAAGCTAAAGAGCGCCAAGTGTTTTAACCTTTCTTCATAGGGAAAGTGTTCTAACCTTTTAATCATTCTAGTTGCCCTTTTCTGCATTTTTTCCAATGCTATAATATCTTTTTTGAGGTGTGGTGACCAGAATTGTACACAGTACTCCAAATGAGGCCACACCATCGATTTATTCAGGGGCATTATGATACTGGTTGGTTTGCTTTCAATTCCCTTCCTAATAATACCGAGCATGGCGTTGGCCTTTTTTATTGTAGTCACACACAGTTTCAGTGAATTATCTACCACGACCCCAAGATCTTGGTCAGTCTCTGCCAGTGTCCAGAGACAGAAGGCTTTTGGCCAGACCCAAAGGGCTCCTGGCTCATAATTTGTGGTCCAGAATTAGTAGAGCCAGTGGATTCAGGGCCAGACTATGATGATGTATTGTATGGGTTTCTTTCATTTGTCTAAATTATGTTTTAGTGTTTCTTTGTAAGATACCTTTAACTCCTAGTGGGGACAGGAGGGGCACCAGTCAGAAACAGCGAAAGCCAGCAAGCACAAGACCGCACTCTCAATATGGCACTGCTCTCGCTTCCTCTTCCGCCTTCTCTCATTGCCCCACCTTCTCATGACTATCAGGAAGGGAACAGCAGCTATACACTTTTGTTTTCCAAGTAAAACGAAGCGAGAACAAAGAACAGCTGAAGTATGTTGACTTCATCCTCCATCTCCACTGACACATGACTACACATGCATCTGTGATACCCGTTCCTGAATAACTCCTATGGTGGCTTGGATCCACCAGAAAGTTCCACAGGTGGGTGGGATTTCCTCATCTAAGGAGCATGACTTCCCTGCTCCCCCCCCACCCCACTCCCTCTGCAGCTCTAAACACCACTCAGAGCCCCTGAGAAACACCTGAGGAAGGAGCCGAAGGTTTCGGGGGGTGGGGGAAATTAGCAGAAGTCACTTTGTCTAAGGAAACCTACCAGTGGATATATGCATAGCAGCCCTCCACCTGCTTCCTGGGCCATCAGTTAAAACCAGAGAACAAAAATGACTTTATGGCAAAACCCCTTTGATATAGGAGAAAATCATTTGTAAACAGCCTGCTCCTCGGATTTCTAGAATCTTCCCTAAACTGGCTGGGATGCAGCATAGCAAACACCTGATCCCTGAAGCGTATACCAGCTTGACCAGTCCTGACATCATGAAGTAATACACAGCCCTTCCTTCACCTCCAGCCACTCAATCCCGCCTCCTGCCCCTAGTTAAGCCCTAAGGCAGCACCACAGTTTATTAACTGCGATTAAGTCGGATCATGACTAGAAGTTGCATTTGAACTGCGGTTTAACTTGGAAAGGGCTGTGGCTGTTCCAAAAAGGAGCATCTCAAAGAGTGGGAACCAAGACAACCCGTCTGCCAAAGGACTTTAGAGAGTTGCTGCCGGCTGTACTGGCTCAGCCACACACAGTCCAATTCCATACCAGACACCTTCATGTATGTTCAAACTCTAAGCAGATGCATCCCTTAAACGAAGTTTAAGATGGGACCTGGGAAATTTGTGCTTGAGAAGAGAGGGGAGGGGGAGTTTGAGTTCCTATGGACTTTTTCCCAAAGTTAAGGGGGGTTATAACAATTATACTTAAAATTTAATGAGTGGACTCCATAAAACCCTAAAGACAGGGGCTGAAACTGGATAGCAAAACAAACCAGGTCACACTTGATAATAAACCAATCAACAGCCATTTACTGCTTTCTACTTGTAAACTGCTTCAAGCAGGGCTCTGGGAAGAAGCTATACCGATATCCCAAACAAGTAGTTTATGCATAAACTGCACAGAACTCTGTTTGTTCAGCAACTACACAAAAAGCACAATCCAAAATCTATTCCCTCCACCCCCAAACATATATTAAGGGCTGCAATTCCGGATGCCTTCCTACCTTGTGAATTCCTCGTGAAGATTGTTTGGTTCTGATGAATAGTATTTGATTCGAAAGTGCAACACATAGGGCGGCCCAACTACACAAAGAAACAGAAACCAAACAATAAGCAACATTAAATATATATGATAGCGTCAAAAGGGATTGGGTGAGGTCAGTGAAACTCTGGTTTGAACGGTAGTGTTGTGGCTGAGGTGCAGAAGGAGAACGGAGCATGAGGGCAGAGAGCTCAGAGACTGTATGGCTGCAGAAAGGGAGCAGAGCGGATCACAGACTCAGAAATGGGAACCTGAGGGTCAAACCAAGGGCAACAGCAACTTCCAGGAGACCGGGAGAAGGGTGAGCAGGGCCGCAGCCGGGCGGCGGGGACAAGGAGCAGTGCCCCTTATAAATCTGCAGCACCCCCATCCCTAATCTTCCTTTTCAATGAAAAAGGCAAACTGGGGGAGACTGGGTGGAGGTGCTGCAAATTCTATAGGCGGCACTGCCCATTGCCCCCTCCCCCTGCTGCCTATGGCCCTGAGGGTGAGGGGCAGCAGAGATGACAAATAGGCCACTTCCAGTATGAACCTATAAGAGACATCACCACATTGGCACGACGCTCTAGGATTCACCTAAAACTCTATTTAAAACCCAAAGAGTTCTGGGTGACTCCTAGAGCGTTGTGCCAACGTGGTGTGACATCACTGCCAGTCATACATTGGAAGTGACATGGCAGCATGGGTTTTGTTTTGGTTTTTTGTTCCCTTCGCTCCACTGAGCAGTAGCAGGAATGGCAGGGCCTGGGACAAACAGAGTGAGCCTCAGCGACGGCTGTTTTGAACTGCATGCCTGCCCCTTTCACTGATTACCAGTTTTTTATCGAGAGAACACAGGAGTGTTAAAACGAGAAACTGCCAGGTTCAAATTCCCACACAGCCACAAAGCTTCCGTAGGGGACTTTGGGTCAGACATTCTCTCATTCTAACCTGTCTCTCACGTGGGGGGATAAATGGAGGCAAACACAACTATGTATAAAATGCCCGAAACTCTGTAGATTAAAGACTGTCTAAAAACTGAGCTGACAGATGCAGACAAGGCAGACTCTCACCAAGGCCATTTTTTTTTTAAAATCAGGAACACAGCACTAAAAATTGAACACCCTCAGAATCACAGAATCTTAACCATGAAGAGATTTTTAAGTTCCATTCTAAATTTACAGTCTGTGAGAGTCTAGTTTTTGAAATAAATATAAAAGCTGAAGACAGCCCAGCCAGATCTGACATTCCCATTTAAATTAAAGGTTTATTGGTGACATTTTTTTTTTTTACTTTATTTATACTCCCCGGCGGGGACTCATGCATGCGTGGGGATTTGAACCTGCGTCTCCCAGAACCTAGTGTGAAACTCAAACCATGACACCAGACTGACTTTCAGGGAGTGGGCTAATGCTAAAGAGACCAGAACAGAAGCAAGAACTTGGGCTTGGGGGGTCATGCAAATTGCACTGTAGCTGGTGAGCACAGCCCTGGTAAATTCTCCCTCAGAGGCCAAAACAGCATTGCAAAGTGTCCTGCCCGCCCCCCTGGTTAATGACCAATACCAAGGCTTTAACTGGCATACTGTTTTGGGTGACTAACAGCCACGAAACATTTTTTTTTTAATTACAGGTGCTACTTCTGTTATTTTGTGGGGAGGGCTTGAACCCCAGTTTGTTTATTAGATTTCCAATTTTTCTGTAAACCTAGGGCTTACTCAGATTTACAGAAAGGTTTGTTCACAGTTCCAATCTTCAGATTTAAGCATCCACATATTTTGCCGTGATAAAAGCTAGATATATTGATGGATGATTAGCTCGCCACGAATGTGAGCCCTGCCAATTCGGGCAGTTAGAAATTATTAAAGATGATTCTGAAAACCTGTCAATATGTCTGAGCCGGGACTGTCAGTTGTTTCGTTGAAGGGGCGCCTCCTTTTTTGACAGGCTTATTTGGGACAAGGGCTCAGTTAATTGTTCCACTTTATCTGTGCAGAATCAACGGATGGTATCTTTTTCAAAAGCTAATTAACGTTAAGACGGTAAATATTTGTATTTTATTAAGAAGATTAAAGTGGGGTCAATATTCTACAATAGTTTTTCTGCTTGTATACTTTATCAATAATATACCAAAATGTTAGGAGGCGTACCTATTGCCATGAAATGAATGATCTATGAAATTTAACTAGACAGCTTAAAGCTCCCAAAGTGCCCACCTATCCCTCAACCAGGCCTGACCAAAGTTATCTAGAAAAAAGAATCAGACTGTCCATACTTACTTTTTATTTGCTTCTTGATGGGTTTCGAGAGGTCCAGCCAGTGCTGGGAAAAGAAAACCCTCGTTTAGAAAAAAAATGGCAGGACTTTGCTGGTCTTTTACTCTAGCTCAGGGGTCCCCAACATGGTGCCAGTGGGTGCCACGGTGCCTGACAACGATTTTCCTGGTGCCCACCAAGTGCTTGTAGAAAGCGGGTGGGGTTAGGTGGGGCTTTTGACTGGCGATGCAGACTAAAAGGCATCCTGTTAAACAGGAGCGTCTGACTGAAACATCAATGAGGCACTATCGCAGTTTATTACCACGCTCCCTGATATTTTGTGATTGGCTCCGCCCCTTCTGGCTGCCATTTTGTGATTGTGCCTGCAGCCGTGTGCTAGAATTCAAAAGACGCCCACAGGCTCCAAAAAGTTGGGGAACCCCTGCTCTAATTTAAAAAGAAACAAGCAGAACAGAAGACCTTTCTCTCTGCACAGGAAAAGACTGTTTGCTCAGTAAGTGTTTGCACTAGCACGGTAATCTTGATTTCATTGGAACCTGTTAGTTCAAACAGTAACAGAAGGAGTCAATGGCTTCTGTGGTTATATTTCATTCTTCAAGAGATACAGCGCACCAGCCAGTCTAACAAGAAAAGGAAAATATCCAAGACAATGAAACAGAGGGCATGATATAATCTTACTGAGCATAGAATCCCAAGGATCTACTCTGCTATCAGCATCATTTCCCCATAACCCAAGCAGTTGGGGGGTCTTCTGCCAGGGGAAAAGCATCAGCTGGGGGTGGGGGGTGGGATGCTTGCACCAGAAATAAGCACAGCTGCTTGTGTAACAGATCTGTGGGATCCACACCACTGCATTCACTCCTCAAAACCTAGCCGTCGCGGCCAACATAGATTTCTCTTCCTTCTCCTTTATCTTAAAAAATGCTAACCTTTCCCTCAAATAATGAAGTCAATGTTGGACTCTCAGTGGAATACACTAGAGAAACACGTAACAGAGCTTTACTCTCATTATCCCAATATTACTCTTGGTTGGGAGATTTCAATGCCAGGATAGGGGCCAATGATACTAAGCTAATCTTTGGAACAAGTCTACATTGTACAGTATAGATGTCTCTGGACTTTGTTTTTCCAAATTACTCCCAAACCTAATTAGTCCAACCGGTTGCCACTTTAGGTCTTTGCAGAGAAAATGATAAATGCCTTTACTGGGATGGAGATTTTACCTCTTTTCACACAGGCATGCTAGTACTGTTTTTTATTTTCTAATTTTGAGGATTTGTATGCATATCCTATGTAAGGTCTCAGCTGGAAATGTAATGGCTAGTGATCACCTGCCTATTGAACTTAGGTCTGCGGATCCCCAGTTGGGCAGGAAAGAAGCCTGAAGGCATCCACGCAAAACCAACCTCAATTATGGAAAACTTCATATAAATAACTTACGGCATAACCAACAATTCTTATAATAAATACAGTTACAAAGTACCCCAAAAACAAAGTCCTCTCATTCAATACACAGTACATTTCTTAATAGTGGAAGTCCGGGGAAAACCTTGCGAAGCCGTGAAGTGAAAATCCAAGGTTGTGGCGATCCTTTCTGCCAGGAAGGTATAGACGACAAGCGACACAGCGTTATTTCGCCAAAGCGGCACGGTGCAATTCCGTAGTCCTTTCAGCCAGGAAGGTGTATACACGAAATGCGGCACCCCACTATTTCGTATAAGCAGCACAGCGCAATAAGGCAACAGGGAAGCGCATGTAGCCCTTTTTCCCCTGGGGCTTTAACAAGCTTCACTAAATCCTAAACAATTCATACAAAGCAATAGCTTAACTTTTTTTCGGCAATCCCCAGTTGGGGGCAGTTTCTCAATCCCCAGTTGGGGCAGGAGATCCGCTGGTTTGGAGGCCCTCTCCCCGCTTCAGGGTCTTCAGAAAGGGGGGGGGGATATATGTTGGGCACTCCATTATTCCCTATGGAGACCAATTCCCATAGGGTATAATGGAGAATTGCTCCATGGGTATCTGGGGGGGGGGGCGGTGCTTTGAGGTAGAGGCACCAAGTTTTCAGCATAGCATCCAGTGCCTCTCTTCAAAACACCCTCCAAGTTTCAAAAAAGATTGGACTAGCGGGTCCAAATCTATGAGCCCCAAAAGAAGACGCCCCTATCCTTCATTATTTCCAATGGAGGGAAGGCATTTAAAAGGTGTGAGGTCCCTTTGGAGTTCAATTATGGTTATTGCAACCTTGCCCCTGGCTCCACCCTCAAAGTCTCCTGGCTCCACCTCCAAAGTCCCCAGATATTTCTTGAATTGGACTTGGCAACCCTAAATGAACTACCTTCTCAATTCAAATCTTTCACCTCAAGCTTCAAAGCAGACAGTTATCGTTAGAAAGGAATGGGATAATAAATTAAAGGAAGATTTTTAACTCCTTTATTAAATCCAAAGAAGCAGTAGTCATTCAAATCTATATTGACAAAGAAAACAGCAGCACACAGAGCTGAGAAAAAAAAAAAAAGATGGTTGGACCTAGAAGTTAAAAACGGCACACGCAAGTTTGAGGAAGTCAAATACTGCTCATTTGAGGCTATCGTATTAAGCATAAATATATACACTTATTGAGAGGTAAATAAAACCCAAAAACCCAGGCCTTTGCTAAGACTGAATGAAACAGGTTGAGTTAGGGTTGCCAATCCCCAGGTGGGGACAGGGGATCCCCCGGTTTGGAGGCCCTCCCCCCGCTTCAGGGTTGTCAGAAAGCGGGGGGAGGGGAGGGGAATGTCTGCTGGGAACTCTGTTATTCCCTATGGAGATTTGTTCCCATAGAAAATCATGGAGAATTGATCCATAGGTATCTGGGGCTCTGGGGGGGGGCTGTTTTGGGGGGTAGAAGCACCAAATTTTCAGTATAGCATCTAGTGCCTCTCCCCAAAATACCCCCCAAATTTCAAAAAGATTGGACCAGGGGGTCCAATCCTTTGAGCCCCAAAAGAAGGTGTCCCTATCCTTCATTATTTCCTCTGGAAGGAAGGAATTGAAAAGGTGTGCCGTCCCTTTAAATGTGATGGACAGAACTCCCTTTGGAGTTCAATTATGCTTGTCACAGCCTTGATCTTGGCTCCACCCCGAATGTCTCCTGAATCCACCCCCAAAGTCCCCAGATATTTCTTGAATTGGACTTGGCAACCCTAGGTTGAGTGCCTTAGCAAGAAGACAAAACAGCATTCTGTCAGGAACTGAAATCCAGACACTCTGCAAACAATCTAACCTGATTTCCTTAAACGACTGGGAGCGCTATCATAGATCCCTATTTGAGGCATGCTCAAATAGTCTTAAGAACATAACAAAGAGAAGCCATGTTGGATCAGGCCCAGGAATGGCCCTGCCATTAGGCAAACTAGGCTACTGCCTAGGGCACCAGCTTTTGGGGGGCACCAAACTGGGCGCCCCTATGTGACTCAGTGACGTTTTCACTGCAGCTCCCCCCCCCCCCCAACGTAGCCTTGCCTAGGGTGCCAGAGACAGTCTAGGGCCAGCCGACGGCCCATCCAGTCCAACACTCTGTGTTGCACAGTGGCTAAAACCCAGGTGACATCAGGAGGTCCACCAGCAGGGCCGGAAGTCCAGAAGCCCTCCCAACTGTCACCCTCAAGTACTAAGACTATGCAGCATCACTGCCCCAGAGTGTTCCAGTGTTCTATGAGAACTGAATATCTCTCACTTTCCAAGCTGGTCTGATGTTTCTCTGGGAAAAGTGAAAGCGCTAATCAGAAACTGGGAAAGGCTCCTGGAATTGATTTTATCTTTCCTGAACTATTGAAAGAACACCCGGGGGGGGGGGGGGGCAACGTTTCCTACCCAGACTTGTAAGCATCTTTTATAAAATTATCTCCAGAACAATACCTGGTAGCTGGAAACTAGCTGTAATCTCACCGATCTTTTAAAAAGGCATCAGAATAAATCCAGCAAATTATCATCCAATTGGTTACTATCTATAATTGGGAAAATCTACGCCCTTTTTTTTTTCAAAAAGACTATCCCAGTGGATGGACGAACATGGCATCTTGAACCCAGCAAAATGTGGTTTTAGAAGAAAACATTCATGTATACATTATTGATTTTATCTTCTATTGCACAAAAGTTCATTAAATGTAAAAATGACACCTTATAGACTGCATTTATGGATCTTCACCGGGCTTCTGATTCTGTACCATAGGGTTGCCAGGTCCAACTCAAGAAATATCTGGGGCCTTTGGGGATGGAGCCAGGAGACTCTGGAGCCAGAAGCAAGGTTGTGCCAAGCACGATTGAACTACAAAGAGAATTCTGGCCATCACACCACACACCTTTTAAATGCCTTCCTTCCATCTGGAAATAATGGATGATAGGGGCACCTTCTTTTAAGGCTCATAGAATTGGACCCCCAGTCCAATCTTTTTGAAACTGGGGGGGGGGCGGTGCTTTGAGGACAGGCTCCAGACATTATGCTGAAAATTTGGTGGCTCTACCTCAAAAAACAACTCCCCCAGAGCCCCAAAAGTGGGAGAAGGGCCTCTAAACAGGGGGATCCCCTGACCTCAGCTAGGGATTGGCAACCCTTCTGAACCACATAATTTAATGTGGGATCAACTTTACTCCTGGTATGCTATTAATCCTAATAAAAAAATTCTTACTCTGACAACCTTGTCTACATCGGCCCCTCAAGGAATTCTCCTTTGTTGCAGCCTTCAAAAATTGGTGAGGGCATTAGACTGGGATGTGTTCTTGCCCTATTTCTTTTCAATTTATATTTCAATAATTTTACCCCTAGGGCTGAGCTTTTCAGTCATTATCCCTCTGTTCAAGGTCATTCTAGTTCTATGCTTTTTATGCAGATGATCTTGCTATGTTAAATCATAACTCCACAACACTTCAAAATCAATTAAGGATTTCTGTAACTATTGTTCCATCAACTTCTGAAAATCAACTTTGAATAATTAAAATACCATTTCCCCCCCCAAAGAATAAAAACGTAAAAAAAAAAAAAAACCTGGAAAATTATAGCAACTGTATTGAATTTGTTAGTCATTTAAAATATCTTAGGGTTTATTCTAATTATATTTCATGGATTGTGCATATTAATCTGGTTATTCAGAAGCTTCATTTATTGTTATCCACCTTGAGATTATTATTTGGTTTACTTAAAGGGGCACAGTATATACCTCCCTTCAAGAAATGCCACAATTTTGCCAATGATACTCTATGTTATTCCAGTATAGGTTACTGGCCCCCTGCAATTATATTTATTTATTTATTTTGGGCAAAGGTCTTGTTCTTCCTTGTATCACCTTGTTGGTCATTCGGCCAGAGCTTCTAAACTCCATTCCTTTGAGGCAGAAACACTATATATTTTATTTTACAAATGTCACATGCAAGGTGGCAAGGTAGCTTTTAAAAGAAGAATTGCAGATTTATACCCCGCCCCTCTCTCAGAATCAGAGACTCAAAGCGGCTTACAGTCTTCTTCATCTCCTTTATCTCCTTTCCCCACAACAGACACCTTGTGAGCTGAGTAGGGCTGAAAGAGCTCTCACAGAAGTTGCCTTTTCAAGGACAACCTCTGCCAGAGCTATGACTGACCCAAGGCTATTCTAGCAGCTGCAAGTGCAGGAGTGGGGAAGCAGACTTGGTTCTTACAGATAAGAGTCCGCGCACTTAACCACTACACCAAAGTGGCTCTCTACCATTAAAAACAGGTGGCCTTTTCAGGCAGGAAGACAGCAAGTGATGTTTAAATAGCCCCTCCCTCTCCATCGCTGGTAGCTGATCTTTTTTTAAAAAGTCACTGGGTTTACATCCATAGAGGATGGTGAATGGGGTGGGAGGGACAGGGGCGGGTCAAATGAAGCTTGCCTAACGGGGGGGGGGGGGCGGGGGGACAACACATCAAGCAACTTTTCTCAGCATATAACAACATCTGCCTTTTTCTCCACTTTGCCCTGTGAGGTAGGTTAGACAGAGTGTGGGACTCACCTAAGACCACCCACCAATCTTCCATGACAGAAGTGGGGATTTCAACCAGGGTTTGACAGACCCTAGTCCAACGCTCTCACCACTAGGCCATATTGCCTCTCAAGAGTACAGCAAGCGAACCTTAAAGGAAAGGTTCAGGTGGGTCATTGTGTTGAGCAACGGAACAAAGCTTGAGCAACAGAACAAAGTGCCTGCACACGAAAGCTTCTACCCAGAATTAAACTTTGTTGGTTTTCAAGGTGCCACTCAATGACCCACTCAAACTTTGTGCTGCTGCTTTCAGGGCCGGTTCACCCTCTAGGCAAATTAGGCATTTGTCTAGGGCGCTGGCAGGGAGGGTGCGCCAAATTCGGCCCTCCCCCCTCCCCATGCCATAGACAAATCCCTAGTTTGCCTCTTCCTCTGCCTGCCCCGCCTCCTGCCTATCGCTTCTCTCCTTCCTCCACCCGCCCACCCCGCCTCTGTCCTGCCCGGCTGCCGCTTCTCTTCCTCCACCAGCCTGCCCCGCCTCCTGCTCGGCAGTCACTTCTCCTCTTCCCCCAGCCGCCTCGCCTCCTGCCCCACCACTTCTCCTATTCCTCTGCCCACCCCGCCCCACCCCACCTCCTGCCCAGCTGCTGCTTCTCTGTTTCCCCTGCCCGCCTCACCTCCTGCCTAGTGCCGCTTCGCTTATTCCTCTGCCTGCCCACCCCGCCTCAGCTCCTGCCCAGCTGTTGCTTCTTCTCTTCCTCCACCCAGCCGCTCCCTCCCCGTGTCTTGTCAGCCATGCGGGGGAGGGGGGGGCTGCACGGCAGCACCGTGGCAGGGGACGCAAGGCGGTGAGTCTACCTATGGCACCATGCGCTCTAGGGCCGGCCCTGGCTACTTCAGACCAATGCGGCGACTCCCTTGAATCACTTGAGCCCGGATGGGAAAGGGCGGAATATAAATCAACCAAATAAATAAATCAGGGAAGGCACCACATTAAGCGGCATGGAATGGGGTATCTGAAGGAGTGGGCCTGCACACAAACGTTTATGCCCAGAATGAAACTTTGTTGGTCTTAAAAGTGCTACTCAAACTTTATTCTTAGGGAAACGGAGGGGGGCATACAGATCTCTGTTGTGACCAGCAAAGGATCGGTGGATTTTTTTAACCCTTTGCTCTCCCCCTTTCTTAAACCTGCCTCTGTCAGGTGTTGCAACACCTCGCAGGGAGGGAAGGCAGGGCGAAGAGCCTACCACATTTTTCTCCATAAATGCAAACTTACCTAATATTATTCCATTTACTTGAGCTGCAATTCATGGTTATAATCTACACATCTGAAGGTTTTCATTATAAGCAAAACGGAACTGTTTTTCATAGTTCAGAAAAATCATTAGCCCTGTCAATGAATACCCTTGGCAAAGATTGAATGGAATAATATCACCTGCCCAGGAATCTGCTTCTTTCGCAGTGGCACTTCAGCCCCGGCAGTACAAACACCCACACCTCTAATCAATAAACACTTCTCTCTACTTCTGTTTCCCCCGGCTGAGCAACCTGAAATTATCCTGCCCAATCCATAAAAAGACTCCTACAGAGGAAGCAAGTAAAATACCTGTATCCGATTGCAACAACATTCATAAATACTGGATCAATACAGTCACTGTGCAATACAGTTAATACATGTTGGTGTGGGGGAATGTTATAAAGACTTAGAATCATAGAGTAGGAAGGGACCTCCAGGATCATCTAGTTCAGGGGTAGGGAATGTTGGCTCTCCAGATATTTTTTTGCCTACAACTCCCATCAGCCCCAGTCATTGGCCATGCTGGCTGGGGCTGATGGGAGTTGTAGGCAAAAAAACATCTGGAGAGCCAACGTTTCCTACCCCTGATCTAGTCCAACCCCCTGCACAATGCAGGAAACTCACAAATACCTCCTCCTAAATTCACAGGATCTTCATTGCTGTCAGATGGCCATCTAGCCTCTCTTGAAAAACCTCCAAGGAAGGAGAGCCCACCACCTCCCGAAGAAGCCTGTTCCACTGAGGAACCGCTCTAACGGTCAGGAAGTTCTTCCTAATATTGAGCCAGAAACTCTTTTGATTTAATTTCAACCCATTGGTTCTGGTCCTACCTTCTGGGGCCACAGAAAACAATTCCACAACATCCTCTCTATGACAGCCTTTCAAGTACTTGACGATGGGGATCCTATCACTTCTCAGCTGCTTCCTCTCCAGGCTAAACATGCCCAGCTCCTTCAACTTTTCTTCATAGAACTTGGTCTCCAGACCCCTCACCATCTTTATCACCCTCCTCTGGACCCGTTCCAGCTTGTCTAAATCTTTCATAAAATGTGGTGCCCAAAACTGAACATAATACTCCAGGTGAGGTCTTAGCAGAGCAGAGTAAAGCGATACCATCACTTCACGTGATCCGGACGCTTTTGTTGATACAGCCCAAAATTGCATTACTCAATCTCATCAGATCTCGGAAGCTAAACAGGGTCAGCTCTGGTCAGTACATGGATGGGAGACCTCCAAGGAATTCCAGGGTTGCTATGCAGAGGCAGGCGATGCCAAACCACCTCTGTTCCTCTCTGCCTTGGCCTGGATGGCCCTGATTTCAACAGATCTCAGCAGGGTCAAGCCCTGGATGGGAGCCCGTTTGTGGGGAGGGTGGGATATAAATTGAATAAGAAACAAATGGGCACCCCAGGTCATGTATGCAGCGGCAGGCAGGTGGCAAGGCACCCCTGTGAGTCTCTTCCCTCGAAAACCTCGCGAACGGGTCACCCTCAATCAGCTGCGAATTGAAGCGGGGGGAGGGGGCAGTTGCTCTAAAGAGGGCAAATCTTCTGTGGGAGAAACTGCCTTTTTTTAAAAAAAAATCATTTTTTAAGCACAGCCAAAAATTCTACATTAACTGGGGGAAGCCTTCACAACCCTTACAACTACACCGCCCATATGAACATATGAAGCTGCCTTCTACTGAATCAGACCCTCGGTCCATCGACGTCAGTATTGTCTTCTCAGACTGGCAGCGGCTCTCCAGGGTCTCAAGCTGAGGTTTTCCACACCTATTTGCCTGGACCCTTTTTTGGAGATGCCAGGGATTGAACCTGGGACCTTCTGCTTCCCAAGCAGATGCTCTACCACTGAGCCACCATCCCTCCCCTTAAGAACATATAAAGCTGCCTTCTACTGAATCAGACCCTGGGTCCATCAAAGTCAGTATTGTCTTCTCAGACTGGCAGCGGCTCTCCAGGGTCTCAAGCTGAGGTTTTTCACACCTATTTCCCTGGACCCTTTTTTGGAGATGCCGGGGATTGAACCTGGGACCTTCTGCTCCCCAAGTGGATGCTCTACCACTGAGCCACCGTCCCTCCCCATTTTTGCTGTAGTTGGTGGGTCTTGATGCACAGAGTTTTCAAGACAAGAGATGAACAGAAACAGTCTGCCAGGGCCTGCCTCTGGGTAGCCACCCTGGACTTCCTTGGGGGTCTCTCATCCAAGTACTTACCTGGGCCAGCCCTGCTTAGCTTCCAAGGCCTGACAAGCTCACGCTAGCCTGGACCATCCGGGTCTCAGGCTCACTCACAGCAGCAGCGGATTCTTGTTCATACTTTTCATGGCAAAGAGGGATTTCGCAATGGGGTGAGCACTACAACTCTTAGCTGCCGCCAACTGCAGGTTCTCTGCTGGTTGGCCCATAATCATGCTGTGGGCACAGGCACGAACTCTTTGGACTGAAGCAAGTAGGCTTGCCAATCCCCAGGTCCCAGCAGGGGTTCTCCTGCTTTCCCAGGCTGCTGTCCACCCCCAGTCAGCTGGCCAGCAGAGGGAAGCTGCACCCCATGTGACTTTCCCCTTCAGAACGCTAGGAGAAAGCTTGCAAAGGCTTCCTTTTGGGTTGTGTGTGTGTGTGTGTGTGTGAGAGAGAGAGAGATGATTTGCAGCTGCTTGGATGAGGAAATGAAGACTGTATTCAGGGGAACTGCACTGCTGTATTTTCATTTATTTATTTTAGGAAAGTCTCCTGGCTCCACCCCCAAGTCCCCAGATGTTATCTGAGTTAGACTTGGCAACCCTAGAAGCAGGTCTCCATTATATATAACATTGCCTTCTTATGAGGCGAGATTCAACAGCTGTTCTTTAGAACAAATGAAACCTACATCACATGTATATGTTAAACGCTTCCTAAGTTATGTGATGTTAGCAGAGACAAAATTGGTGTTCAAAGTATAAGTCCTCCTATGATTTTCTCTTGGGTTCTCAAGGCTGTTGGGAGTGTCACCTTGACAGCAAAAATAAAAGTCATCCTTAAGTTTGGAAAGTGCCATCCAGTCACAGCTGACTTGTGGCAACCATGTAAGGTTTTCAAGGAAAAGGTTCGGAGATGGGTTGCCATTGCCTGCCTTTGCACAGCGAACCCTGGCTTCCTTGGAGGACTCCCATCAGGCCTGTAGCCACAGGGGGGCCTGTGAGGGCACTGCCCCCTCACTTCCAGGCAGGGCCCACCAACTTCCAGAGGCTCTCCAGGGGTGCAGTCTGCTTTTTTCATTTTCTTTTTGCCATGGCTGAGCCAGCAAAGCATCATCAGTGGCAGCTGGAGCCAGGAAAGCTGAGCAGTACTATCCAAGTACTAACCAGAGGCTGACCCTGCTTAGCTGCTGAGCCTGGGTCACCTAGGGTCATGATTATCCACCTCTAAAACCCTAAAATCCACCTGGCTTCTTCTCAACTTTAGTACCTACTTGGTTGCATCCCCACTATGCTTCCCAATATGGAAGGAATTTCTGACACCAATATCTGACACCTGGGACCCATTCCCTGGATTTGGAAGAAGCACAGTCCCAAAAAGTTGTGCCAGGGCAAGCTGATCCGGCTACTGGCAACAGCACAGCTCTCATTTATTCCTTTCCCTTGGCTTCTCCCTCCAGAGAGTTAACTCTGGCACAGGGAAGCCCGGAGAAAGACAAGCGCAGTCACTGTTCCAAAGTGGGCAGCTTCTTGCCTTAGACTGATCGTTATACAGTCGCTAGCCCGGCCAGGGCCTGCAGAACGCCATGGAAGATCAACTTCAGCAATAAATCACTGCTGCTAATTTGTAGGCCTCCGAACTCCCCAGGCTTCTAGTGTTGTCGCAAAACCCAAAAACAGCGATTTGCCAAAAAGCAAGCTAAGTGCCATACTTACTTGAAGGGGAGGATTTGCTGAAAAAGTTCCACGATGGGTTTTTTGGGGGGGTGGGGGGTGGGATGGACACAAATCTATCTTCTCGAAGCATTGCACAAACCTTTTACAGATTATCAAAAGCACAGACAAGAATTAAGCCGCTTTCTTTAAAAGATGTTAGCAGAAAAGGGCCTGGAACAGCTCTGGGGGCCTGAGAGTCTAAAGCTTTTCACGTACAGTTGGCTGTGTAAAATCCACCCCCAGGGCCACACTCACTGGACGTTCTTATTCAACAAAGGGCTTTTCATGAGCTGCGGGAACCAGTTTGCCTCAGCCCATTTATTTAATACTGGCCAAGCATAAAGATTGGCTTGGAAATGGCTGAGCAGAAGGAAGGACTCCAAAATGGCAAGAGCCTTAACTTTGACACCGTAGGGCCCGCTTCCATTCTTAGCTTTTAAGCAAAATGCAGCTCATTGGGAGGGGAAAATCTTGCCTTCTGCTTTACAGCCTGTATACATAAGCAGACCTCTGGGGAGTCAACCTTTTGCAAACAATGAAACAAAGACACGGATATTTCCCCCACCCCGTTATCGTTTTGGGATGTGAGTGTGAGTGTGAGTGTGAGAGAGAGAGAGAGTGTGTGTACTCATTATTACATATCAACACACCATATACAAAAAAAAATTCAAACTCAATATTTGTGAAAACCTGTATAAATAACCTGCAAGCTGCATCTGACTTGCCTTCCATTGTAATGGACATGCCCACCCTGCCTTAATTAATTACCGGAGAAAATTAAAGAATTCTCCTTCTAGTCACCTTTCTAAGCAGTGTTTTATCCAGTTCCAGAAAGATACCTCTTGGGTTGCTTGCTAGCTACTGCAGGCTTTTCTGCGGTTGCCTGATACCTGTGGTCCCCCAGGGCTCTCCTCTGGATGGGTTCAAAACTCAGGATTTTATATGCTGTACAGATCCTGCCTTAGGGGGGGGGGAGGGGTATTATTAGTTTCAGATGTTCCCCATGGTTTAAATCAGGCATGTCAAACTCATTTGTTATGAGAGACGGATATGTCGTAAATGAGACCTTGTTGGGCCAGGCCATGTGTGTCATAAAATGTAAGGCCAGTAGTGGTTACATAAACTTTATCAAGACACAAACACAGTTAAATGTTTTTGTTTTTTTTTAAAAACTTAAAACATGGTTAAAAGATTGGCACTCTTCCAATATTTTATTTAACAGACTCTGATAACTGATACCTCTTGCTCTGAATTATTGCAACAAAATCTGGAGACAATGTCAGGGTGGTGAGAACCAGAGAGGATTGTGAGGAACTCCAAAGGGATCTGTTGAGGCTGGGTGAGTGGGCGTCAACGTGGCAGATGCGGTTCAATGTGGCCAAGTGCAAAGTAATGCACATTGGGGCCAAGAATCCCAGCTACAAATACAAGTTGATGGGGTGTGAACTGGCAGAGACTGATCAAGAGAGAGATCTTGGGGTCGTGGTAGATAACTCACTGAAAATGTCAAGACAGTGTGCATTTGCAATAAAAAAGGCCAACGCCATGCTGGGAATTATTAGGAAGGGAATTGAAAACAAATCAGCCAGTATCATAATGCCCCTGTATAAATCGATGGTGCGGTCTCATTTGGAGTACTGTGTGCAGTTCTGGTCGCCGCACCTTAAAAAGGATATTATAGCATTGGAGAAAGTCCAGAAAAGGGCAACTAGAATGATTAAAGGGCTGGAACACTTTCCCTATGAAGAAAGGTTGAAACGCTTGGGACTCTTTAGCTTGGAGAAACGTCGACTGCGGGATGACATGGTAGAGGTTTACAAGATAATGCATGGGATGGAGAAAGTAGAGAAAGAAGTACTTTTCTCCCTTTCTCACAATACAAGAACTCGTGAGCATTCGATGAAATTGCTGAGCAGACAGGTTAAAACGGATAAAAGGAAGTACTTCTTCACCCAAAGGGTGATTAACATGTGGAATTCACTGCCACAGGAGGTGGTGGCGGCCACAAGCATAGCCACCTTCAAGAGGGGTTTAGATAAAAATATGGAGCAGAGGTCCATCAGTGGCTATTAGCCACAAAAAAAATTTGCCACTGTGTGACACAGAGTATTGGACTGGATGGGCCGTTGGCCTGATCTAGCATGGCTTCTCTTATGTTCTTATGTTCTAATGTCTGTGCGGTAGCAATCTTGAACAGGCTGTTCAGGTGTTGTCCAGGTGTGTATCTGTTAAGTTGTAAGCCTAGACCAATTTCACACTAGACCCCTGGTTTAAACTGCTTGAACAGGATCACACCAGAGCTTCCTATTTGTCAAGCATCATCTTCCACAGACTTAGAGAAGCCTTTACCACCCTCAGATTCCAAGCAATGACAACTGCCATATTAGTTGGCTATTATCAATATACCCAGCTGCTCAGTGAGTATGTATCTGTGGAGCCCTGGAATTGGAGGATCTCCCTCATTATATCCTGTTTTGTGATTTCTACTCAGTTCCAGCATTGCAGCCAGGGATCTTGGGGGGGGGGGGGCAGGCAAGGGGCAGTTTAGCATGGTGGAGCTTACGTGAGGAAATCCGCTAAACAGATCGGGCTGTGCAAAGGAATGGAGAAGCTGCTCTTGTTTTGTTTGGACCGAACAGCCAACATGCACCTACTTCAGGCCAGGGCTGGCAAAGAAACCTTTATAGGAAACTTCATATTCACTTTACTTCTGGAGAACTTTGAAGATTTGGATTGTTCAAAACCTTCACCTTCATTTCCCCCCCCCCCCCCTCTTTTAGTATAGTCTCCAGCCTCACCCCTTTAGAAATGCTAATGACCTATCTGGCCAGACAATTGGTCAGTTCACACCTCCAGCTAGAAGTTGACAGCTAGCAGGGAAATGAAAACAGCTTTTACCCACAAAAGGGGTTTTCCCCCCCCTCAGTCTCTCTGTCTCTCCAACCAGAGCAGACCAGGCATAATCAATCTTCTGGCCAGGCTGGGCAAATTGGGGAGGGGATGCTGCCTAGTGAGAGACCTCCTGTAGCTACGGGCCCAGCTCCTTGCAGGCATTTTGCTGGGCTAGCCTCACATTCGGCGACAGACAAAATCATCTACCTCTTATCTGATGGCGATCATTATGTCACCTACATGATGTCACTTTATGCACTGACTGCCACGAAGATTTGCACCCAACTTTTGCCCTCATGTCCAACATGCTGTATTCTATGTTATGTCTTGGTCCTGACAATTTTAACATTGGTTTTAACCTTGTTGTGTCTTTACGGTAATATTTATTACTGCTTGGGCAGCTATCATTACATTGTTAGGGGCCCTTGGCCTCATGCAATAAAATTCTACCGACCTATCTGCCTACCATATAAATAATACACATATAAAAACATTCCCCACAAGCATCAAATGTTATAATAAGACCATAAGAAAATGCACTGCAGATCCCATTCTCTGAATTATGAGGCTTCTATTCAGGTACCACTTTACAGAACCGTTAATATAGTCATGGCTGCTCATTTCCTTGTATGCCCAAGCTCCACATTACTGGCAGGCAAGACTACTGCTAGCTTTTGGTTTGCAAAACCTTAGTCACAGTCCCTAAACCAGAAGCCAGGTTTTTTCCTCCAAAACTTCACTGTTTCTTCAAGGAAATTCAACAGCACCAAAGGACTGAAAACTAAACAGCTGCATGCCATTTTTACCAATAGCACAGACAATCTTTCCCAGCATTTTATAATTTTAGGGCAACTCCACTACTTACATGCAGGCCTCATTTTGGGCAGGAGCTCACAGGAGCGGAGCTCAGGAACTTCTAAATTGTATTGTGCTCTTTCTTTATTACCCCCCCTCAAAATAATTGTTTATGGGCTCCATTGTTCAACCCCCCTGTGAGAATTTTGCTGACTATAAGATTTGACAAACTTCCTAATATTTCCCCCCACAAAAATGGGAAAATAACCAAAACATATAAAGCAGACAGAAATCTTCATCATACCACTGTGGCCACATAGAAGAAAATAATTTTAAAAGTATGATGGGAGTAAGGTTTTATGATGACATTTATAATTCAAGAAGCATTTTAAGATAGATGCTGAGCTGATATAATTCAGTACACCTTCTGGCGATGCCGTAGCATATGCAAGTGAGTTGTGCTAAAAAGCTCCAGTCCCTCTTTTTCTATGAAATGACCCCTGCTTACATGAAGTATCTGCCTTCTTTGTCTACAATCAATATTTATTCTCAATGCCAGGGTAAATTTTAACTAATTCTGTATGGAACTAAGAACCAGAAATGACTAATTCGCAATGATTTTATTTTAATTTAACCCAGATGGATTTATATTTACGGAAACTCCAGGTTTAATGCCCAGCACACAATGGGGTATGTTTCTGTAGCATCCTTTCCCATTTATGCTTAACATCATTTCCCAGGTGATCTTCTGAAACGAACAGCTATTTATAACTGTTGGAAAATAGGCCTTTGCAGTTGTTTTTCTGAACCCTGAACTCAAGAGTAATATAATTTCCTGTGATTTCCTCATTATTAGAATTTGCTGTAATATGTATCTTGATAAACGAAATTATGTTAATAGGAACCATGTCCCCAGGGGAAGGGTTCTACAAGAATACAGCTCCATCTCTCTCTGTTCTAACACCTGCAAGTCCAATCTCTTAAAAGCACAGTTGCTTGTTGATACAATCTCATCGTAAGTATAAAGTTGGAAGCACTGAAGAACGTTGTTGCCTAATTTTTGATTTTCTGTCCCAACGATGATCAGCAATTATGGTTGCCAATCTCCAGGTGGTGGCTGGAGATCTGGAATTAAAACTGGTCTCCAGACAATACAAATTCCCCTGAATGAAATGACTGCTTTGGAAGGTGGACTGTATGGCATTCTACCCCACTGAGGTCCCTTCCCTCCCCAGGCTCCATCCCCCAAATCTCCAAGAATTTTCTAGCCCAGAGCTGGCAACTCCGTGGGCTGGATCCAAACTAAACCTTCCACTAACAGAAGGCACTTCTGCCTGTGTAGGGGAAAAACCCTTTCTGGCCATTCCCTTCCCTCTGTAGCCCACAAAAATCCTTGAAAGCTACTCCTGGGGGAACGGGATGCTCAGGAACAGCACGAGGGGCAAATTGGGGGTCTGCAGTGGAAGGGCGGACTGGCAGAATCGGCCCCCCTACTGTTAGCTGAGCATTTAATACGGCTTTACACTTCAGCACGTTTTCCATTCCCAGATCATATTAGCTCCACTTGTACAGATTTTAATCCACATAATCCCAGATTTCCAAAAATGGCTATAATAACACGGTTTATATTTTCCCTGCAAAACTGAAGCTTTGACTACCCGAGATCATAAGAAATACTACAGGAGGCCCTCGGGTGGGGTTTCAATGCAATTCTGCTGTGTAACATACCACACTTCTCAAAAACTGAATCCTTGGGCCTAGTCACAGGAAAACGAGTGGGAACCAGTGAGGAGTTGGGGAGCAGAAGAGATGAGAAACTCCTTCTCTTCCCGCTTCTCCTGCTCTGACTGCCCCTCACTTTGTGCCCTTCCTCTCCTGCACCGCCAGAAATTTCAGCAAGTGGGAAAAAGCACCCAGACATGCAAAGGTGTTGCCAAAATTTCCTGCATGAGAAGAAAATGTAGCTGGAGTGGCAGAAATTGCCAGTCTGAAATTACAAGAGCTGTCTAGACCAGGGGTGGTCAAACATGCTTAATGTAAGAGCCACAAAGAAAAAATGTCAGATGTTTGAGAGCCACAAGACAAGGGAGGGAGAAAAATAGATGGGGGAGGGGAAGGGAAGGGAAGGGAAGGTGTAAAAAAATGCCTTCTCCAAGCCAACCACTGAGGCACTGGGGGCTTTGAGAGCCACACAATATGGGTGAACAAGCCACATATGGCTCCCAAGCAACCGTTTGGCCACCCCTACTCTATGGTATAGAGGGGCAGCATTGCCTCAGTTACTCAAAGTACATGGCCCTGAATTGATCAGTAAAGTGGCAAAGCAGGGTTCTCTGCATCCAGTGACACCTTGAAGACCAGCAAAGTTTAATTCTGGGAGAAGCTTTTGTGCGCATACACACTTCTTCAGATACACTGAAGCAGCGGTCGTAGGCCACCAGTGCCCTCCTGCTACAGCCACGCTGAGGGTCTCAGTCATCAGGTGCTGGGTTCCTCGCTGGAGGACCTGCAACCGCCCCCCCCCCTGCGATATTTCAACACCTTTCTCCACCTGTCTTCCTGCTAAAGCCAAGCAGAGTGTCATAGCCAGAAGAGGTGCTGAATTCCTCACTTGAGGAGCCACACACCCCTTGCTAGGATATTTTGACATCACCCGAGACACCACCTGTCTTCCTGCTACAGTTAAGAAGAGGGTCTCAGCCAGCACAGGTGCCGGGTTCTTTGAAGCTGCATCCCCCTTCAAAGGGATATTTTAACACCCCCTCCTCACAAGTAGTGCCCCACCTAGAATCAGTGCCTCCAGGTGCCCCCCCCCAGTTGGGGGGATGGATTCAATCTTGAGGAAATTGCTTACCTTGTTGGAGAGATGGTTGCTCTGGATGGACAAGCATGAGGGACCAGCAGGTGTCGGGTTCCTTGGCTGAGGAGAAGCCTCCCCCCTTGGGATCTTTCTATCTCCCTCCCTCCTCCACAGGAATCATCACTCCAAGCCTCCCACTGTCCACCAATGTCTTTCAGGGCTTGGGGTCTCTCTCCATGTCCTCCTGCTACAGCCAAGCAGAGGATCTCTGAGCAGGAACTGGGTTCCTCACCTGAGGAGAAGAGCCACACACCCCTCCTGCTGCAGTACTACACCACCTGTCCTCCTGCTACAGTACTGCTACCTGGCTACAAAGTGGTTGTGCTCCATGTCCAGGGGACACATCACTGCCACAATCCATACCAGGATGAGGAGCTGAACCCCCTTAGCTGGGATATTTTAACACCTCCTGAGCCGCCCACCACCAGTCCTCCTGCCACAGCCAAGATTAGAGTCTCAGCCAGGATGGGTTCTTGAGATGAAGAGCTGCACCCTCCCTCCTTGGGATATTTAACACCCCCTCCTCACATGTCCCCCCAGCCTCCCCTGGTCCACATCTGCCTCATTATTTCTGTCCCTCATCTACCTCACAGCGCATGAACCCCAAGAACCCAGATGTACCTCACAACACAACATCTACCTCATGGACCAACATCCACCTCTGCAAACTTCTACCTCAGCACACATTCACCCGTACAAGTGAGCTCACTTGACAGCACCCAAAGTTTCCTCATCTACAACAACTATGTTCCCAACAAGCAGGCAGGTGGGTGGCTGCCTTCCGGGGACGAGGGAAAGGGTTGGCCACCCCTAGAATCCATCTTCACAACAGGTTGACCGCCTGCCAGGCATGAGGGAGAGTGTGGTGGGCCACCCCCCAAACCCCAGTCACCAGGGAGAAGCTGGTGGGTGACCGCCTCCTGGGCTAGAAAAGAAGGGTTGGCTGAGATTTCCCTAGAGAGCACTTTGGGCGGGGGGGGGGGCTGATTGTCAGCCTCCCTTCAGCCAATCCTCATTAAACTTGGAGGACAGGAAGAGGGGCAGTTCAGGGAGGTCCTCTGTGAGTTTGATGCCTCTAGCTTACAGGGGGTCCATTTGACACAGTCCTGAACCTGCAGCTGTGATTTCCCTAGAGAGCACTTTCCTTGGGGCACCTGCTTTGGGGGGCTGTAACTCACATGTCTCCCCATCCAATCCTCACCAGACTTGGAGGGCAGGTAGAAAAAAGGCAGCTGGAGACTTGTTGTGAGTTTGGCATCTCTAGTCTATGGGGGAGGGGGGGCATGGAAGCCTCACTACCGGGTCACAAGAAAAGCCAAAGCTAGCCCTGCCCCCCGTCTCTCTGTTGTGCAGAGAAAAGCTAGCCTTGAAGACTGACACAGGCTGCAAAGCCTGAGCTCTGTTTGGCTTCCTTCCTTCCCCCGTCTCTGTGTTGTGCAGAGAGGAGCTGGGCTGCCTCTCCTTTCTTCTCCCCCCCTCCCAGTGTTTAAGAGAAAAGCTGGCCTCCATTGGCACTTTAGGCCCATGAAGTGTTCTTCAAGGTATGAGCTCTCATGTGCCTTGCAGTATGCTCTTTTGGGGAGATTTCCCCAGGAGACCTGGGCAGCAAAGAAGGGGGGGGTGTTTTTTTCAGATGGGAGGAGCGGGGAGTGGACATTCCAGTAGCACACTCCTTACAAAACGACCCCAGGGCAGAATTGTTGCTGGCTGGGGCCATCTGATGGTGAGAAAGGCTTTTTTCCCCCTTCCCCTCCTCCTTCTTTCTTTCTTTCTTTCCCTGCAAGTGATTCTCTGTCTGTATTTTTGGTGCTGGGAGGGTGGGAAGCAATAGTGGGAGGGCTTCTAGTGCCCTGGCCCCACTGGTGGACATTCCGGAGCTTTTGGGGCATTGTATGAGAGAATTTTGGACTGGATAGTCCACTGGGCTGATCCAACATAGCTCCTCTTATGTTCTTTCATGTCTTCTTTTCCTCTCCTTCCATTTCATTCTTTCAGTTTCTTTCATTCTTTCAATTTATTTCATTCTTTCAATCTTTCATTCTTTATTTCAATTTCTTTCTTTCTTTCTTTCTTTCTTTCTTTCTTTCTTTCTTTCTTTCTTTCTTTCTTTCTTTCATTTTTACTGGATGAAACTTTTCTGTTCATCATACTGCTGTTGCAGACATAGGAGCTCTGCCAATGAAAAGTTGGCACTCCCAGTCGTAGCCAGCTGGTCTTTCTATGAGATTTCTGTGTGAGTGTGAGAGGTATGGGGCAGAAAGAGATTATTGGAGACTACTGCAGTATATCTCAACAGCACTGGAAGTGATGGTGCTATAAACTTGGCACCATTTTACTGGTCCTGCTTTTAACAGCTGTCTGACACCAAAATTAAACTCCTCCTGTAGATATTAAAAAGGATGAAAGAAGTTCACTGGCTAAATATCTGCAAAACAGGTTGCTTTTAAAGGCATGGGAAACACAGCCAGTAAAAAGCTGCAGGCCCCTCATAAATATCCTTTTTGGGATAAGTACAGAAAAGCTTGTATGAACATATAACTGGAAATTAATGCACTAATTGCAGTACAATTCTCTGCTACCTTTCATAGCAATTTCCCAGTGTTTTAGCCAAAGAAAAGTATGAAAAATAGCTGTCGAAAGATTTTCTTGAAACCAAGCAAGCTTGGTTATAGCTTGAGTCAGGGTTCCAGTAGTAGCAGCTGAAGGAAGGGCCTACTAAATGTTTCAGCATATTTTGAGGTAGAGCAGCTGCCAGGGCCCAGCGTGGGTGATACACAGTGCTGTAATTCCTGATGGCAATGGCAACAGCACTCCCAACTGCATACAATGGCCAGTGCTGTTGAGGAAGGGGTGTGTAGGTGGTGCAGACAATTGAACATAAACATTAGGAGTGCTTGCAAGCTGGAGAAGAACACACAAACAGATAGGTGCATGCAGGTGTGGGTGTGGAAAGAAAGGACCGCCCACTTTCCACCCCCATTTTGTCTCAGCATGAGTTTCAAAGAGATTTTTCTGAAGATGAAGTTACTTCAGAAGAGGCAGGTTTGGGGGAGTGCCCTGGAAGTGACATCACAGGAAAAGGTGGAGTTTTGGTTCAGTGTGCCCCGAGAGTGACATCACTTGACCCTTGACACCACAGGAAATGACATGATTCCTGTCTTCCAGCTCCACCCCCAAAGTCTCTTGGCTTCATCTCCAAATTTTAGTGAGCCACGAAGGAGAAGTGTAAAAATAACGCGGCCACAGGAAAGAAAAGTTTGGGAAACCCTGCTAAAGAGACACAGGGACCACCAGAGATGGAGTTACCCGAACCCAGAAATACTTCCTGACGATGGAAAACAATCCACTTCAAACAACAGTTTTCAATTCTGGCATGCTGGCCAGTGACGCATCCATGTTTGCTGCTGCTATTGCTTTAATCCTGGATATCACGCCAAGCCATAAAGAGCTATCCTGGGGAGGGGAAGATACGACGGTGGGAATAGACAGAAATATAATGGAAGGAGACAGAGACAAAGCGGTGCTCGGCCACCTTCCAGTCTACTTCCCATCCCAATGGTGGCGGGTAGTGGGTCTAAGAAGAATTGCTCGCCTCTGTCATTGGTGTTATGTAACGCCAGGTCCATAAATAATAAGACCGCGACCCTTAGGGAGTTTCTGCTACAGCAGAACATGGACCTGGCTTGCGTGACCGAGACCTGGGTGAGGGACGGGGAGACAGTAGCTCTCTCCCAGATGTCCCCCCCGGGATACTCGGTCTTCCACCAATCACGGAGTAGCGGGCGGGGGGGAGGCGTAGCATTACTCATACGGGAGGATTACTCCTTTCGGGCTCTCCCGGGCCCAAGGATTGATGGGATTGAATGCGCCGGTCTGGCGTGGGATGTTGGAGAGGGGTTGGCAATTTGGCTGGTGTACCGTCCGCCTAACGCACCGGCCAATGCCTTACCATCACTATTGGAGGCAGTGGCGGGCTGGGCGTTGGAGTACCCGAGGCTTATGGTCCTGGGTGACTTCAACGTCCATGCCGACGACACGGCCTCCACTCAGGCGATGGACCTAGTGTCGTCCATGGCAACACTGGGACTCTCTCAACTTGTCACGACTCCCACGCATCAGGCCGGGCACACATTAGACCTGATCTTTGCGTCCGGGATTTTGGTGAACGATATCGCCGTAGAAGCGGTACCATGGTCGGATCACCTAGCCCTTAAGGCCCGTATGGGGATGCTACCCCAACCCTGTATGGGCGGAGAGCCTATTTTGGCTCGCCCTCGGGGCCTGATGGACCCGGAACGGTTCCAAACGGCCCTGAGGGATCCTTGGCCCACTGGCAATTCCCTCGATGACCTGGTGGAGATCTGGCAGGACCAGCTATCCAGGGCTATCGACGAAATTGCACCCCGGCGTCCTCTACGCCCTCGCACGAAGCTGGCTCCATGGTACACCCTGGGGTTGCGCCGGCTGAAACAAGGGCTTAGACGACTAGAGAGGCAGTGGAGGCATACTCGGGACGAAGCAACGAGAACATCCTATAGAACGTTTATGAAGTCTTATGAGATGGCAGTCAAGGCTGCAAAGAAAGAATACTTTGCTACCAAGATTGCATCTGCAAACTCGCGCCCAGCACAATTATTTAGAATAATTGGGGATCTTATAACGTTGCCTCAAGGCAAACCAAATGTTAGAGAATTGGAAATAGGCTGTGAGGCATTTGCGAGATATTTTGCAGATAAAATCTCGTTGCTCCGCCAAGACCTGCCTACCACCTTGGATACAGTGAGTGAAATTGAGGCTCCGTGCCTGTCTTCAGGTTTAGTGCTGGACCACTTCGACCCGCTCAGCCTGGAGGAAGTCGACAGAATCCTCTCCGCTGCTCGCCCGACAACATGCGATCTGGACCCCTGCCCCTCTTGGCTGATTAAATCCTGCCAGGGGGAGCTTAGATGTCCTTTACGGGACATCATAAATAGGTCCCTCTCAGAGGGGCAATTTCCAACACCCCTAAAAGAGGCCTTGGTCCGCCCTCTCTTGAAAAAAGCTACAGCAGACCCGGCCGAATTGGCGAACTATCGACCGGTGTCTAATTTACCGTTTTTAGGTAAAATTATTGAGAGGGCTGTGGCGCAGCAGCTTCAGAGGTTTCTGGATGACGCTTCTGTCCTGGACCCATGTCAGTCAGGCTTCCGGCCGGGCCATGGGACGGAGACGGTGCTGGTCGCCTTAGTGGATGACCTCCAACGGCAACTGGATCGAGGCGGCGTTGCAGTGCTGATGCTGTTAGATCTGTCGGCTGCATTTGATACAGTCGACCATCGGCTACTGACGCGCCGCCTCGCCGACATTGGGGTTGAGGGGTCGGCCCTGCAATGGCTTTCCTCCTTTCTCCTAGGTCGGGGACAGAGGGTGGCTATTGGGGGAGAACGATCCCGGAGGCGCACACTGGATTGTGGGGTGCCTCAGGGAGCAGTTCTCTCCCCGATGTTGTTCAACATCTATATGCGCCCCCTCGCCCAGATTGCCCGGCGGTTTGGGCTGGGTTGCCATCAATATGCAGACGACACCCAGCTCTATCTGCTAATGGACGGCTGGCCCAACTCCGCACCAGGGAATCTCGACCGGGCTTTACAGGCTGTCGCGACATGGCTCAGGCTGAGCGGGCTGAAGCTGAACCCAGCGAAGACAGAGGTCCTGTGCGTGGGCCGCGGCGCCCTGGGAAGGGAAATAGCTCTCCCGGCCTTCGACGGTGCGCTATTGAAAGCAGCGCGCCAGGTAAAGAGCCTAGGTGTTTTACTGGAGCCTTCACTATCAATGGAGGCCCAGATAGCAGCCACTGCCAAGTCAGCATTCTTCCATCTGAAGCGGGCAAGGCAGTTGGCCCCTTTCCTCGAGCGCCGGGACCTCGCAACGGTGATCCACGCAACGGTCACCTCAAGACTAGACTACTGTAATGCCCTCTACTTGGGGCTACCTCTGTGCCGGACTCGGAAGCTGCAGCTAGTGCAGAACGCGGCGGCCAGGCTGTTGTTGGGACTTCCAAAACGGGAGCATATACAGCCGGGGCTACGTGAACTGCACTGGCTGCCAATTATATACCGAGTCCAGTACAAAGTGTTGGTCGTTACCTTTAAAGCCTTATATGGCCGAGGACCCACCTACCTGAGGGACCGTCTTTCCCCATACGAACCCCAGAGAGCACTGAGGTCAGTCGGGAAAAATCTGATGACCATCCCCGGGCCGAAGGAGATTAAACATCAGAGCACCAGAGTACGGGCATTCTCGAGTGCGGCTCCTACTCTGTGGAACCGACTCCCCGAGGAGGTGCGGGCCCTGCGGAACCTTGAGCAGTTCCGCAGGGCCTGCAAGACCGTCCTTTTTAAACTGGCACATCCGGACTGTTAGGAAGATCAAGAATTAAGGAGCCGCCAATGCGGTCTGAAGATTCACACCGCAGAATAATTATATCATTGAACTGGTTTTTAATGTTAGTAGTTTTATTGTTGATGTTTTATATTGTGGGATTTAAATGTTTTTATAATATCACTGTATGTTTTGTAATATGCTGTTAGCCGCCCTGAGCCCGCTAAGGTGGGGAGGGCGGGATAGAAATAAAATTTATTATTATTATATTATTATTATCCTTAACCATGGCACAACATGTGAATGGAGTTGATACAGTTATTGTTTGGGATCTGACCTGAAAATTTATGCAGCTTTCGCCAATCCCTACCCTTACGTCAGCTCTAGAGAAACACGAAAAGCAAGCTGAGGTTAACAAAATTTATTCCAGTGTAAACTTTCCCAAGATGGAACTCAATTCATCAGATGCATCTGACAGAAGCAAGCTATGACTCACGAGAAAAAAACACTTCTGCTGGAATAAATTCTGCTAATCTTTTAAGGTGCCACTGGCTTTTCCATTTTATTTTGTCACAATAAATTAATGTGGCTACTCCTCTGGAATTATAAACAGGAATAAATGTATGCTTCCACGATAACCCCACTACCAAACTTTATTCCTAAATACAAAAACCAACAGCAGAACAAATATCATCTCTTATTTTTGTTAATTTGCTGAGATCTTCATGAAATTGATTGGGAATGGAACGTTACTTGCATGGGAATGGAACGCCAGCCGCCCTGAGCCTGCCTCGGCGGGGAGGGCGGGATATAAATAAAAATTATTATTATTATTATTATTATTATTACTACTACTACTACTTGCACATAAACAGTCCAAACCATTGCTTGGACTCTGATACAAACATGACAGGAATACAAAGATGGTCTCACTTGACTAACCTCTAGTCCCAAGTACTGATGGGACTTTCACACAGTTATATATTAAATACAAGCCATGGTGATAACCAAGCTAAGGACAAAATCTCTTCTCCATCCCCGGACCAAGGGAGGCCAGACTGACCTCTACAAGGACCAGGGCTTTTTCGGTGGAATACCCTTCAAGAGGCTATACAGGCCCTGCCGGATCTTTCTCAATTCTGCAGGGCCTGTAAAAGAGAATCATTTCAACTGGCCTATGAAATCTGAGTGGGAGAGGGCTGCCACCCTAATAACTGAGTAACTACCAGCCATGAGTAATTGGGCAACATCTCACCGACCACCGATGGATAGAATAACTTTAAGAAATGAATATGAATAAAATCTGCCTGCTGGAGAAGGTTGTGAACTGCCTGTTTAGCTGAATGACACCATAATGTTATACTTTAATGATTTTAGTATTATTTCAAATGATCTCAGCATTGTAATGTTTTGGTTGATTATTAGCCGCCCTAAGTCCGCTTGCGGAGAAGGACTGGATATAAATCCAAAGTAAGTAAGTAAGTAGGTAGGTAGGTAGGTAGGTAGGTAGGTAGGCAAGTACGTACATAAATATATTGTGAAGTCAATGATTCAGTCAAGTTCTGAAACAGAGCAACGTGTAAGGCTCCACAAACCTATTCACCACATTTGCCACAATGAGATTCCCTCATCTCTCCACAAGAGTGGGTATAAACTCCTGTTGCTGGAACCCCTGAAGTATCAACTCTCCCTGCTTGTTTAGGATGTACACTTTATGCATAAATATGAAGTTGCCTTATATCGAATCAGACCCGAGGTCCATCAAGGTCTGTACAGTCTACCCAAGACTAGCAAAGGCTATCTGGGGTTCAGGCAGCGGTCCCTCACATAACCTACAACCTGAGCCTCTTAGCTGGAGATGCCGGGGCTTAAACCTGGGACCTGCTGCATTCCAAGCTGATGCTCTACCACTGAGCCATGGCCCCCTCCCCCAATTAGTGTGGCAACTGCAGCCACAGTAGCTGTTAAGCAAGTCAGCGCTCCACAGTGAGGTCACAGGGGACAACACAGGGAAGTCCATGCCTCCAGGCCAGCTTGGAGCCTGGAAGGGGGGAGAGGCTCGTCTCCTGTCATGCCAAGCTATGGACATGACCCAAGAGCCTGCAGAGCTCCCCTTGAAGTCAAAGCCAAGATGTCCACTTGGGAAAGGGGCTGGTGGCAGGGAGAATGGATTTGGGCTTGTTGCCTGACAAAAGTCTGCAATCCCCTGAGGAAACAGGAGAGTAGAAGGACAACGGAAAGTGAGGGTGGTACCCCTGAAGGTGGGACTGTGCAGCTGCTGCTCACAGGACCAGCTCCCCAGATTACTGTTTCCTTACAAATTCATTTTAGATCATTCCTCTGTGTTCATCAACCCTATACAAGCTGGGTCAACTCCACACTTTGGTGGTCAGTTTGTAGGTTTCCAGTCCTAGTATATTTTCTCATGACCATCACATCTAGCTTAGCATTTTGCTACTCTCGACATTTTCTCCCCCGACATGCTCTACTTGCGTATCTGCTCATACCTAAACTCCAACTCCACAATCTTTTTTGAACTTGCTTGCCTCTTACCCCAAAGCGCCCCGTTTTCCCAGTGTCTGTATTTCCCAACGACACTGCTTTTTGCCAACACTACACTATCTACACCACACTGCTTTCGCCAACAGTGTGATGTGTCTTTTGCTATTTCTCCAAATTTTCTCATCACCACCTTTAAGGGCGGCATAATTTGAGCTTTGATAAACACCACTAATAAACAGATATGTGCACTTTGTTCTTGTAGCACCTATGGTTAAATCAGATGTATCCTCAACTTCTGAATGCAACCGCTGCTCATGCAAATAACGAGAGGTAGAAAAATAATTTCAGTTTGAAGCTTTATGAGATTCATAACTGCTTAAAAATCTACCTGCACTACATAAAAACATAAGAGAAGCCATGCCGGATCAGCCCATCAAGTCCAACACTCTGTGTCACACAGTGGCAAAAACCCCCCAAAACCCAGGTGCCGTGAGGAGGTTCCATTGGCACTAGCATTCTCAGGGAAACATTTCCGGAAAGTTTGGGTCCTGCATGGTAGAGAATTCAGGAAATAAGAACAGAAACAAGATAGATAGATTTCGGTGGGCAGCCGTTGTGGTCTGAAGTGGCAGAACAACGTTTGAGTCCAGTGGCACCTGTAAGACCAGTTTTATTCTGTTAAACTGTTGTTGTTTTCTGCACGCAAAAACATATCTCCAGAATAAAACTTTGTTAGTCTTAAAGGTGCCGCTGGATTCCAACTTTGTCCAGAAGCAAAAAGAAAGTGGCAAACCACAGTTCAATACATAAACACCAACTTGTTTCAATATTGAAAGCTAGCTTGGGAACAAAGGTTTTCTGTCTCCACTGCAAGACATACAGGAGGACACTATGGGTGTGTTCACACGACACAAAAAAAATGTTTTGCAAGAGGACTTTTGCTATTTTTATACAGTTGGAAAATCCATTATTTAGTGTAGTGTAAACCAGACCCCATTTTGGGCAGGAGCTCACAGGAGCAGAGCTCCAGAACCTCTAAATTTTATTGTGCTCTTTCGTATCCCCCTAAAAAGTACTCGTTTCTGGGCTCCATTGTTCAAACCCGCTAGGATAATTTTGCTGAACTCTAAGATTTGACAAACTTTCTAATCTTTCCCCCCCAACAAAAAATGGGGAAATAATCAAAACATGTAAAGCAGACAAGATGGAAACCTTCCTCATGCCACTGTGGCCACAGAGGAGAAAGTAATTTAAAAAGTAGGATGGGAGTAAAGTTTTACTATGACAATTATAATTCCAGAAGCATCTGAAGGCAGATGCTGAGCTGATATAATTTAGTACACCTTCCAGTGATGTCAGAGGTGCGTGGCAGATGCAACTGAGTTATGCAAATGTGCTGTGCTAATGAGCTAGCTCCAGCACCTCTTTTTCTGTGAAATGACCCTTGGTGTAAACATACCCTATACTTCCCATTCTATCATCCAGCCTTCATAACTAAAGCATTTCTATCTCTGCAAGACAAGCTTAGATTGGTCTAAATGTGCTACTATTGCCAATCCAAGTGTTTTTTGCACAAGAGAACCTGAAGACAGATCATGAGTGCAGTACAATTGCAACATGCCGTTTTAAAAGTTAAGGGAATAAAAGAGCCAGCGGCTGGAGTCAGAAAGATGCGTATTTAAATCAGCTAGCACCCATGACATTGTGAGCATGAAATATTTACACGTTTGAAGCCAGACTCCAGGCTTACCTGGAAAACAAGACTCAGCACATACATCGTATGGGGAAAAACCTTGTTTGTCAAGGCGCTAATTATTCTTTCCAGACACCACAATTACTGTGATATGAAAACGGCATACTTACCATCACCTGGGACATATCCATGAATTGAAGGCCAAAGTAATCCGTTTCAACGAGATCCAAGTGATACACAATCTGGTCAAACAAATCTTGCCCTTTTGCATGTTTCTGTAAGGAAGATATAGAGAGTTTTTTAAACAGAAGGAATATAGTTGTGTGTACATATATGATGCAAACAAGCCACACAGCACAGATGTTAAAAGAGGGAGCGCACACCTGCACATTTCCTAACACCCACGCAATTATGTGGATGCACTGAATTAGGCCAATGTCTCTCCAGTCCTGTCTGACAGTAGATGGCACGTGCACACATCAGGGGACACAACACACAACTCATCAACTAATAAAACCTCCCACATTAGCTATAAAGCGGGAGCATTGCAAAAGTGTCTGGGAATCTGTGTGCTCTTCACTAATGGAAGATTTCACAGTTTTTAATTGCTCAAAACGCAAAGGGGAGGGAAAATAAATCTTCTATTGTTGTAAAGGACCGAGGAGTAATTTCGATGCACACAATAGCAAACTTTCCATGAAAATTCAGAATTGTTTGCAGTCCCGTTGGCACTTTCCAAGCACCACCAACATGCCAGCCTGTACACCATTCAAGATAGCCTCATGTTACCATAATACGGAGATATGCTGGCACAGGGCTCTGCTGGCACCACACTGGTGAGAATCATGGCAGCACCACTGTAGGCACCAGAAATGGGCAAGACCAGGAGTATCCTGGGGGAGGAGTGAGGCATAACCAGTATCCTAAACTCCTTCAGCCAATGCCCTGCCCTCCACACTAGCACATTATGCCTATAAAACACACCGGTTATCTATCAGTGTAAATGCTCTGTTGAATTCAAACACAAAGGAAAAGCAATGCCCACTTCCCATCCCAACTATGCAGCCCCGGCACAGGTGGCAACACTCCTCATCCACATGGCATGGAGGCTCTCTCTGCCCTCATGTCTTGCACACACAGAACACCCATGGGGAGAGGGACGGTGGGGATAAGAACTCCAGAGAAACGGTACTTTGCACCATGAGCTGAGGATGAGAACAAACATTGGTCCTGCATACTGCAGAATGCTGCTTTGTTCAGAAACCTTACAGGGCACCCACCTCAGGACAGACAAATGTTCACTTGGATTGACCATTCACAAGGCTCTACCTTCTGCTGTCTACTCAGACTGGCAGCAGCTCTCCAGGGTCTCAGACAGAGGTCTTTCCCATCACTTTCTGTGCAATTCAATGCACAGGTTATAGAATCATAGAGTTGGAAGGGACCTCCACGGTCATCTAGTCCAACCCCTGCACAACGCAGGAAACTCACGAATACCTCCCCCTAAATTCACAGGATCTTCATTGCCGTCAGATGGCTATCTAGCCTGTTTAAATACCTCCAAGGAAGGAGAGCCCACCATCTCCTTGCTGGGAGAATGACAACTGACCACTTCAACACGTTAAAAAATAATCCCCACAGAACTCCAGTGCCTGCAAGTGCACAAGGGGGAGTCTGCCAGGATTCCAGCTTTTGGAGGCTTTCTTTTGCCAGCTTCCGAGCACACAGTCCTGCAGCTCCTTATCAGGGGTTTTCCGAAATGCCAGCTGCCGCTGCTGCCCACTCTTGGCATGTGCGGCTGCCGAGCTGGCTGGGGCGAGTTTCAGAGCACAGAGAAAAGAAATCTATCATTTCCCCAAAGGCACAGATTCATTCTTAAGGAACACACCGCATTAGCAGATACTTAAAGGGTATTGATTGTTTTACAAATGCTGCCTTGTCTTGAATTCTCTCTATGCCCCCAGGGCTGGAAGAGGAGGCCAGAGACCAACCTGCGGGATACTGTAAGTCTGCGTGCCAGAGGATCTGGGAGGGAAATTCTCTCACTCAGGTACACGCGGCTGTTGGCCCCGCCCTCTCATGGATTAGATGCTCAGCCTCTTTGGCCCCTGTTTGCCTTCTGTTCCACCTTATAGTAGAGGACCTCTTTTTTTCTCTCTCTTACCTGGGCTTGGAGCTGCAGCAAGTTAACCTTTCTGAAGTCAATCTGTTCGCAATAAGTTAAATATGTACCTACATGAAAATGCCATCTAAGACATGCTGCTATTTTAGTAAGTAAAATGTATTTCTCTCGTTCCCATTAGAGTCAGATCGTCTTTGAAATTTGTTTGAGCACCATTTCCTCTTAACTAGGATCTCAGGAAGAGCCCCGTGGCGCAGAGTGGTAAAGCTGCAGTACTGCAGTCAGAGCCCTCTGCTCACAACCTGAATTTGATCCCGGCGGAAGCTGGTTCAGGTAGCCGGCCCAAGGTTGACTCAGCCTTCCATCCTTCCGGGGTCAGTAAAATGAGTACCCAGCTTGCTGGGGGGGGAAGCATGGATGTCTGGGGAAGGCAATGGCAAACCACCCTGTAAAAAGTCTACCATGAAAACGTTGTGAAAGCAACGTCACCCCAGAGTCGGACACGACTGGTGCTTGCACAGGGGACTACCTTTATCTTTAGGACCTCAGGAGCATAGTCAGAGGGACAAAGAAAACCCCGCCTTCCCACCTGCACCATCTTCCCAAGCCAAAGCAGCCACGGGGAACTCTGCTTGGCCCAATGCAGAGATTTGTGAGCCCTGACTGCAGGATGAGGAATCCCACAGCAGAGCAAATAACACCCCTGGGGGCTGTTTCAGCTCTCAAAAATGGCAGAGGAGGAAAGGCCGAAGCCCCTCTTCTCCCAGCTTCTGACCTGAATTGGACTTTGGCCCAAGGCCCTTAAATCATTAAGACCACCCCTGTCCTCTGCTCCGTGGAAGAAGTACTTCTGTTTTCCCCACACCCCTCCATGCTTGTGCCACAGAGCCGTAGGCTTCCCTCAGACCATTATCAGAAAAGCCTCAAACATGTGAGCGCTTTCCTGTCAATTTAAGTGAACTCCTGCAGTCCACCACTACAGACAGCACTACTGGAGCACCGCCACTGAGCCTGACATGTCACTTCAGAGAGACGAGCATCTGGAAGCATCAAAGGACCCACAAAAAGGCTTTCAAACGTGCCTGATGTAGAGTGCCTGGGAGCTGTGCCAAGAACACAAGGCCTGCATGCTTGGCTGACCTGGGATCAGTCGCTTTCATCAACCTCTCTTGCCTTGTCAAGTGGGTCAAAGTCCTTGACTCTTCTAGCATCTGTGACAGTATCATGAACCGCCTTAAAACCGCTGCATCCCCCAAGCCACCTCGCGAGCTCTTTAGGCTTGTCAGAGACTGAAAGATGCTGCTTTCCATAAAGCCAATGTTTTGCCCTCGATGCAATATAATCATTTAATGCAGATATTAAACAGAGATGCACCTCTCCTGTTTTGCAAATGCACTTTGCCCTGTAAGACAGCTTGCTTACATACAGAACTTAGTTTCTCAGCCAATCAGTGGTAAGTGAAAGCGGTTCTACTTGCAGCTCATGTCAAAGAGCGCTAGTAGCAGGTGTCAGTTGCTATTTAAGTCTCATCTACTAAGAATGCTTGGCAGAGGCATGTGCCGTCACATTTCCTGACATTCTAAAAGATATCTATTCTGTCTTCCTTATGGTACACAAAACTACATCCTAGCTGAGAGAGTATCACTCGAGATACAGTCTTAGCTGTTTTTCCGGGCGAACATCTTTTAGAAGGTGGTGTTTTTTTATCACTCCGGGCTTTGAGCAAAACATTCCCAAAGAAAAGATGCTTGCCTGAAAACATATAGCTGGGAAGCAACATAATGCACCGATTTCATCTTTTGTTCTCCAGATTGACAGGTAAGTATGTTTCTCAAAAGCGCTTTTGAAAACTTTCACAGTTAGTGTTTTCAAGCAGCAGTATTCCCAAAGCCAAAAAGAAATCTCTCCCCTGAACACCAAATAAAATATTAATACAGTCTCAGTTTACACACAAAGGAAGTTGGGATATAAAGCATTTCTGCAACATGGCATTTGTGATATTACACATGGAGGGTCAGTACATGACCCTATCTTGGCACACACTTTTGATAGTGGTACAAAACATGTGTAACAGATGAGTCATATAAACGCTCTACTCACACATATATCACACTGACAACCATGAATTACAAATTATTATGAAACTTGGAACAAATACCTCCCCAGGACTGAACAGGGATATTGGCTTTTTTATCTCATTACAGATGCTAAACCCACTCTACTTCAAGAACAGAATGGAGAGGGGAACTGCTGAATTACAAACTATTACGAAACTTGGAACGAACACCTCCCCAGGACTGAACAGAGATGTGGTTTTGTTTTTTTATCTCATTGCATATGCTAAACCCACTTTCACCAAGTAGGGCGATATATCCACAGTATTCCAATGTATTTCTCTTTTAGGATAGTGTATCAGAATAATGCTTTTATACTGACATACTCAGACTAGGGATATTGGCTGTTTATCTCATTACATATATTAAACCCATCTTCTTCTATATTTTAATGTATTTTTTCCTAATGGCAAACTAGGAGGATGTATATATTTATGTTACATGTTAAAAGGTAAATTAGTTGGACAGGAAAAATTTCTGGGGAAGAAATGCCTTCTTTTTGACGCAGGGTTATTAGCAATAGCATAATTAACAGGCACTCTCACATTCTGACATGTTACTGTTTCATGGTTTTCCACCCTAATTCAACCCACATCAAAGGTTTTCTGAATTTGTTAATTTTACTATTCTGCGATTGGTTTTTAACTTTGTACCACTTGGCATTCCAAACCCCACCAGCCATATGTGGTTCTGCTTACTGTACCTCATTCCTCGTCTGAAGAAGTGTGCATGCACACAGGAAAGCTTACGTTCTGAATAAAACTAAGTTGGTCTTAAAGGTGCAATTGACTCCTATTTTGTTCTACTACTTCAGACCAACACGGTTTCCTATTTGGATCTAACCAAAAATACAGCAAACGTTGATACAGCAATTCCAGAAAACATACCAAATCCGACAATGACAAAAAATATTTAGCCATATATCTTCGTATCTTCGTGTGGGAACAAAACTCAATAGACATTTAATAGGCACACCCTAGAGGACTGCTTACAGTTGATGCCTGAGCTTTTGGAAAAGGAACTTCACGTTTATACCTGATTGTTACTTCATGTAGCTGAGGCCTGAGATCATGTTAAGAGATTAGGTATGTATTATGTCAGGATGTTTATCTTTGGCAATTATATATTATGTCAACAGGCAAGTAGAGTATCTCATGACTTTGAAGAAAATTCTTACTGAAACGGGTCCAAGTGGCTCCACTTCTAAAGTCCCCAGATATTTATTGAATTGGATCTGACAACCAATTGAATTGGTTGCCAGATCCAATTCAATAAATATCTGGGGACTTTAGGAGTGGAGCCATGAGACTTTAGGGGCGGAGTCAGGAGCAAGGGTGTGACAAGCACAATTGACCTCCAAAGGGAGTTCTGGCCATCACATGTAAAGGGACTGCACACCTTTTAAATGCCTTCCCTCCATTATCTGAGATTATCTTGTAGAAGCTTTCCAGGCTGCGACACAGATATAACTTACCTGCCTACCATCTTCTTCTCACTTTGACCCTGAGAGAACTCCAGTTCTCTGGGTTATACCTCTGAGGATGCCAGTCACAGTTGCTGGCGAAACATCAGGTCTCACAATGCCAAGACTGTGGCCATATCAGCCCGGAAAATCTACAACAACCAGGGGTGGAATTCTAGCAGGAGCTCCTTTGCATATTAGGCCACACATCCCTGATGTAGCCAATCCTCCAAGAGCTTACACAAAAGAGAATTGGCTATATCAGAGGTGTGTGGCCTAATATAAAAAGGAACTCCTGCTAGAATTCCACCCCTGACAACAACTAATGAACTCCGGCCATGAAAGCCTTTGACAACATAAAGCAGAACAGTTTTTTCATGGCTTTTTTTGTAGCAGGAACTCCTTTGCATATAAGGCCACTCCCCCCTGATGTAGCCAATCCTCCAAGAGGTTAAAAAGGCACTGTAATAAGAGCCCTGTAAGCTCTTGGAGGATTGGCTACATAAGAGGGGTATAGCCTAACATGCAAATGAATTCCTGCTACAAAAAAAAGCCCTAGTTTTAATCCACTGGCACCTTTGAGACCAATAAAGTTTAATTCTGGGTAGAAGCTTTTGCGTGCATGCACTCTAACTTTCTTCTATTGCCTCAGACCCACACACTGCCTGGCTGGATCTTTTTTTCTCCTGTAAAATTGCATCTTTCTTTCAAAAATAGATATCCCATGGGTTTTTTAAATCTTCAATATAACTGTAGATGTTTTCCAAACAGAACTCTCATACCTTTTGCATGGTAGATCCCCCTACCCACACACACACACATTTGTGCTGCTGCGTTTTTTGTAGGTTGTTTTGAGGGACTGCCTTTTTCCTTTATCTTTTTATGAGAATCTTGCCACTGATGCAGCATTATAGTCAGCCATGTCAGCAAATAACAGTATCCACAGAGAGAGAGAGATGCAGGGATTCGCCCAACGCAAAACACTGCAGCCTAGCCACCTACTACGCTTTCCCCCACTGCAATTGTTCAGACTGCCTTGATGTTGTTTCCGGGGATTTGGCGCTGGAGCAAAGGGAATCCCCCACTGCTGGCATGCCGGGAATGGCTGCCTTTCACGCTGCTCCCCTGCCAAATTTCCAAATGGCTTTTCGAACTCACGGAAGCTTAGAAGCACAGTCTGAGGTTTCTAGGGATGAATGTATCTGTAGGCTTGATGGCAGCACAAGCCATCCTCGAAGAAATGCCAACACTTCCAGCCAGAACTCCACATGGATGCTGCACACAAATGGTGCGGGGCTCACCATCACTCCCCATACTGGAACCCTTTTGGCCGCCCCAACCATTCTCCAAAATCAGTACTTCTGGTGGCTTCTCCTCTCAACAACCCTGCAAGGTGGCTTAGGCCCTGCCGGGCCCAAAGACATCCAGCAAGCTTCCATGGCAGAAGGGATTTGACTCTGGGAGACCCGGACCCTAGTCAGACACTCTGGACACTGTAGAACTCTGGCCATCCGTTTCTGAACTACATCCTGATCCACAGACTCATTTAGCACCACCTGTTTCTGCAGCATTCAGGTTCTTATTGCTGCCATTCCTCTTGGGAACTGTGTGGGCTTGCCTACCGCTCAACCTCAATTCCTACTTAACCTCCTAGAATTACTGGCCAGTTTTCCAATGCAGCCAAACAACAGCCACCACATTGTTAGGGTTACTGTTAGAAGAACAGACTGACAATTTCTCTTGCTCCAAGTCTACAAAAACCACAGAACAAGTTAGATAATTAGGTTCATATCAGTCTCCTTCCTGCCTGGTTCTGCTTTCACTCACCCTTTCTAACCAACAGAGTGTAACTCAGGGAACTTCCTTCCTCTTTGTTCTCTTCCTCTTCCTTCTTCCCTGCATGCACAGGAGGAACAGCATGGTGTCTCTCCTCCTGAACTGAACTAAACAAATGGCCTACTACAATCCAAAGCCATTCAGTTAGCTAGAATAGTTTAGACACTCTTTCTCTCCACTACAGTTATACAGTATGTCACAGAAGTGAGTGCACCCCCTCACATTTTGTAAATATTTAAATATATCTTTTCATGTGACAACACTGAAGAAATGACACTTGGCTACAATGTAAAGCAGTGAGTCTACAGCTTGTATAAGAGTGTAAATGTGCTGTCCTCTCAAAATTATGCAACACACAGCCATTAATGTCTAAACTGCTGGCAACAAAAGTGAGTACACCCCAAAGTGATAATGTCCAAATGGGGCCCAAGTAGCCATTTTCCCTCCCTGGTGTCATGTGACTCATTAATGGTACACGGTATCAGGTGTGAAGGGGGAGCAGGTTATCGCTCTCACTCCCTCATACTGGTCCATGGAAGTTCCACACGGCATCTCATGGCGATGATTCTGAGGATCTGAAAAAATGAATTGTTGCTCTACACAAAGATGGCCTAGGCTATAAGAAGACCGCCAAGACCCTGAAACTGAGCTGCAGCACGGTGGCCGACCATACAGTGGTTTAACAGGACACGTTCCACTCAGAAGAGGCCTCGCCATGGTCGACTAAAGAAGTTGAGTGCCCGTGCTCAGCGTCATATCCAGAGGCTGGCTTTGGGAAATAGACATATGAGTGCTGCCAGCATTGCTACAGAGGATGAAGGGGTGGGGGGGTCAGCCTGTCAGTGCTCAGACCATACGCCGCACGCTGCATCAAATTGGTCTGCAGGGCTGTCGTCCCAGAAGGAAGCCTCTTCTAAAGATGATGCACAAGAAAGCCCGTAAATGGTTTGCTACAGACAAGCAGACTAAGGACATGGATTTCTGGAACCATGTCCTGTGCTCTGATGAGACCAAGGTAAACTTATTTGGTTCAGATGGTGCCAAGCATGTGTGGCGGCAACCAGGTGAGGAGTACAAGGACAAGTGTGTCTTGTCTAGAGTCAAGCACGGTGGTGGGAATGTCATGGTCTGGGGCTGCATGAGTGCTGCTGGCACTGGGGAGCTACAGTCCATTGAGGGAACATGAATGCCAACATGTACTGTGACATACTGAAGCAGAGCATGATCCCCTCCCTTCGGAGACTGGGCCACAGGGCAGTATTCCAACATGATTACGACCCCAAACACACCTCCAAAACGACCACTGCCTTGCTAAAGAAGCTGAGGGTAAAGGTGATGGACTGGCCAAGCACGTCTCCAGACATAAACCCTATTGAGCATCTGTGGGGCATCCTGAAATGGAAAGTGGAGGTGCGCAAGGTCTCTAACATCCACCAGCTACGTGACGTCATCATGGAGGAGAGGAAGAGGACTCCAGTGGCAACCTGTGAAGCTCTGGTGAACTCTATGCCCAAAGGAGTTAAGGCAGTGCTGGAAAATAATGGTGGCCACACAAAATATTGACACTTTGGGCCCCATTTGGACATTATTGCTTACGGGTGTACTCACTTTTGTTGCCAGCAGTTAGACACTAATGACTGCGTGTTGCGTAATTTTCAGGGGGCAGCACATTTACATTCTTACACAAGCTGTAGACTCACTATTTACAACATATTTACAAAAATATTTACAAAATGTGAGGGGGTGTATTCACTTCCATGACATACTGTATGTTATGTTTCGTTTAATAAATCCACCAGTATTGGTTTCTTAACTTAAAGCAAGACTCTCTGTACAGTTTGTGAAAGAGTGTGGTAACCATTAGACTAGGCCATGCTGTTGCACTAAAGCTCAAAAGGAACACTCTGCTAAGAGAAGGAGAAGGAGAAGGAGAAGGAGAAGGAGAAGGAGAAGGAGAAGGAGAAGGAGAAGGAGAAGGAGAAGGAGAAGGAGAAGGAGAAGGAGAAGGAGAAGGAGAAGGAGAAGGAGAAGGAGAAGGAGAAGGAGAAGGAGAAGGAGAAGAAGAAGAAGAAGAAGAAGAAGAAGAAGAAGAAGAAGAAGAAGAAGAAGAAGAAGAAGAAGAAGAAGAAGAAGAAGAAGAAGAAGAAGAAGAAGAAGAAGAAGAAGAAGAAGAAGAAGATGATGATGATGATGATGATGATGATGATGATGATGATGATATTGGATTTATATCCCGCCCTCCACTCCAAAGAGTCTCAGAGCAGCTCACAATCTCCTTTACCTTCCTCCCCCACAACAGACACCCTGTGAGGTAGATGAAGATATTGGATTTATATCCTGCCCTCCACTCCAAAGAGTCTCAGAGCGGCTCACAATCTCCTTTCCCTTCCTCCCCCACAACAGACACCCTGTGAGGTAGATGAAGATATTGGATTTATATCCCGCCCTCCACTCCGAAGAGTCTCAGAGCGGCTCACAATTTCCTTCCCCTTCCTCCCCCACAACAGACACCCTGTGAGGTAGATGAAGATATTGGATTTATATCCTGCCCTCCACTCCAAAGAGTCTCAGAGCGGCTCACAATCTCCTTTCCCTTCCTCCCCCACAACAGACACCCTGTGAGGTAGATGAAGATATTGGATTTATATCCCGCCCTCCACTCCGGAGAGTCTCAGAGCGGCTCACAATCTCCTTTCCCTTCCTCCCCCACAACAGACACCCTGTGAGGTAGATGAAGATATTGGATTTATATCCCGCCCTCCACTCCGGAGAGTCTCAGAGCGGCTCACAATCTCCTTTCCCTTCCTCCCCCGCAACAGACACCCTGTGAGGTAGATGAAGATATTGGATTTATATCCCGCCCTCCACTCCGGAGAGTCTCAGAGCGGCTCACAATCTCCTTTCCCTTCCTCCCCCACAACAGACACCCTGTGAGGTAGATGAAGATATTGGATTTATATCCCACCCTCCGCTCCGAAGAGTCTCAGAGCGGCTCACAATCTCCTTTCCCTTCCTCCCCCACAACAGACATCCTGTGAGGTGGGTGGGGCTGGAGGGGCTCTCACAGCAGCTGCCCTTTCAAGGACAACTCTGCCAGAGCTATGGCTGACCCAAGGACATGCCAGCAGGTGCAAGTGGAGGAGTAGGGAATCAAACCCGGTTCTCCCAGATAAGAGTCCGCACACTTAACCACTACACCAAACTGGCTCAGTTGCCTGACTAGTCCAGCCATCCTAAACCAGACGCAGCAGATACAGTGCTGGACAGGGATGCTAGAGACTAATGTCCAAGTTCCTCCTGTCCCCCATGAAGTTCACTGGATGGCTGCGGGACAGTCACTCTCCCTCAAGCTTAACCTACATCACAGAGATTTTTGTGAAGAGACAAGGAAGCCACATGAGTCACCCTGAGCAAATAAGAGGAGAATAATAATGTAGTTGCAAAATTAAAATCACACCTGATACACCATCTAAGAAAACCAAGAACACAAAATTACCATACCAGAGATGGTATGGTATGGTAAAATTTCCAGAAATGCTGAATCTACAGGGAGAAGAAAACATATTTTTGGTGGGAGAGGAACACAGAAAGTTGGGGAGGAAGAATTAAAACGTATATGACGCTTTCCTATGAAACAAACTTCTCTGACTGCTTTAACATTAAATACATGCCTTCATTTTCTATAAGAAAAAATTAAATATACCTCATATTGGAGAAAAAAGTTACAAACTGCTTCTCTCAATGCTTCCAAAGTACATATATATATGGGGTAAAAAATAATTCTGCTGTAAACTACAAGAAATGTAAAAAAAAAAAAGAAACATAATAGCGGACACAATAATATCCAGTGCTTGGGTATTAGAAGAAGAAGAAGAAGAAGAAGAAGATATTGGATTTATATCCCGCCCTCCACTCCGAAGAGTCTCAGAGCGGCTCACAATTTCCTTCCCCTTCCTCCCCCACAACAGACACCCTGTGAGGTAGATGAAGATATTGGATTTATATCCTGCCCTCCACTCCAAAGAGTCTCAGAGCGGCTCACAATCTCCTTTCCCTTCCTCCCCCACAACAGACACCCTGTGAGGTAGATGAAGATATTGGATTTATATCCCGCCCTCCACTCCGGAGAGTCTCAGAGCGGCTCACAATCTCCTTTCCCTTCCTCCCCCACAACAGACACCCTGTGAGGTAGATGAAGATATTGGATTTATATCCCGCCCTCCACTCCGGAGAGTCTCAGAGCGGCTCACAATCTCCTTTCCCTTCCTCCCCCGCAACAGACACCCTGTGAGGTAGATGAAGATATTGGATTTATATCCCGCCCTCCACTCCGGAGAGTCTCAGAGCGGCTCACAATCTCCTTTCCCTTCCTCCCCCACAACAGACACCCTGTGAGGTAGATGAAGATATTGGATTTATATCCCACCCTCCGCTCCGAAGAGTCTCAGAGCGGCTCACAATCTCCTTTCCCTTCCTCCCCCACAACAGACATCCTGTGAGGTGGGTGGGGCTGGAGGGGCTCTCACAGCAGCTGCCCTTTCAAGGACAACTCTGCCAGAGCTATGGCTGACCCAAGGACATGCCAGCAGGTGCAAGTGGAGGAGTAGGGAATCAAACCCGGTTCTCCCAGATAAGAGTCCGCACACTTAACCACTACACCAAACTGGCTCAGTTGCCTGACTAGTCCAGCCATCCTAAACCAGACGCAGCAGATACAGTGCTGGACAGGGATGCTAGAGACTAATGTCCAAGTTCCTCCTGTCCCCCATGAAGTTCACTGGATGGCTGCGGGACAGTCACTCTCCCTCAAGCTTAACCTACATCACAGAGATTTTTGTGAAGAGACAAGGAAGCCACATGAGTCACCCTGAGCAAATAAGAGGAGAATAATAATGTAGTTGCAAAATTAAAATCACACCTGATACACCATCTAAGAAAACCAAGAACACAAAATTACCATACCAGAGATGGTATGGTATGGTAAAATTTCCAGAAATGCTGAATCTACAGGGAGAAGAAAACATATTTTTGGTGGGAGAGGAACACAGAAAGTTGGGGAGGAAGAATTAAAACGTATATGACGCTTTCCTATGAAACAAACTTCTCTGACTGCTTTAACATTAAATACATGCCTTCATTTTCTATAAGAAAAAATTAAATATACCTCATATTGGAGAAAAAAGTTACAAACTGCTTCTCTCAATGCTTCCAAAGTACATATATATATGGGGTAAAAAATAATTCTGCTGTAAACTACAAGAAATGTAAAAAAAAAAAAGAAACATAATAGCGGACACAATAATATCCAGTGCTTGGGTATTAGAAGAAGAAGAAGAAGAAGAAGAAGAAGAAGATATTGGATTTATATCCCGCCCTCCACTCCAAAGAGTCTCAGAGCGGCTCACAATCTCCTTGACCTTCCTCCCCCACAACAGACACCCTGTGAGGTAGATGAAGATATTGGATTTATATCCCGCCCTCCACTCCGGAGAGTCTCAGAGCGGCTCACAATCTCCTTTATCTTCCTCCTCCACAACAGACACCCTATGAGGTGGGTGGGCTGGAGAGGGCTCTCACAGCAGCTGCCCTTTCAAGGACAACCTCTGTGATAACTATGGCTGACCTTATTAAATGTTACCTGTTCTAAGCCTGGTCTGTGGGGAGGAGTGGGTTATAAATTTTAATAACTACATTCAATAAATAAATAAACAAAATGAATTTTATGATTTACATTTTAAAAATATTCTTTAATATCAGATGTCTGTCTAGCTTATACACAAAAATTATCATTATCTAACATTAAAAAAAAATACTCATTTTGAATAAAACTTTGACTTTCATTTCACTCATTCTAAAATGTTCTCCAAAATCTCCCTTGGAAAAACTGGGGGGAAAGTCGTCAAGATTTTCTATGCTATGTATTTTGAGAGTAAAAAACCTTGTCAGAAGAAGAGGAGGAAGAGACTGGATTGACACCCTGCCTTTCACTTGGAATCTCAGAGCAGTTTACAATCTCCTTTCCCTTCCCCTCCCCACAACAGACAACCTAGGTGGGGCTGAGAGAGCCTTGAGAAGACTGTGACTGACCCAAAGTCACTCAGCAGCTGCATGTGAAGGAGTGGGGAATCAAACCTGGCTCTCCCAGGTAAGAAGCATTTTGCTCATTCTAAAGAAGAACACACTTCATCGGATTTCCCCCCTCGAGTGTTCCTCAAAATTGCCTCTTTTTTCTTGTTGGAAAAATTTGGGAGGAGTCCTTTGGGGGTGGGGGGGAGGACAAACACATTTTCTCCAAACTTTAAGTTTCTTTCCAGGCCTTAACTCCACATACCACAAAAGCACATCCAGTGAGTGAAAACTACTGATCATATTGCGCAAGGTAGAGAAAGCATACTATTTATTTACCCCCCACCCTGCTTATCTTTGTGCATATGTGTGTGTGTTGGGGGGGGGGGTATTTAACAACAGTCAGATAACCTTTCACTTGACTTGTTGAAGACTGCGACTTGCTATGCTGTGCAACTCAACAGTCAGACCACAGAGGGGGAAACTGCCCATTACTCTGAAGGAAAGAAAAATCACCTCAGGAATCTCTGGCTCTTGCATGCCCCCCCCCCCCCCCCCTCAGAGGTCTACAGGACTTGCACACAAGATCTTTCCCCACCCTCCCTCCAATCTGTCCCTGCAAAACAATGGGCATTTTCTATACATTCAGAATAAGCATGATAACAGTCTTTCCAAATCAAAGTTTCCCTCCAGAACAGGCAGGGAACGGCCTCAAAATATCTGAAGCCTTTTGATAAGAAGATTCTCTACTCCCCCGCCCCGAACCAAGGCTGCAGGAGAGTCACTCCATGGACAGACTCTTCAGCCTCTTGGCTGATCCTTTAGACCTGTTTGAACTTGATTTTCAAATGCATATTATTCACTAATTTGATTTATTTTGTGGATACCTTGCTTATTTCCCCCTGGGTGGAGCCCAAACCAGCTTCTGTCGTCATCTCCTCTATTTTACCCTCACAACAACCGTATGAGGTAGGTCAGGCTTAGAGCGTGTGACTGGCCCAAGGTCACCCAACCAACTTCCATGGAAGAGCAGGGATTTGAATCCAGGTCTTCCAGATCCTAGGCACACTTAGCTCCACGCCACGCTGGCTTCTTAAGTAGCACTTCTGTGCAAATATTAGGATCTTGGTGATCAGAGGGAAATTCAAAGACGTCACAGTTCCTGCAGGACATCAGAAGCCCCCCTCCCCCCCCATTACAGCAGAATGTCCTTCCAAAGCTGCCTTTGGATTGGCATGGCTAGGTTGATTCTGGTGGGCAGCCATGTTGGTCTGAAGCAAAAGAACAAAGTTGGGTCCAGCAGCACCTTTAAGACCAAGTTTAATTTGGGATATATGCTTTCGAATTAAACTGTTGCTCTTAAAGGTGCTACTGGATTCAAACTGTGTTCTATGCCTCGGTTGTAAGCCACAAGGCCGCATTTCTTTTTTTTTGGGGGGGGGGGGGGTGAGGGGCGGGGATTGAATGCTCTAGTGTAGAAAACAAAAAAAATTGCTTCCAAGATATTTGGGAGGATGAGATAACCTTAAAAGCTTCTCTTTCCCAAGCATCTTCACCCTCGTAGACCCCTGCCATCTATTCTGTAGATGGCAAGGGTCCATAGGCTGGAAAACTGGGCTAAAACCAATAAAATGAATTTTAACAGGGATAGATGTAAAGTTCTGCGCTTAGGTAGGAAAAATGCAATGCATGGTTATAGGATGGTGGCTGGGGATCTCCCACTATTACAGCTGCTCTCCAGGCCACACAGATCAGCTCACCTGGAGAAAAAGCTGCTATGGAAGGTAGACTCTATGGTATTACATCCCACTTTCACTCTCCAGGTATGATTATGGATGCACACACTCACAAGGCTGCCTTCATCAGTCAGGGGGCGCAAGTAGGTCGCCTTGCCTAGGGCACCAAAAAGCCCGGCACTGGCCCTGCAGCCAGCCAATGAGAAAGCTCCTATGTTGTCCAGTCGGCCAGGTAAGAACCTCCTCCTACATCTGTAGAGGTGAGGGGAGGTGGCAACCAGAGGCAGGGCTTGTCCAGCAGTGGTGCCTCACCTGTGGAATGCCGCATATGCAGTCTCTAAATAAACAGCTACTCGGAACAAAAGAAACCTTGCAGCAGCTGCAGTGAGGGCTCTTCCACCACCACCTGCTTAATCCTGAGAACCAGGCCGTCATAAATGAGCTGCAATTATGAAAAAGGATATTGAACGTACATTTTTGAAGGAGAACAAAAGAGTCAACTAAGTCAACCGAAACAGTATGCTTCAAAATAGTCTTTAGGAACAGGTCAGACATCACAGAACATCAAGTTCAAAAGGGGAATGCATCACACAAACATCTTGCTTCAGGACAGCACATTCTAGATTTTCCACAAAACTGTAAATGTATAATTAGCGGCAATAATGCCATTAAGACCCATAACCTTTAAGAAGCTCAATTGGGGCATTACACAAACCACTGAAAGGGCACACGGAGAGCTCACGTACTCTGCAGCCTTACAAGACTCCAGAGCATGAATGTACGCACTCTTCCAAAACTCAGTACCATGCTGCCTATCTCAAATGGGTTCCCATGGCAGCTTGCAAAAACAAATGCCAAGGAGAAGATACCGGCAGTCTTCCACAGTAGTTATTAACTGGACATCCTGCAATGCAAGAAGTCTTCTTCTCCCAGTGGAGAATGCCTCCTAGACGGAACAGGGTCTGTAGGATTTATCCAAGTGCTCTGAACATTCAAAGCACTTTGCAGATAATATTCTTAGAGAGCTGGTTTGGTGTAGTGGTTAAGTGCGCAGACTCTTATCTGGAAGAACCGGGTTTGATTCCCCACTCCTCCACTTGCAGCTTCTGTGAGAGCTCTCTCAGTTCCATCCACCTCACAGCGTGTCTGTTGTGGGGGGAGGGGAGGTAAAGGAGATTGTGACCGCTCTGAGACGCTGAGATTCAGGGTGTAGGGCGGGATATAATCGCTAATCGTCGCTAATCTGCAGAATATTTGAGCTATTTGCTATGTATGAATGTCTTAAACTATTTTGAAGCTTGTAGAAGCCTCGTGTGAAACTGGGCAATAAGTGCATCCCTGTTGCGGTCACATGCCTTGCTGTTATTCTTCTCTACACCGGCTACTGCTGAAAGAAGCTTTGGAGCGCTGGACTCTGTTTTCACAGCCTGCCTTACCACACCTCGAACTTACCACTTTAAAAAATAAGAACACTGGTTGTAAATGGAAGGATGTTGGATTCGGGTGTGATATGCATTGCACTTTTGCATAAGTTTTCTATGTTATATTTATAAATCTACGAATTTTGTTATTTGAGGCTGGTTTATCGTGGGTGCCTTAGTGCTTCTTACCCACTTCCTTTTTTCCACATTACTCTTTTGGTTGCTGTAACCTCCAGGTGGGAGCTGGAGAGCTCCTGGAATTACAGCTGGCCTCCAAATGGCAGAGATCAGCTCCCCTGGAGAAAATGGCAGCTCTGGAGGGTGGACTGTGTGGCATTATACGCCTCTGAGGTCCCTCCCCTCCCCATGCGTCACCCCCCAATCACCAGGCATCCCCCATCCCAAGAGTGGGCAACCCTATGAAAAGGATGCTCCTAAATGCCACCCAGCTCCATCAGAACCATTCCTGCAGGGAGGTTTTATGAGAAAGAAAGAGCCCCTCTGAATCTGCAGAACTGGCAGCTACAGTCTGCAGTAAGGCTCTGAGAAACGTCATTAAAGCTTTCGCACAATACCGTGTGTTTAAATCAACCATTTATATACATACAAAAAAAATTGAGACATTAAAATGTTGGGGTTTTTTTAAAAATCCATGTCCCATTCATACAGACTTTTAAGAATATAACCTAGCCTTCACTTGTTTTACTTGGTGTTAAGAAATCTCTTCAGAAGGTACAAATCGCTTCAACCTGGACGAGAAAACCTTGCCCGGCCTGTTATTCTGCATAAAGAACAGAAGACGGCGGTGAGTCGGCAATTTTAAACGTGTAAGATTACAGCTTGATAAAAACTAACCATGTCTGGCTCATGCCCCTGACTACTTTTGAAGGACAACAGATACTCCGGCCAGCTTTCCTTGACACTCAGCGGCTAACCCAGTCTTCACAAAAGCCGTCAAACCCCACCCCAGCAACACCCCCCAAAAAGCCTAAGGCAGAAGTCAGGCGCTCTGAAATGAAAGCCAGAGGGCTTTTGTGCATCTAACTCAGGTTACGTTTAGATGAATTACCCTTCAAATGTTCTACAGGCAAGAGAGAAAGAGCAATTCATGCTTCCAGTCCCTGTTCCTCAGTTCAAGGGAGGAAATTTAAGCAAACAGCTCTTGCGGTTCTGTGGATTTGTATTCTGTGCCGGCTTCGCTTCCGCGTAAGGTCATAAACATAACACTCTGCTCCCTCTTTATTCAGCGCTGGAACAAAGTTTGAGGCCAATGGCACCTTGAAGACCAATGAAGTTTAATTCTGGGTAGAAGCTTCCACATGCAAAGAAGCGTGCATGCATGCTAAAAGCTTTTACCCAGAATTATACTTTGTTGGTCTTCAAAGTGCCACTGGACTCTGTTCTATTGCTTTAGAACAACACACCTGAATCATTATTCAGTGCTGTGCACGTTTTCAGAAATTTAACCAAAATATGCAAAACAACACGTGTCTGGAAGGATTCAGCTTCTGAAGGACAATAGGTGTATTTGCTAAAGATGTTTACAGCCCGCCCACCCCAGGAGATCCATGCCATAGCAAAGCACACGCAGCAACTGAGCATTCAAAATGCAAGCGTGCCTGGCGCTGCCATCAGCCGCCAAGGGCTCCTCCCTTCCTCTCGCTCAGCTAAACGTGCTCCCCACACACACACACACACCCCTTTTAATTGCTCCTAAGCAGGCATGCCTGATTTCGGCTTTCAGCAGGGCATTTCAACACCCCAAACCAAGGACGAGACATTCAGGTTTGCGCTGTTTTCTTCCACGTTGTTACAAGTTACAACTGGCCCAAATCCGGATTCTCCCCGGGGGAAAGGCAGGGATTGCATTTCCTGCAAAGAAGGGGAGTGCCGGCTGCCCAGGTCGGGCGGTGGGGAAGGATACCGCTTTCTCCTCCAGATGGCAGTGCCCAAGTCCTGCAACTGGACCTCTCCTAATGCCGATCTAATCACTGTGTGTTACAGTATTGACTTACAAGACTCCCACCGGGCTCCTTCCAGGCGTTTAACTGCCTCTGCCCTTGGCAGCCAGCATGGCAACCGCATTAATTGATTTGCAAATGGAGCAACTCCCTCACCAACTTCTGCACCATCAGTCTGCTGTGTTGGTATCAGTCCGAAGGCCAGAAACGGCCTCTGGCCTCTTCTTGAGTAGCCCAGTCCCAGAACGACATGGCTGCCACTAACCTGTTCGATTTAATTTCTTTTCCCCTTACAAGTAGCATTGCCACCTCTGGGTTTGGAAATACCTGGAGATTTGGGGAGGTGGAGCCTCGGGGGGGGGGGGTTGGGGAGGGGAGGCACTTCAGGGTGCTATGCTATACGCAGGGGTGTCAAACATGTGGCCCGGGAGCTGAATCAGGCCCCCGGAGGGCTCTTATCAGGCCTGTGATCAACACACTGTCCTCTGCTTCCTTCTCTCTCTCTTCCTTCCTTCAGCATCTCAGCTTTCTTTGCAAGGCTTGCTCAATCACACAGGGAGCTACAGAGCAAAACCTCTATTTCCTCCATTGGCTGAGGCTCCTCTGCCTCCTGGTCCCTTGGGAAGGGTGGCAAAGAGCCAGAACTTCCTTTGTCCAGTTCTCTGGATCCCATGGGAGAGATACAAAGAAAGCACCTTTAAGACCAACGAGTGCTAATGTTTTAAGCATGTTTGTATGTTCAGTTTATTTTTTTTTTTAATCTTTAATCATGTTTGTCTGTGTCCTTTATATCTCTGCTACCTAATCTTAAATAGGTACACACATGGCCCGGCCCATCAAGGTCTTATTCATGTCAGATCTGGCCTGCATAACAATTGAGTTTGACACCCCTGCTAGACAGTCTACAACTCGAAGCTTCCGTTTTCTCCAGGGGGACTGATCCTGGTCATCTGGAGATCAACTGTAATTGGGAGGGGGGATGCCCAGGTGCAAGCTGGACTAGGGATGCCAGCCTCCAGGTGGGACCTGGGGATCCCCTGGAATGATAGCTCATCTTAACACTTCAGAGATCAGTTCTCCTGGAGAAAATGGGTACTTTGGAGGGGGGACTCCTCCCCAGACTCCATCCCCAAATTTCCAGGAGTTTCCCAACCTAGAGCTGGACACCCTACCTCTTAACTAGACTTTGGTACAGGCAAATATCAGAGCCAGAAAGAACTGCTTCCAGAGCTGCAAAGATCCCATTCAAGATGGCTCCTGCGTCAAAACAGTCAAGTCACTTCCGACTTATGAACTACTGACATCTTATCATTAACAGCCTGGCTCTGGTCTTGCAAACTGAAGGACTAATATGGATTCTACCAGCAATTTAATTCTGGTATTCACTGCCAGCAGACACAGCGATAGTCATGAACGCAGAGGACTTTAAAAGTGGGCCTACACCCACTCATGGAGTAGAGGTACATCCATGGCTGGCAGCCGCAATGGATAAAAGGAACCTCCCTATTCAGAGGCAGTAAACCTCTGAAACCCCAAACGAGGAGGCCACATGACAGAGAAGGCCTCTGTGCCCCATTTGCTGTCCTCCCCCCCAGAGCAACTGGTTGGCTGCTCTGTGAAACAGGATGTTAGGCTAGATCACTAGAAGGATCCTCACTGGTCTGACCCAGCCGGGCTCTTTGTATCGTGTTCTGTGGTGGTCTTATGGCCTTAAGAGGCAGCCTGAAGAAATAACAGGCTTCATTAAATGCAAATAGCAGACAGAAGATCTGGGAGCCGTGTGGAAAAGGTGCAACTTCAGCAAGTCAACAGAATCCAGGCAGAAAAGGGAGTCTGAAGACGCTCAGAAACTACTCCCTATTGTGGGAGAGGCTGTGGCTCAGCGGTAGAGCATTTGCTTGGCATGCAGAAGGTCCCAGGTTCAATCCTCGGCACCTCCAGCTAAAAGATTTGGCAGTAGAGTCATAGAATATAGAGTTGGAAAGGGCCATACAGACCATCTAATCTGATCCCCTGCTGCACGCAGGATCAGCCTAAAGTATCGCCAATAAATAATCATCCAGCTGCCTTTTGAAGACTGCCAATGAAGGGGAGCTCATCACCGTCCTAGGCAGCTGATTCCGCCTCTGAACTACTCTGACCGTAAAAAATGTTTTACAGTGATGTGAAAGTCCTCTTCCTGAGACTATGGAGAGCTGCTGATGGTCTGAGTAGGAAATACTCTGATGACCCAGTATTCAAATCCCTAAGGGTGACCTTGACATGGAAAAAGAAATAAGGGAGATGACTAAAGCAGACGATGGCATCATACCAGGAGTTACCCTCAAATTGACTAGGTAAATGTGGAATTGAGGGTCCTGCAATAGAACTGAGATTCCTAGACATCATAAAGGACTGTGCATTGGGACAGTCACAGAGCCAACCAGTGGGGTAGAGATCGTGCACTTGGTTCTGAGAGGGTCTCGAGGCCAGGTAAGAGATGTGGAGGTTGATGCACCCATTGAGAACAGTGGCCACAATGCTATTATGATAGATCCAAGAGGGCAGCTGTGTTGGTCTGAAGCAGTTGAACAAAGCAGGAATCAAGTGGCACCTTTAAGGCCAACCCATTTTTATTGAGAAAGTAAGCTTTCATGTGCTCTTAAGCACGCTTCATCAGATGAGGAATCCAGCACAGTGAGCAAAGCCATACATAGCTGAGCAGAGCCATACAGAGCTGGTAGGCAGTGGCCCAGAATGCAACATGGTACAGATTTAAGAAGCAATGACCGTGAAGTAAAATTATCTGGTAGGCAGTGCTGTTATGTTCAGCCTTCAGGTCATCGGAAAGTTAACCCTAAAATCCAAAACTGTAACATCTGATTTCAAAAGAGAGAACTGTACAAAAATGCGAACAGTTAAAAGGAAACTGAAAGGAAAACACAAGATAGTCAAATCTCTCGAGGACTGCTTGGAAGCAATTTAAAACCACACTAATCGAAGCCCAAAGAGAATGCATCCCACAAGTGAGGAGAGGCACTGCCCCGTCTAAAAGAAGGTCTAATATGGTTAACAAAGCAAGTCAAGGAAGCTATAAAAAATAAAGAGGCTTCTTCTAAAAAGTGGAAGAACATAAGAGAAGCCATGTTGGGTCAGGCCAGTGGCCCATACAGTCCAACACTCTGTGTCACACAGTGGCCAAAAAACCCAAGTGCCATCAGGAGGTCCACCAGTGGGACCAGGACACGAGAAGCCCTCCCACTGTGCCCCCCCCCAAGCACCAAGAATACCGAGCATCACTGCCCCAGACAGAGTGTTCCAACAATAGGCTGTGGCTAATAGCCACTGATGGACCTCTGCTCCATATGCATATCTATATGCTTGGGAGGTCTGCCCCAATTAATTGAATTGGAGGAAACACAGACTCTGGCTAAAGAAATGTCAGTCAATCATTAGGCATGAAAAATGAGATTTTGTAGTTGCTCCCACAATGCTCTGTTAGAATTCCAAAGATGCCCACAGGTTCAAAAAGGCTGGGGACCCCCATCTTAATCAGATCTGATGGTGAACATGTGTGCTAGGGGACACTGAGAGGCAACCGTATTGCACATGCATGCAAGCACAGAGAGACATTTCTGCAAGATTTTCTGCCCCATCCTGACAATGCCCACTTTTTCTACTCTATAATTCAGAAAGGCCACCAAAGCTCATTGCTATTCATGTAAAATAGCTGATTGGAAGCAGTCACATGTGCTAATTCAACCCGGAAAGACTCATCAAGAAAACAAGGACCCAAACGGTAGAAGGCAGTTAGCAAATTGCCTCCTTTGTGTGCTGTTGTCATCAACATAATCTTTTCATGTGTTAATGCTTAACATTCCATGTGGCTAAGGCCAAGCACTGCGAAGGTAATATCAGTTCAGCCCAGCCTTTGACTGCTTTTATTGCCAAGATTACATGGTTTTAACCTCCGCCGCCGCCACCAGCGGGCTAAAATTGGACACTTTATTCACACCGTTATAAAGGAGCCTTGGGGTAGAATTATGAAATTACTCAAGGTTTCTCCACCCACCCCACAACCTCGTATCAGCAATTAAAAACAAATATTGTGTGTGAGAGCGAGTCAGGTCTCTAAGGAAACAAGCTTATTAAAACACAAATTTGCTTCCCATTAAATCCAGGGAACAGACTGACATTGAGAAATGCAGATACAGGCAGAGTTTGGCACCTAAAAGGGGAGTTTCCCAACCGCAAGCACAACCTGAACGTCAACAATAGTTCCCCCTCCATACACCCCAAGCAAGTCATACCTCAAGCTGTATGCACAATGAAGCAGTCAGGCAACCAACGGCATGAGAAGCCACGTTTTTAGCCCATCTTCCCCCCAGAAACCTCAGGAAGTATACAAGAGTCTCCCTTTCTCCATTTCACAACAAGCCTGTGAGGTAGCTTAGGCTGAGAGAGGATGACTGCTCGCAGGTCACTGAAGGAACTTCATGGGTCACTTGGGGACTTGTGGCTGGTCCCAGAATGGCACTCCAACCACCTCACCACCACTGGGCTCTCAAAGACTCGTTTCTTCTGGATGAACAAGGCTCCTTCTGTCGTGCAAACTGGCCCTAAGTGACAATATTAGGTAGCTATCTAAATGGATTCCTCCAGAACATGGTGGAAGGGAGCACGGCTCTTGAAAAGCCCTACTGTAACAACAGCACGTTCATACTCAGCATTCATGTCATGAACGGTGTTCCCACTGAGCTGAGTTACTGTGAGTCAGCTCACAGTTTTTTAGTCTCTGGCTCACACTTTTTTTGTCTTAGCTCAGGAAAAATGCCCCCAAGGAAACTAATTTCTGCAGCAGCTCACTACTTTAATCCCAGTAGCTCACAAAGTAGAATTTTTGCTCACAAGAGTCCACAGCGTAGAGGGAGTATTGGTCACGATATGGCCTCAGGAGTCCATGCTCAGATCCCATCCGAGGCGGATTACTGCAATGTGCTGCTATGTGGGGCTGCCTTCAAAAATGGTCTGAGAACTTCAGAGGGTCCAACACGTAGCAACCAAGCTAGTATCAGGGGGTGGTTACAGGACTGCATCACCCCTGTGCAGACAGATCTGCCGTGGCTGCCAACTCCATGCTGGGAGATATTCAAGGTGCAGCATGGGAAAGGAAGGGTTGGGGGGGGAGTGGGGAGGAGAACCTAGGTTTGCAAGGTTCCTTCTAGCAGCTGGCAGGAGGTGGGCTTACCAGGAGCAAGAAGTTTCATTTGACAGTTCAGAGATAACATGACTTCCAACGTGATCCAGAAGTGACAAAGGCATGATGGGGGAATGCTCTGGTTGGGGGGGGGGGGACTCTATGGCAGAATTAGCTTCTACCATTGAGTTTTTGCCCCAAACCCAAAGCATCACCCCAATGTACCCATGTCACCTCTGGGTCATGCTGACATAATGCAGGCATGTTGCTAAAGTGTCAGGTGGGGCCTGGCAGTGAGGTACCCCACATCCCCACCGAGGAGTCTGGCAACCCCAGAGGGACCTCAGCAGGTCCCTCAGCATCCACACTCCAAAGCAGCCATTTTGTCTGGAGGTGTTGATTTCTGTCGTAATTCTGGGAGATCTCCAGGCCCCACCTGGAACTGACACCCCTAACTGGTCCCTCTCTGTTTCTGGGCACCCTTCAAATTGCCAGTTCCCTCCCACGCTCTCCAGCCCACCAGTTAAGACCTGCCTCTCAAGCCATGCTCTCTGCAATCCCCACCTTCAGAGGAGAGGCAGGTGGCCTTTTCTGCAGTGGCCCCTTGTTGGTGGAATGGCCTCGCCCCTTGAGGCTCACCGGGTGCATACTCTACTTTCATTTTGGTGCCACACTAGAACTTAGCTTTTACCCAGATAGTTAATTAGAAGTTTTATCTTTCAACCTGTTTGATGGTCTGTTCTTGGTCCCAGGTCTATTTTATGGCTGCTTTTCTCTGTTTTTTTGCCCCTGGGTTTATTTTAATGGCTTGTTTTGATACTGGTGATTCATTACTTTAATCATAAGCCAACTTGAACAAGATTCTGGATAAGTAGCACAGAAATCTCTTAAAACAGTAAATATCCAGACCACTTAATGTGTATTTTCTAGAAATTATGAAGCCTGGCAGAAAACCTTTTCTTCTGCGGTATTTTTAATGGGGTTTGGGGGCAGGAGGGAACTGAAGCATGCAAGAAATACATTCTTCTCAAACTGACAATTGATTTTACAACTTAAACACTGAAAACTGTAAGATTTGACATGCTGATGAAATCTAATAGTCTAAATGCCTTATTTTGTCTGCGCAAAATTTCAAATGAGCCCCACACCGGAAAGAGAACAGGTGCAGCGCTAACATCTGCTCTCAGCCATGTGTGTCTTGGCATCTGCCATCTTGAGGGGTTCGGAAAAAATAAAAGTTGAAAACAGGAATGTATTTTGCCAAAAGTGAAGGTTTTAGAAATATTCTTCAGGTATGCAGGATGGGCATTAAGGACTATCAATAGATTTGAAGATTGAATTAAATGCTGCGAACCTGACCTCTTCAACCAGCAAACACAAAGTGTAGTGTATTTATTGTGGGCAAAATCATTTAAATAATAAAGATATCCTTGAAGATATGTCTGTATTGTCTTATATAATTATCTTTATTTAACACTGGCCGTTTTCGCACTAGCGTTTGCTCCGGCGTAGCGCCCCATTTACCTCCGGATCTTTACCTGGATTTCGCACCTGTTGCTCCGGCGCTTCAGGGGTTTCACACCGGAGTATGTTTTTCAGGATGCTGCCGGAGTTTTTGAAAACCTCCGGATCCACACCGGATGCACTCCGCGGAGTTTGCTGTGGGAAATCCATCCACGCCGGATCGACTGCTGTGTGGGCGGCACCCTCTCCCTTTCCGTCCTCCCACCCCATCCACCCCCTTGGCCAATCATCAGCCTTTCGCAGCGCTTCCCCAAAGTGCCGGCACGGCCATTTTTTTTTTTAAACTTCACAGTTTTGCGTAATAGCGATATTTCGAAATTAACAAATAGAAAAAAAAAACCCTCCTGGAATAGCCTCAATTGCCACTTCAATTGGTCTCATTAGAATTTTTTTTTATTGACTTTAGTTGCGTTATTTTGCTGTTGCGTTATCTCGATAATGCGAAAACGAACATTGTTGGGGGGGGGGAATCTAGTGCCGGTGCGGGCCAAAGCGTTCATGTGTGTGTGTTTTAAAAAGGGAATGCCTCCCTCAGCTGTGCCACCAGGATTTCTGGACCTGCACAAAATCGCCATGTATAAAATGGGAAGTTGGAGTCCTGCATTCTTCTCCCTGGCTACATTCCGCTCGGTTAGAAAATAGACGCGAGCTCGCTCTTTACACGCGCCACAGAAGGGGAAGGAGAGAATGGGGCGGGGGGGGGGGAGCTCTGGCAGCAGGAATCAGTCAGGTCCCCGTTGCAAGCGCCAGCCGGGGAGGGGAAAGAGAGCGGAGGAAATTTGGGGGGGGAATCTAGTGCTTCAGAATTTGGGGGGGGGAATCTAGTGCTAGGATTCTCCACTGTGAATGCTTCTGTTAATACATAAAGGGCTGTGGAGGATTCTACAGCTGCAGCCAATCCATAAGCAGCAGCAGCACACGTGATGCGGTTTGTCCACGAAAAGAAGGGGAGGGAACAGCTCGATGTTACGTTAGTACGTCATTACACAACCAGACTTGCGCTTAAAAAAAAAATGATTGACAGGGCATCGAACTCAAGTCGATGCCAGTGGGAAAACGATTTGAGCCGGGGCTTCAGGGAAGGCGACTCCGCAAAGAGTCACTAGTGGGAAAACGAGAAAAATGATCCGGACATAATTGCGCCGCGGAATAAGGGGAGCAAACGCTAAGTGCGAAAACGGCCACTGTCTTTAAAGCTGGGGGGGGTCATCTTTAAAATCTCACATTTAAAAATACCTGACCCATTCTAAGATCAACTATTCCACAGGAGTCCCCACCAGTGTTCCCTTTAAACTGAGTTAGTTTGAACTAGCTCACAGTTTTTTTAGCCTCCAACTCCCATATGTTTGTCTTAGCTCAGGAAAAATGGCCTCAGAGCACACTAATTTATGCAGTAGCTCACAACTTTAATACCAGTAACTCACAAAGTAGAATTTCTGCTCACAAGACTCCACAACTTAGAGGGAGTACTGGTCCACACTACCACTACATTCCCTAAAGTTTCTAATTTGACTGCTGAAAAATGGAGGAGGGGTGTCCCCAAATGTTCCATGTTTGCCCCCTGGGCTTTCACATCTCTAGTCCCTAAATATCCAGGAATTTCTCTACCCAGAGTTGGCAGCCTAATGTAGCTATTCAGCAAGCTGCAGAAATGGAGAGAGATCCCTGATCTGTGTCTCTTCAAATACTTCCCATTCTCTCATTCACCTCCATCAGATATTCCAGTCCACATCTTATTTTATCATCATCTATTCTATAAAATAATAATAACCCTTTCATCTTGGCAAAACCGAGCAACCTGATTGGTTGGGACTGGTGGGACTGTGGTACATCAACCTTTGGCCCCTCAAATTATCAATCAAGAGTACTTGCATGCCATTGGTTGAGTCAGAGTGGCTGTTGCTAGCCAGCAAAGCTGATTCTGTCGGTAAAAGGCAACCACCCTTAGTTCTGGCAGTTACTGGCTCTCCCTACTTCCCATTGGCTAAGCCACCTGTTGCACTGATTCACAGAGGAAAACCCTTCCCTCAACTGGATGAGGGGGGGAAACAGCCAGAGAAAGGTTTCCCTTGATTGGCTGAGGATTCCTCCCTTGGCAAGGGGAAAAATGGCATCCTGTGGCAACAGACCAGGCACACAGAGAGAGATACAGAGGGAAAGCAAGATGCACAGAGGGATTGAAGTCCTGTGCTTAAGACCAACAATGTTATCAGAGACAGATTGCTGGTCTGAAAGGTATCACTAAAGGCTTCTGAGGCAGAACTCACTGGGGCCAGTCCTGACTAAAGCTGCCAGTTCCAGGGTGGTGGGAAATTCCTGGAGAGTCTGTGGTGGAGTCTGAGGAGGATATAGGAGTTAGGGCTTCAGAATGGGGTCTGCCAGACCCAGATTCTTGCTGTAGAAACTGACTGGGTAATTTTTGAACCACTCACAGATTTCTGACCTAACCTGCCTCATAGGCTTCTAGTTCAGAACAAAGGGGGGAGAGGAGAATGATGTAAGCTGTTTTGTCACACACCCTCCACTGTAGAGAAAGACTGTCCTTTTCCTATGTAGAGGCTGCAGGAAGGGGGAAGGCAATGGAAAGCTGAAGTCAAAGGGGCAGATTCAGGGAAGGAGATACTGTTGCCAACTCGTTGGAAAATTCCTGGAGATTTGAGGGGTGAAGCCTGGAAAGGGAAGGATTTGAGGAGGGGTGGGGCCTCAGACAATGGTACAATGTACTATGGTACAATGCCATAGACTCCACCCTCCTAACCAGTCATTTCCTCCTGAGGAACCAGTGTTGCCAATCTCCAAGTGAGGGCTGGAGATCACACAGAATTACAACAGCTCTCCAAATGGCAGAGATTACTTCCCCTGGAGAAAACGGCTGCTTTGCTGGGTGAACTCTGTCATTATACCCTGCTGAAGTTGCTTCCACGCAAACCGCCCCCCCCCCACACACACACATATCACGCCACTAGCTCACACTGATGCTAAATGCCACAAGGCTGAATATGACAGGAAAAGGTGGCAACAATGCAATGCCATCACACACGGGGACACGCGCACACAAATGCAGAGGGGAGGAAAGCCAGCAAAGGTATGGGAGAATGAATGTCATGTGGCGGGCGGGGGGGGGGGGGGTAGTGGCATACCAAGGATGCTGGGGTAGTTGAGAGGAACAGGTGGTTGGGGGTGGATGGTATTAGGATGGGCATGGGGTGGGATGTTGGGGGTGGGAAGACAACACGGGTGGAGGGAGTGAATGCCTTGACTTGGATGGGTGGATGGGAAGACAGCACGGGGGTGGGGGGGCACTCACCCAGAGCCTCTTTCTAGAGCCCGATGTATTTTTCTTCACGATGGGCCTTATTCCTAGTTATTAAAGCAAGGCTCAGCCACCTTAAAAAGTTGACACTTCTGATGAAAAGAGAAAGGCTGAAACAACTTCTATTTGCCAGGGCTGTGAGTAAATGCCAGGAGCCTCTTGCATGACTGATACTTCTTCTTCAGTTAAATCCTTCCTCACAAAGATTTACAGCTTTCATGTCCCTCGCTGCAGCCTAAAGGCAGGAGAACAATTCCTACCTATGAATCTGCCACCTGAAGAGATCTCCATAACACCTTCCCAGTTATAAACCACAGATGTTCAACCTGTTCTTCCCATTCCTGAACCTGTTCTCTCTCCCCATCCCTGCAGACTGCAGGTGTTTTACTCCACCATAGAAACTGGCTTACTGTAAAACTCGTCTGAGACCGGCGGGGCTCCACACAGCAAGCGAGCAATGGGATCCAAACGGAAGGAACACGACAGAAAGGAGTGACCTGGGCAAATACAACCCAAATACAGACAAACCCCCAACTGCCCTGGCCTGCCCCAGCATCACTCTGGAATGAATCCTGCAACAGGCAAGAAGCAGCTGGAACGCAGGAAAGATGAGGAATCCAGTCGCAATCCAGAGGAGGTGGCTGCAGGCGAGCAGGGGCCTCACAAACAGCCAGAAGCAACTCACAGCAACCCCCACTGCTGCAAATGGCTCTCATACATGAGTGTGCACAAACAAATGAAGCCCCTTCATGGTAAATCAGAACCTGACCCATCAAAAGGTCAGCACTGTCTACTCAGACTGGCAGTCGCTCTCTATGGCAGAGGTGTCAAACATCTGGCCCGGAAGCCAATTAGGCCCCCGGAGGGCTCCTATCAGGCCCCCGAGCAACTGACTGTCATCTGCTTCCTTCTCCTCGCTTCCTTCTATGTAACAGCTTGTTTTGCAAGGCTTGTTCAGTCGCACAGGAGCTACAGAGCAAAACCTCTATTTTCTCCATTGGCTGAGGCTCCTCCCTTGGGGAGGAGGGGGCGGGAAGAGCTTGCTTTGCCAAGCTATCACAATTGCACAGCTTGCTTTGCCAAGCTATCACAATTGCACTGAGCCAACAAGCCTCTCTTCCTTCTATTGGCTGAGGCTCCTCCCCTTCCTGGTCCCCTGGGGAAGGCAGGAAAGAGCCAGAGCTTCCTTTACCCAGTTCCCTGGATCCCATGGGAGAAATACAAAGAAAGCACCTTTAACACCAACGAGTGCTAACGTTTTAACGCATGTTTTAAGGTTTTTTTTAAAATATATATTTGTGTCCTTTATAAAGTTTGTATCTCTGCTATCTAATCTTAAATAGGTACACACGTAGCCCAGCCCAACATCACCCTGCCCGACAAGGCCTCATTTACGTCAGTCCAGCCCTCCTAACAAATGAGTTCGACACCCCTGCTCTAGGGTCTTTCTCATCACCTGCTGTCTGGACTTTTAAGTGGAGATGTTGAGGACTGAACCCGGGCCCTTCCGCATGCCAAGCAGATGCTCTACCACTGAGCCACAGCGAAGGATGCCGCAGAACTGGATATGGTGCAAAAAAGGTTAGAATGGCTTTCCAGCAAGGAAAGACTAAAAAGGTGGGGGCTGGGGAATGGAGCGCCGCTCTTACATGGCGGACGCACTTTGATCGAGCTCTTGATCTCTCCCCCTTATATCGTCAATTTCGAAGTCACCAGGCTTTGTAATTAATCCTACCTTCGATGGGACAGCAAACTAAAAACAAAAAGAAGATTGCGCCGAAAGGAAAAAGGTCTGTTGCTGCATACAGCTCGGGAAAAGTTAATCGCCCCACAACCAGATCGGTGTTAAATATGGCCGCCAATAATAATACTCCCTCTCCTGGACCGAACGTAGAAGACGAGGATGCCCCGATATGTAGGAGGGATTTAGATTCATTAAGATCGGACATTCATCATTACTTTAATGAATCGATTGATACCTTCCTTAAGCTCATCCAGTCCAAAGTGCAAGAGCTCTCGGAAGAGCTCTCTGTAACTGCAAAAATGGCGGAGCAGTCGGCAGAAGTGGCCTTGGTGCTTAAAGAAGACGTTAAGTCTATTAAGAATGCTGAAGCCCTACTAGACAACAGAATCTCGGTTTTGGAAAACAGCTTTCGGGCTTCTAACCTTAAATTTAGGGGCTTGGAAGAGGGCGACGAAGGGTCAACAGGTCTGGTTTCTTTCATGACTGTTGAAAGCTTTGAAGGTGGGAGAGGGGAGTATGCTAGCGATCGCTAAAGCGCAAAGGCTGGGAACAATGGCGACAGCAAGAAGAGGAAGACCCAGAGATGTGCTTGTTCACTTTGTTTTTCCCAAAACAAGAGATCTAATTCTGAAGGAGGCGAGAATGAATGGTGCCCTTTCTTATAAAGGCAAAAATATTTTGGCTCTATCCCCTGAGGTCTTGGACAAACGTAGAAAACTGAAGCCTTTCGTTTCTAAGCTACATGCGGCAAACGTTCGGTTTAGATGGAGCCCTGCGTCGGATATTTTAGTTTATAAAAACGGCTGCATGCACAAAGCGTCAGATGTGGAATCAGGAAGGGCGCTGCTGAACTCTTTGTCTTTGGAACTAACATCTTCTAAAGAGGAGGACTTATTAAAAGCCAATCCCCCAACGGAAAATCCGCCTGCCCAGGAAGGAGACTTGAGTTATATACCCTGAAGCCAGTGTTTTTATGGCTCTGCAAACTTTTTTTTTGTTCTAGTTCCACGCAGTTACATCTTTAGGAGAACTTTTGGCGGTCTTTTTATCAAGCTGGTTTTGCACTTGCTGTTTTGCACAGTTATGGTCTATCCAGTTACTAATCTTGGGAGATTGCATAGTTTAATTCTTGTGAAGGGAAATCATTGATAATATGTTGTTGATAACAGTGATTGTGTGATGTTTTGTCTGTTCCTGCTTTGTTGATTTTGAGTGAATGGGTTTATGATGATTGGGGGTTGTTTTGGGTTTTGGGGTGCATGGCTGAAGGTGACTGGAACAGTGGTTTTGTGAGTTAATATGCTTGGCTGAGAGTTTCTGAGTGCAAAACATGGGTGGAAAGTGTTTAAGTGTGATTGTTTGTGGATATGGCTGATTGGTGCAAGATTATTATATGTGAGTCTTTGAATGTCAATATGGGTGCAACGTGTATAAGTATGGTTGTTCGTAGTCATGGCTGATTGGTGCAAATTTATTATCTATTACTGATCTTGGGAGCAAGTGTATATGATGAACTGAGTGGGATTGTCACAACAGGGGGCGAGAATGTGTGTGTTTTTGTGCTTGAGTGTTAGATAGTTAAAATGGATGTAGATTGCTGCTAGGTATGTATGAGTATAACTGATGGGTTGGGTAGGGTGTCTGGTTGTTTTTTAATGTGTAAATGAATGACTTGGGGCTAGTATGCATAAAAATATTTATTTTAATTGATTGGTTGCGTTTAAACTTTAATCAAATGTTGGGAAATCAATTGTTATAAAGAGATGATTATATTAACTTGGATCTAGTGCACTATGTGCCTCTTATAAATTTACAGGGTTTCATATATCTCTACAGGATCTATTGGAGTTCCTGGAATTGTTGAATATTTGGTTGATTCTAACATTTGTACTTATTGCCGATTCTTATATCTTTTGCCATACCGGGATAAGTCTTACTGAAGAGAGTCTGGTTTTCTCTTATATATGGGGGGAAATGACTGGGTAGTAATAATTTTTTGATCTTGAAGACTTTTTTAGTTTCACTCTGAGGTAGTACTTAGGGTATTTTTCCCTTGTCCTCCTAGTGATAGGGAGTTGGTGAAACTGATTCCCAAGATTGGGAGTGTTTTTACTTAAGATTTTGTACTTATTAGTTAACAAACAGGTTTTTTATAGGCAGCACAAGTTCTAAGTCCTGGTGTCTGTTGGGGGTGGTTGTGTTACTGTTCAAGTTGTAATTAATAAGTTTCACGATTTGTCTCAAAGCCTTTAAGTTATTTTATGCTATACTATGTCTCGCAGCCCTAAATTTGCCTCTTGGAATTATAGAGGGTTTAAAAACCCCATTAAACGTAAGCGGATTGCCAATTACTTAGAGAAGGGTAAATTGAATATCGTGTGCCTGCAGGAAACACACTTAAGAGCCACAGCTCCTAATATCCTCAGATCATGGTGGTTCTCTCAATCTTATCAGGCCCCGGGCTCCTCCAAAGCAAGGCGGGTAGCCATACTGATTTCAAAGCATACTCCTTTTGTTTGTCATCAAACAAAAAAAGACCCAAAGGGAAGATTTCTATTTGTCAAAGGTGAATCAGATGGTGTAACTACCACTATTTCCTCAATTTATGCACCAAACAGTGGACAACTTGACTTTTTTTAAAAAAAACATTATTAGAACTACAGACCTTTCAACAAGGTAATGTGCTAGTTGGAAGAGACCTAAACTTTGTCACAGACCTTAAATTAGACAAGTCAAATTATGTTAGCTCTTCAAAAGGGAAATCATCCTCTCTTACAGAACTGAGTACTATCCTTCATTCCTTTAACTTGATTGACGTCTGGAGCACTTTGTACCCTATTGGTAGAGATTATACCTTTTTTTCTTCTGTTCATAACTCTTATGCTAGAATTGATTTTGTATTAGTTTCCCCTTCCTTGATCAACTGTATAGAAAACGCAAGGATTGAAGCAAGAAGTATTTCTGACCACTCTTTAGTAGTGTGCGATCTGTTTGCCCAGGACTCTGATGGAAAGGCCCTAATTGGTCCCTCAACAAATTACTATTACCAAACGAGGTCATAAGTAAAAGTATAACAGAATAAATCCAATCTTATTTTTCTTTGAATGCACAATGTGGTGTTTCCCAAGCTTATGTTTGGGATGCCTTTAAAGCCGTCATGAGAGGTAATCTCATTTCTATAGCCTCGGCATGTAATAAAGTCAAAAGAAAGTCAACGGAAGACTTGAATGCCCGTATAGCATGTCTGCAAACCAAACACTCCAAATATGGTGAGAAAAAAACCCTTAAAAATTAAATCAAGCTAGAAAACAATTAGAATTGCTAGAGTCCTTTTCCATTCAGAAGAATTTTTTGTTCCTTAAACAAAAAATTGTGACTAAAACCTCTAAATCAATTAGACTTTTGAAACATCATATTGCTCAGAAAAGGTCTCAGAATATGATTTATGCTATTCGAACTCCTCAGGGAGTTATTCACTCATCCTCTAAGATCTCTGAAACATTTTTTGATTTTTACAAAACACTATATGAATCTGCTAATCTGAACCCATAACACATTGAGAATTATTTAAACTCCATTGATTTTAATTCCTTCCTTACGGATGATCATGCTACTTTCTTAGACAAATCCTTTACTTTGACTGAATTAAATATAGTTATTTCAAAAATTAAAAATAAGGCTACAGGGAGGGATGGTTTTCCGATTGAATTTTATAAACATTTTAAATCTTCTTTATTAACACCTCTACTAGATACCTACAACTCAGTAATGGAAGAGAGTCGTTTTCCCCCAAGTTGGCTTGACTCTCGGATGATAGTAATCCCCAAACAAGGAAAAGACAAACTTAATCCCACCTCTTATCATCCCATTTCAGTTTTAAACCATGATTTTAAAATTTTCTCTTATTTACTGGCAGAATGTTTGAAAAAAAATATCACCCATTATATACACCCTGATCAGGCCGGTTTTATGCCGGGTCGTACTATCACTGAAGATGCGGAAGAAGAAATGATTTGAGAAGATCTATTTTTTCCAGTATAGAAAAGTTCAGTTTGGACCATTCCGCTAGTGTCAAAGTCATGGTTTTACTCACTATCACTGATAACATTCGTAAATCACTCAATTTGATCTATACGGCTAAGTCTTCTCCTTTTTCTTTGTTAATTCTCTTTATGGATGCCGAAAAGGCGTTTGATAAAGTAGTAGTAAATTATCTAAAAACATTACTATGTTATATGAATTTTGGTCCTCGCTTTTTGAAATCTATATTTGCCATCTACAGTTCACACTCTACACAAATCACTACTAATTTCTTTAGATCAGATAAGCTATATCTTAATAGAGGTACCCGATAGGGCTGTCCCCTTTCCCCTCTTCTGTTTGCTCTTTCTGTTGAACCCTTCGCTTACGTAATTCGGAATTCTTCAGAAATTGCAGACATTTCTGTTAATAATGTGGAGTACAAAGCAAGCCTCTTTGCAAATGACATAGTTTTTTATTTAACCAATCCTTAGCAATACTCAAAGGAAAACTTGATGAATTTAGTAAACACTCTGGATTTTCGATTAATTTTAATAAGTCAGAAATATATCCAATTAATATTACTCAGAAACTTCAGGAAATGATTAGATCTTCTCTACCCTTCAAGTGGGTTATGAAAACTTGGAGACATCTGGGTATCCTATTTCCGTTGAACTTATCTGACTTACACCAAGTTAATTATGGTCCGGTGAGTAAAACCATGACTTTGACACTAGGGGAATGCCAGAAATAGTTGGGTTTACAATTCCGCTCACACCAGAATCCTTGTTAAATTTATGGCCTGATTCTAACCTATCTACCCTGCAAAAAGAGTTAGTTGCATTATTATTATTGGCAGGGAAAATTGTTATAGCCAGTTACTGGAAGCGATTTAAAGTTCCCACTTTACACTGTTGGTTTAACAAAGTTTGGGATATCTTGATCCAAGATAAGTTAGCTACCAGCATTACACTGCTAGACAATGCCAAAGCAGGTGACTGGTTTCTTGAAAAATGGTTCCGCTTTCTTGAATATGTAAACAATAAGGAAGCTACTTTTGGCAAAATTCCTATAAAGTATATGCATATTATTATTTATTAATTCTACACCTTAACATGATATAATATTCTTTTTCACAGACTGGTGGTGTAGTGGATAACTGTATTGTATGTAGTGCTTCTTTCTTTATGTCATGAGGTAACTGCAACATGTATTTTGCTCCGTTTGTGTTTCTATATATTAGTTGGTTTTTATATATTAGAAAATTTTTGGTTCTATATATTAGTTGGTTTTTATATATTAGAAAATTTTAATAAAATTTAAATTGTGTAAAAAAAAAAAGGTGGGGGCTATTCTGCTGATATAAAATTATGCATGCACCCAAGAATATATTCTTGGGAGCACACAATAAAGTGGATATGCAGTAGATCCCAGGGGGTGACTTATCTTGTTGCAGAAGGCCGGCATGATGGCCTCCAGCAGAACAGCTAGACAGAAGCTCAGCAGCACCCAAGACATCAACACAATTTTTTGGACTATGAGTTTCGAGAGTTGAAGCTCCCTTTGACAAATATGCTTCTCATTTGTATCTGATGAAGCAAAGTGCTGACTCTCAAAAGTTCATAACCTGAAAAGCTTGTTGGCGTCTAAAGTATTACTAGACTTGTATCTAACTTCTTCCCTTGCAGAATTCACTGCCCCAGGATGTAGTGGTAGACAACAAGGATGGGCACAAACCGAAACACAAACCATGGTTCGTGCATGAGCCAGGCTGGTTTGTGTTTCGCAAACCACCGGTTCATGAAACGTGCCTCCCATGAACTGTCCCTGAGCCTCCCAAACTTCCATGGCAGTTTTGGGGAGGGTTTGTGCCTACCTTTGGCTTCCCGGGCACCATGTGGCTGCAGGCATCTGAGGAAGGCAAGGGAAGGCTCCTTGAATTGCCTTTCCTCCTGGCATCAGTCTCCACAGCTGCCCCCAGTTTCCCAAAGCTTCTGCCCCACCCCCCATTTCCAGGGGGGAAGGTAGCTTGAAGTTCAAGTTCTGCAGTATCAGGGTAGGGCTTCCTCTGGATTTAGGGCTTCCTCTGGATTTAGTAATTTAGTAAGCCAGCCATGCCGTAAATTAAATGCTGGAAAAAGCAGGCAAAGTACTTTTCTGCAATTGTCTTGTCTGGGCTACTTATTTCAAATGCAAAACAGGGACTTCAGAGTCAGGTGGGTTTGAGAACCCAATCAAAGTATTGCCAGGCAACCTTAACAGACTTAAGAAGGCCCAAAGTCTAGGAGAGCTGAATTGTAAATGGCTGAGCCTGCAGGGCATCTCTGGAACTTGGACATGGCGTAGTGGGCACAGCTACAAAATGGCTGCCATGAAATGGCTGCTGCAGTAGGTGGAGCCAGCCACAAAATGGCTGCCACAATAAAGACCCTTGTGCTGCAGTGGCAACAGTTGCCAAAGGAATGTTTTTTAAAAAACAACAACTGCACAGCCAATCAAATCTTGACAGGCAAAAAGTGCCCATCAGGCCCCACGCACTTTCTACAAACACTTGGAGGGCATCCAGGAAGGGTACTGCTGTGTGCCGTGGTACCCACGGGCATCACTTTGGGGACCCCTGTGCTAAGGGGGGGGGGCTGGCCCTAAAGCATGAATTTGGATTCTATTCTTGCATTACAGAAGCCATGCAGGACCGACTGCTGAAAGCAAGCAGCAAGATGGCCCTTTACAGACAAAAGGCAGCCTAGATCGGTACAGCATGGAATAGGTATATATTTGAATACTGATGTCTCTTCGCTACACAGTCTGAGATAATTACTCAAATGTGTCCCAGTTCCAGTAAAATGGCCAATTTAAATAGAGGACTTCTAAACAAATGGGCTAGGTGGCAATAGGGAAAAAACATTTACATAAACGTGTTCCCGGAAAAAGAAGTCCCCTCTGACCACTGAGAAGAGGCAAGAAATCAACCAAAAAGAGAAAAAGGAGAGTTCAGAAGGCAGGAGTTGGGACCATTCGCAGACATGAGCAAAAACAGTATCCCCAATTAACTAGGCAGCCAACTTGCGAGTGGTTGATAATCCCCAGAAATCACAGGGGACACAGTTTCTCCAGCAAGCTCCTTTAATTTCAACTGTGATGCCATAAAAACCTGCAATGTCTCAAAAGGGATGCTCCCCTCACAACCAGACGGCATCTCTCTGTTCAACAAAGATCAGAAGATCTAGGCCAGAAGCAACTATGTCGTCCACAATAAGTTCCAACTAAGTCAGAAAAGAATTTTTCTGGAAATAACAACCGAAGGAGCTTTCAGGGGCCAATACATCTGCCTGATGCTTATGAAGCAAACCAAGACAACTGGCAAGGGACAGTTGCTGGAAGGACTCAAGAGTGAGAGATCTGAGTTCAAATGCAGCTCTGACATCCACTCTGACAAACTGCTAGGAAATTTGCGGTGCACACACCACAGTTCCTCATCTGTAATTACAGTGTAATTATAAAGCCTTTACAAGAGTTGTAATGAATAAAAGAACTGTTCAACCAGCAACCTCTACAAAACAGTTCTACAGAGGGAGACACGAGAGCACGGGCAACATCAGAATATAACTTCCAGGGGAAACCCGTGATGACAGTCCCCTCAAGGAATTGCTAGAAACTCTATGGCAAAACCACAAAGTCTCCACTAACTCCTAGAGAGAACTTGACCTGAATTCCAGGTTTCTACCAGAAGTGATGCCATGTTCTTGGACTGGCCATTCCTTTGTTTATTCTTCTCCAGCCGCTGCCCGGAAGCAGTCCTTCGTCAAACAGTAAGGATGTGGAAGCTCAATAAACGATGTGCATAGCCAGCCAAGTCTGAGAGGTTTTTAGAATAAGGAAAGCACGCAAAGCTCTGAACATAGGCCCTTGTCAGACCACTGGTGGAAGAGGCAGTGCCCTACACATGAACCTGCCGTATAATGAATCAGTCCAGCATGGTCAGTATTGTCTACTCAAGCAGGCAGCAGCTCTCCAGGGTCACAAGCTGAGGTCTTTCCTATCACCTATTGACTGGTCCTTTCAGCTGGTGGTGTTGGGGATTGAACTTGAGACCTTCTGCATGCCAAGCAGATGCTCTACCACTAAGCCACATTCCCCTCCCTTCCTACCTTGAGAGCAGCTTGCCCAGGGCCCTTAAATTACCTGCTGCTGTGAGCAGGAGAGGCAGTATGCGCTTTGGTGCTTCCATTTTCCAGCAGCAATGCCACGTGGCCTATATCTCACACAGAACAGTTCCACAGGGCCTGTAAGACAGTCCTCTCCCGGTTGGCATACAAACTGATCGGTACTTGAAAATTTCGAACAGAAGGCTATAGTATGGTATTTTGGTAAATGGCTTTGTTTTACTGTTTTTACTGGTTTATTGTTTAAATGTTATAAGTTGATGTATTTTAAAACTTAATCCTATGTTAGAACTTTTGTGTTGTGAGCCGCCCTGAGCCGCTTTGGTGGGAAGGGTGGGATATAAACTAAAAAAAAGGAAATGAAAAAAAGGAAACAACTGTTGCTGGGTGACTACGGCAGGTGCACAAACCACTGTTTACACAGGTGAGCTTCCTGTTGCCATTTCACGGCAAAAGACCTGCTTGTTCTCCTCTCCGAGACAGCTCTGCCCCAGTGATGGAGACTAAAGGCCCAATCCACCAGGAAATCCCCCCATGCAAGCCCCACTGAAACAATATGCGTTGCTCCCGTACTTTTCAGTAGGCCTTGTGCCAGAGAAATTCCCAGGGTACGACCCTCTGGTTTTCCACCACACTTCCATATTAACCGTTGTAAGACCACAAAAGGTTACAGGTTTGCTGGCGTGACATCGAAACAACAAACACGCTAAACTGTAGAATGATCCTGGGCCAAAAGCAGAAGTCAGTTTTGGCTTGGGCCCTAATCTTTGCTTCTCCATGTCTGCCAAAGGGAGGTTTGACCTTCAAAAGCTCATTTCCCCAAGGTGCTAGTGCAGGGGTTGCCAACGGTAGCTCTCCAGATGTTTTTTTTTTCCCTACAACGCCCATCAACCCCAGCCATTGGCCATGCTGGCTGGGGCTGATGGGAGTTGTAGGCAAAAAGCATCTGGAGAGCTACCGTTGGCCACCCCTGTGCTAGTGGACTCAAATCTAACGGTGTCCCCCGCATCATGAGATCCTTGCACTCAGTGTCTTTTAATAAGTTGAAAAGCACCCAGTACTGGGAGGGCTGCGTTTGCTTGGCAGTAGAGAACAAAAGTTTTGCTACAGTGGATCACTCAAGTTTGGTCCACCCTTTCGCCTCTGCTGGGATTTGTGGCACAGCCTTAGCTTGGTCTTCCTCATTTCTCCAGGGACACAGTCTGAGGGGTTCTTCCAGGGCAGGGGTGTCTTCCAGGCGGCCTTCAGTATGTGAGGTGCCCCAGGGATTGCTGTTTACCCCAATGCTGTTTAGCATCCATCTGCACTCTCTAGCAGAGCATATAGCCAATCAATGCTGCCGTGACCAAACAGCAGCCCCGCCAGACAAAAGCCCCACCCGTTTCCTAAAAATACCTGGAAGGTACAAGAAAATGTGCCACAGATGTCATGGTGCCTGCTGAAGACCCTCATCAAAGACAATTATATAGAACACATTGACAAAATAATGCCATAAAAACTCATAAAGCAAGCAAAGAACGCTATCATATAAAGAGCTGCAACAATAAGGCAGAGCCGACACACGCACAGACAAATTAAATAGCAGCTACTCTGTGTGCAAGAAAAAGATTAACAGTTAAAATGAGACAGAAGAAGCAAACATCCCGTTTCTCTCAGGTGGCATGGGACTCCAGAAATTAGTTCCCTTGGCGAAAATGGCGTCTTCTGAAAGTGGTCTCTATGGCATCTCATCCCTTCTGAGCTCCTTGCCCAAACTCTGCCCCCAAATCTCCAGGAATTTCCCAACCCAGAGTTGGCAACCTATGAAAACATCTGAGATTTTGCATTCATCAATGCAGAGGGGGTGATCAACCTGCCTCTTTGCTGCACCACTTCAGGCTCCATGTGTCAGGGAGGTCACATGCTAAACAAGCCCCGCATGCAGAAAGCTAGTGTGTAAGGAAGAAGGGCCAAGCCTCTTCCCTTACAAGCCACTTTTCTATGTGAAGGGATTTTTCACCCTCAGAGGTGAGAGACGTGAGTTTTGTCAAGGTTACAAGTTGACAGAAGCCAGCTTTCACTGGCTGCCTCCTCATAGGCCCACAAATTCCCACACCTGAGAGTTCAGAAACCCTCCAGGAGGGGACATCATGCAGCACAGAAACACCAGGGTTCCCCCCAATTATTCTGATGGGAAACCAGAAAAGTTGGGGAAAGATTTGGAGGGAAACTCTGTAAACATTTTTCCCTCTCTTCCCTTGGAAAACGTGCAATGCTTTTCAAGACAAGTTTTACTCCCAAGATTTGCACAGTGTTCAGGTTTTTTTACTGGAAAAATTATGGGAGCATTGATAAAACTCCTACGAATTTATTTTTCTTTCAGAATGAAGGTAATGTGCCAAGATAGTTTTCAATGTTCCAGCAAGTCTTCTTTAATATTGGCATATTTGCAGTTTGGCACGTAGAAAACTAAACAATTTAAATTCTATAATGCCATTTTACTGTTTATGCTAACAGGCATGTAAATGACACATTTTACAGTGTTAAAATATCAAACAATGAGTTTTGGTTTGATAGGAAGTATTGCATCTATTTCAATTTATCCCCAAAAGGTTTTTATTTGTATATTTTTGCTCCCATGGCTTACAACCTCCTGGAAATGTTGAATCTCTAGGAAGGATGGGGACTTGGAAGAGATCCCTTCTGTCCTCCCTCCTGTCATAGAACATCCCCCCCCCCATTGCAACAGTGACCTACTTCACAGAAAAAAGTTGAGAGAAGCAGAAAGGACACTTTTGCTTTCCCCAGCCCTCACAACCTACATCACACAGAAGCTGGACGAGACTACAAAGATGCCAGGTCTCTCAGACAAGCAGAGGCTGCCTTCAGATCTGGGCCAAAAATTTAACTAGGCCAGTTCTGTACGTGACTAATACAGACATCCCTTCCCCAGGCAGTTTCAGCCACAGATCTCTGGTTTCTGTGTACTTCAGCCAGGGCAGAACAGGTGGAACAAGCTATAATTTCAAAATAAATAAGTAAGTAAAGGTCCTCCTACTGACCTGGACGGGCGAAGTCCAGCCCTGTCTTCTCAGATCTTACAAGCTAAGCAGGGTCAGCCTGGTTAGCATTTGGATGGGAGGTCACCAAGGAAGACCAGGGGTGCTACGCAGAGGCAGGCAGGGGCAAAACCACCTTTTGTCTTGAAAACCCCTTGAGGGGGTCACCGGAAGTTCGGTACCACTTGTTGGCACTTTCCTCCATGACCACCACTCGCTACTACGCAGGGCAGACTGGCTGTTTCACTTCCAGGGGACGTTCCTGGTGGGCCACTGCCGTGGAGGGCTGCCGGCCACCAGGAGCAGACAGTCAAGTCCCAGGAGCACCACTCAGGACTGTGGGTATCACACAGAGCAACTTGCTCCAGAGACATCTGGACTTCCCACTCCGTGCTAGCCACAGAGACAGGGCTGTTGCAGAAATGGCCTGTTGCAACCCCCAGAGGAAGAGGAGACAGGTCTGGAAGGTCCACTGAAGACCTCTTCCCTTTCAGGCTCCACTTCTCGGGCAAGGAAACCAGAAGCAGGATGGGCCAGATCCTGTAGATCACTTCCACTAGCGGAAGAGCTTTCCTATTGCGAGGAAGAGCGTCCCCCTTGGTACAAGAGAATCATCTTGCGCCAGGTGAAGTCTTCTTCTGCCAGAAGCTTCTCTGCTCCTGGAAGAGATCCACTCCTGGGAATGCACAAAAACAACCCTTGCACTTTGTCTAGTTTTTTTAACTTGACTGTTGCATTCTCCTCGTTTGCCTTGCAATGGCTCAACTCCACTTTGGTTGTAGTGGTTAAGCGTGCGGACTCTTATCTGGGAGAACCGGGTTTGATTCCCCACTCTTCCACTTGCACCTGATGGAATGTCCTTGGGTCAGCCATAGTTCTTGCAGAGCTGTCCTTGAAAAGACAGCTGCTGTAAGAGCTCTCTCAGCTCCACCCATCTCACAAGGTGTCTGTTGTGGGTGGGGGGGAGGTAAAGGAGATTGTGATCGCTCTGAGATTCAGAGTGTAGGACGGGATAAAAATCCAGTATCATAATCTTCTTCGAAATGCAGTCTTTGTCTCCAGTTTCAGAAGATTCAACCCACCAAAAGCTGGTAGCGCAGCCAGGTTATGGTCGCATCCTTTAAACCCTGCAACACTCAACTATGTTTCTTTCACAATATTTCTCTCCTGCTCCTCCAAACTGCTCCCGCTTTAAGGTGCCCTTTGTTCAGTCCAAGGGCTCCAGCAAAGCAGCTTCCCAAACACACTTGGCCTGCCCTCAGTGGAAACAGATCGAGAAGCCAGCCATGCTGGAGATTATCATCTCATTATGGAGCATTTATATAATTACACCGAGGACAACTTCCGCTGCAAGGCAGTTTCTTTCCAAACCCATATTCAATTAAATGCCTCAAGAACACTGACAAAGATCGGGGAGACCTTCAGGCCAGCTTGTAGCTACAACTGTTTTAAGGAGACTCTCGCTCAACCACCCTCAAAATATGCTTACAAAGCACACCTTAGGCGCGCCTTTCCCAATACACGGCAGAGTATTTTGGTTTGCGCACAGTGGCGAGGGAGGGGGGGCTGTTATAGAATAAACACAAGAATTCTATTAACAAGATCTCTACGTCCAGCCTTCCCCCCCCCCCACAACACCTGCTAACCAAGGTGGCTTCCTTGCTGTAGGATGACACAATGAAGGTGATCTGTCCACACCCCCATGACGAACGAAAACGAAAGAATTCCTCGCTCTGTTTGCTCTCCTCAATGCCAGAGGGCAGTTTCCTGGGCTCAGGCAAACACGCTGTATACCACAAATAGCAACAAAAACCATGACAAAGGAACAAACTTTCCGCATACTCCTGATGCCAACTGAGTTTCACAGCTCCCAGAGAGCCACCCGGTCTTCCTTGACGCAATTCTGTTACTTCCAAGAGACTATGCTCCTGATATATGCAACCAGCATTCAATTCACCCCCAAAGTCCAAGCAGACTCTGAAGCAAAGTTCAGGGCTTAGGAATTGCTATAGGGGGAGAAATAAACTGCATCTGGAGCCCAGCATGTGGAGGACTGAGGACGGCGGCAGCCACCAAGGCCGAGCATTTACCATGCATGCGCAGAATGGTGCAGCATGACCCCGTGCTCCTGACAAGCAGCACCAGGGAAGATAGTCATCAACTGATCAGAATCTGACCTTCATGCGCTTGAGGGAGAATCTGTCTCATGCAAAAACCAAGTCCTCTCATTTACTGGAGAAGAGGCCATATCACCCAGGGAAGGTCACAGCTGTTCAAGTGGTGAAAAGGACCGTCTTCTAGAAAGTGTGGCCCCAGCTTGCCCCCACTTGACATCTCAGCAGCTGAACGCATCTTTCGAAAGTGACCAACAAAAGACGCGGCATCCTGTGCGGTACGGTCAGTGGCGTCTGTTTTAGAAGCGACCGCCAGACCAATCAGTGGGGCACGTGGGCAGAAAGGTACAGAAGGCCCGCCGAAGTATTTAAGTCCCACTTTAAAAGTCTAAAACTTTCCTCCCTGTTTACTCCGTGCCTTTTAACACTGAAGGGGACAGGAGCAGACGTGGTGGCAGATGGCCCGCTGCAAAAAAAAAGCCATCTCACGGCAGGACAATCATGCAAACAGGAAAACCTAAAGTGCACCTGGACACATTCTAGCAGCTAGCTGAACAGCCAGTTCTCTGCTTGCATCCCGTGTGAGATGAATAAGCAGGTGTTTGAGCACACCTGACTGTAACTATGGGCACCTGCACACACCCTAATGCACTTTCAACCCATTCCAGTGACCATTTTCAAATGGATTTTGCCATTTCACCTAGTAAAATCTAGTTGCAAAATGCGCTGAAAGTGGATTGAAAGTGTGTTTAGTGCGTGTGAAAACACTCTAAAGCTTTCCACAATAGATCAGCCAACTGAAGTTTTATGTTAGTTAATCTGCTGGGGAAGGCAGCAGTCTGAGGTATTGTAGCGTTGTTGTGATACAGAATCTGAAGAAATCACTAATGGTTTTAGCTTTACTGACAAGCTTATATTTTCTTCAATGTCTGAAAAAAGTCATTTCAAGTTTTCCAATAAACTATTAATCAACAGGGGAACGGGCAAATCAATAGGTGTCAACTGGATAACTGGAGGACCACTGGGTTCCTTGGAAGGGTTTTGCTCTTGATACAAGGGGAAAAGTCGCATCTTAATTAGAAATAGACAACTGAAAGGGATCCTTGAGGGTCATCTAGTCCAACCCTCGGCACAGTGCAGGAAATTCACAGCTACCTGCCCTCCCCCACTCCCCCAGTGACCCCCTTGCTCCATGCTCACAACGTTATTACAATCATTTTCACATTACAACATACAACTATTGAAAGTCTACTGAACTGACGAGTTCCAAAGAAAGCCACTCTTGGAGGTCGAGGGCTTTGTTTTAGATTTCTGCCCCGGGAGATAAAAACAGAGAAAATGAGCTTCATTATCAAATATAACCAAGAGCACAGGGGACGTAATTTATTTAAATCCGACATCACACGACACAAGGGCCAAGAAGCCCGTCTATTTTCGAACTAATGCTCCAAACCTTCCAGTTATCTGCTTTAAAAGCAGGTCGTTTTAGAACAGCGGCCAAAGAGCCTGAGAATTTAAAATTAAACTCTCTGGGGCCAGCGGAAGCAAACAAGCCCAGCTGGGTCAAAAGGAGTTTAAAATAAAGGGACTGAGCTACCGACCAGGCCCGGAAAGGATTAACGGCGTGGGTGGGGATGGGCTGGGGCTCAGGGACAGAGCATCAGCTCTCCGTTAGGAAGGCCCAGGATGGCCTGATCTCGTCAGCACTCGGAAGCAGAAAAGGGTCCACCTTGGCCAGTACTGGGATGGGAGCCACCAAGGAAAGCCTGGGCTGCTCGGCAGAGGCAGGCAAGAGCAAACCTCTTGCCCTAACCTGCATAGCTCAGGCTAGGCCAGGGGTGGCCAAACTTGCTTAACGTAAAAGCCACATCGAATAAATGTCAAATGTGTGAGAGCCACAAGACATGCATGTGAGATGTTTAGAGCGGCAAGATATGGGAGGGAGGGGTGGAAAGAAAGCAACTTTAACTTTAAATGCATTCTCCAAGCTGCTGTTTGGCTCGGAGAAGCGATTTAAAGAGAGCAACGCCTTCTCCAAGCTGGCCAACGAGGCAGTGGGGGCTTCAAGAGCCACACAATATGTGTGAAAGAGCCACACGGGGCTCCCGAGCTGCAGTCCGGCCGCCTCTGGGCTAGGCCAATCTTGTCCGATCTTAGAAGCAATGTTCCCTCTAAGTTGTGGAATCTCGTGAGCAAAAATTCTACTTTGTGAGCTCCTGGCATTAAAGTTGTGAGTGAGAAATTTGGCTACTGCATAAATTAGTGTGGTCTGGGGCCATCCTTCCTGAGCGAAGACAAAAATGTTTGAGCCCGAGGCTAAAAAGCTGAGCTAAATCACATTAAGTCACCCTGTAAGGTGGGTGGGGCTGAGAGGGCTCTCACAGCGGCTGCCCTTTCAAGGACAATTCCTGCGATAGCTATGGCAAACCCAAGGCCATTTCAGCAGGTGCAAGTGGAGGAGTGGGGAATCAAACCCGGTCCTCCCAGATAAGAGTCCGCACACGTAACCACTACACTACACCAAACTGGCTCTCACACTTAACCACTGCGTAGTGGCTAAAAGTGTTGGATTAGAATCTGGGAAATCCAGTTTTAAGCACATCAGAAGAGCCCTGCTGGATCAGATCGACAGTCCATCCAGTCCAACATCCTGTCTCACACGGTGGCCAACAACCGGGCTTCTAGGCCTGGACAGCCAACCGCAGGGCACAGAGCTGCAGCTGGTACAGAATACAGCAGCAACGGTGCTGACGGCAACTCCTGTGCAGGCTCACATTCACCCAGAGCTCTGCCAACTGCATTGGCTGCCTATAGAGAACCAGATCCAGTTCAAGGTGTTAGTGTTGACTTTTAAAGCCCTACGCAGCCAGGGACCTGCATATCTCAGGAACCATCTCTCCCCACAAGTGCCCCAGAGAGCTTTGTGCTCAACGGACCGATATTTGCTGGTTGTTCCTGGCCCGAAGGACATCCAACTAGAGCCGGGGCCTTTTCAGCCCTGGCCCCAACCTGGTGGAACAAGCTACCGATTGAGATCAGGGCCCTGGGGGTTCTTTTACAATTCTGCAGGACCTGTAAGATGGAGCTGTTCCACTGGGCTTTTAGCTAAGGCAGCAGGCACCCTACAGGCACACCCTGGCCTGGTCGCTCAATAGTCAATGTCTTCAGCGCCTCTCAGAAGGGAACATTATAGTGTTGCTACCAAGGTAATGATACTACACATGATCTTAGCCAAAAGGCCGAGAAGCATATAGGGACAGGTTTGTTTCCCCGTTTGTAGTCACACCAATAGTAGATGCGGACAGGGCGTGTTTGGAGAAACTTTTGGTGGATGCAAGTCCATCTATCTCAGATAGCTAAATTTTGCCATTACCTGGTGAAGTTCCATACTAAGAAACAAGAAATGGTAGGTTTTGAATGATCTGTTTGAATTTTAGGTTATAAACGATTTTATATATTCGGATTTAAAGGATTTTATATTAATTTGAACTGATTCTGGATTTTAAAATTGGTTAAATTATATTTTAGCTATCCCCGACCTGTATAGGTGCGGAAAAGTTTTAAGTATTTTATTGTATTTTATGTATTTTAGGAGGGGTTTTACATGATGCGTTATAATTTTTTATATTGGTCTATGACCATAATAAAAAGTTCATTCTTTTTAAAAGGTAACGTCTTATGCTGGTTTTAGTGCCATTCTAACTTTTAAGAAGACCAAGTTCTTAAGTTAAGAAGTGATAATTGTGATATTGTTATTGTTTTGTTGTCACAATCTATGTGACCTGTAACCCACCCAGGGCCTGTTTGTGGGGAGGGCAGGATATAAATAGAATAAAATAAATGAATAGAGGTCTTCCGCTGATGTTGTCTCCAGGCTCTGGGATCCAGAGGCTTTGGGTCTGTGAATGCGGAACTTCCCGTCAGCCACCACGGCTAGCAGCCACCAACAGACTTCTCTTCCATTAATCTTTCTCATCCCCTTTTAAAGTGATTTATAAGTTCAAATCTCCACTGGTACTGTGGAAGCTTGCTGGATGACCCTGAACCAGTCACATACTCTCAGCATAACCTACCTCGCAGGGTGGTTGTGAGGATAAAGTGGAGGAGAGAAGAAGGATGTGAGCAGCGAAAGGCAGGGGATTAATAAAGGAAACAAAAGATGGGAGGGGAAAGCTTTTGAGGGTCACGATTCCGCCTACTGAAATTCCCCATGTTGGACAGCGCCTTTCATTTCTGACACCACGTTTAACAGCAGTCACCACCTGAATACCCCTGTTCCCAAAGAAGGTGAAGTTCTCTCTCCCGTCTTCATGGTTTGCCAATAACGTTTTCCTGCTCTATTGCAGAAGAGCTTCCATCCTCCCTCTGATGTCTTTATAGCTTAATTTGCAGCATGGAAACTGTTTTAAGATTAGGCTAATGGCAGCCGTACAGGACAGAAGGCTTAAATAAACAAAAAGTGGCTTACACAAGAACTGGATAGCAAACAGCTCTTGTGGGGCACAGCCAGATAATCGCTCAGCTCTATATAGAACACACAGCGACAGAAAAAAATTACAGCGAAGATGGAAGTCACGTGACTTCCCAGGACCACCAGAGAGTTAGGAGGGCAAAGTCACAAGCAAAGCGTAACCCCTGGATATTCAGAACTCATTTGGTGTAGTGGTTAAGTGTGAGGACTCTTATCTAGGAGAACCGGGTTTGGTTCCCCACTCCTCCACTTGCAGCTGCTAGAATGGCCTTGGGTCAGCCATAGCTCTCGCAGGAGTTGTCCTTGAAAGGGCAGCTGCTGTGAGAGCCCTCTCAACCCCACCCACCTCATAGGGTGTCTGTTGTGCGGGAGGAAGGGAAAGGAGATTGTGAGCAGATTTGAGACTCTGAGATTCGGAGTGGAGGGCAGGATATAAATCCAGTATCTTCTATCTTCTTCTTAATGGAGCTCCTGTTAACTTTGGGCCTTTGCAGAATAAGAATCCCAGTTCAGAGGTAAGGGAAAACCGGCCCCCACCCCCCAATCCATGTACAATGTGGTGGTGATGGTGGAAAGTGGCATCAAGCCCCAGCCCACTCCTGGTGACCCTGTGGGCTTTTCAAGACAAGGGACATTCAGAGGTGGTCTGCCATGGCCTGTTCCTGTGGTGGCCTCCCATCCAAGCCCTAAGCCGGGCTGACCCCAGCTGGCTTCTGAGATCTGGCAAGATCGGCCTAGCCTGGCCCGTCCAGATCAGAGCAGGGGAGAATACAGTTTTGTGCCAAGTGGAGAGTCTGCTCTGGATGCAAGAGAGGACCGGCTGTGCTCCTCCCCCACCCCCTCCATACTTTAAAAGAGTAGCTCCTGCACAGAGAGTAGAGGCGCTCATTCCTCCTGCGCAACGGACTGGCAGGGAAGCCGAGTCCATTGGAAAGAAACAAGGGGATTCTTGCCAGCTTCATCCCGAAATGCCTGAACCCCCATTCAGTCTCACATTCAGAAAAGCCCAGGCTTTTCTGGCCAGGCTGTCTGTTGTAACGCAGTTGGCAGGTCTCCCAGTGGCTGCCATCTATGCCAGGTAGAACCCACACCCTTCGCATTCAGAAGCAGCATCTCTCGGACTACCCCATGCTGGGGATCAACTGGGAAAGGACTTTGCCTTTGTGTCTTGTTTGGAAGCTGCCCTGAGGTATCCACTGGATTCCACTGGAAAGAGGATACTGGGCTAGATGGACCCTTACTCTGATGCACGACAGCTCCTTTCCTGTCACTCTAGTAACTTGGCTAGGCATCTTTGAATGAAGGTATTAAAAAAATCAAGTATGAGAGCCAGTTTGGTGTAGTGATTAAGTGCGTGGACTCTTATCTGGGAGAACCGGGTTTGATTCCCCACTCCTCCCCTTGCAGCTGCTGGAATGGCCATAGCTCTTGTAGGAGTTGTCATTGAAAGGGCAGCTTCTGGGAGAGCTCTCTCAGCCCCACCCACCTTACAGAGGGTGTCCGTTGTGGGCGGGGGGAGATAAAGGAGATTGTGAGCTGCTCTGAGACTGAGATTCAGAGTATAGGTCAGGATATAAATCTAGTATCTTCTTCTTTTACGATCTATGTTGCAGCCCCTGTATCTAACAGGAGGAGTCCCCAGAGTGGAGCCCACAGACATCTTTTCTGACACCTTTTTATTTTGAGAAAGTGGGTGAGGCCAGGTGGGGCTTTTTCCCAGCAAGGCTTCTGATTGGCCAGTAGAGATCTGATTGGCTGTGCAGTTTTTCAAAAGCATTGCTTGGCGGCAGCTGCCAGCACAGCACAGGAATCTTCACTGTTCAAATGAATGTAAATGGTGGCAGCTATTTTGTCACTGGCTCCGCCTCCTGAAGCAGCCATTTTTTTGCCTCCTCCACCCACCGCATGGTGTCAGAACTCCAAAAGGTGTTTGCAGGTTCAAAAAGGTCGGGAGCCCCTGATTTTTAACATAATACTCTATGCACAACAGATTTCCCACCACTGGAGCGGTACACAAAGGAAGCGTGACACAAGAACACAACAAGAGTGATTTAAAACCCCGAAGATCACAAATGATACTCACTGTTGGCTTTCAACATCCACTGCAGCCGGCCATTTCAAACACCAAAGCCTTCGCCTCTCTTAATTTTCATTATTAATAGTGATGCCAAAGCATCAGCAACGTCCCTTTGGTGCCCTGTGGCATATGCAAGTCCTAATTAAGAATAAAGACTAGATTTGTTGCTGACGTTTGAAACCCAGGATTCAGACTGAACAATCCAAACCCCAAGCTAAATATTCCTGCAGTCAATCCAAAGTCTAGCTTTTCAGAGGACTGCCTTACAAGCTGGGTGCCTCAGACTAGTCCAGTCCCATTAGGTCTCAGAAGCTAAGCAATAGTTTGATTTAGGACTGCATTTGACTAATTTAGCTTTTTATCTACCAGCAGTCTTACCTGAGATTTTAAACTGTCATCTTTTATGCGTGTTCTAAACAACAACAGAACCACCACGCACAAAAAACAGTGGGAGAACATTTTAATCTGCCAGATAATTTCATTGCAGACCTAAGAACGGCAGTCCTCCAACAGAGAAACTTCAAGGGGAAATCACAACGGGAGATTGCCAAACTTGTGTCCATTCATAAGTTCAGAACTATTCATTCCCCACCCCCCCACCCTGCCTGGCCACCTGAATAAGGACACAGGATCCTTATCTCACTACAGATGATATTTTTCTGCCCCAAGCGGTTCCCCTCTGCTCTAGCCAAGCGGGAGCACATTCTCCACTGCATTGCCGCATTCCTTACAAGCATTCTTTACACCTCTCCCACCTTCTGATTAGGATAAAAAGGACTCCATGATCTCCATTCCTGCTCCTCTCTGATGAAGGGAACCGTGACTTTCAGAAGCTTCTAATCCCAAAATCTTGTTGCTCTCCAAGGGGTTTCTGGTCTCAAATCCATCTGATCTGTGTATTATGTTCTCCAAAACCACATCCTCAACTAGAGCCTGGTAGAACTCTCTACCTGGTGACACTCATGCCCTGTGGGACCTCGCTCAGTTCTGCAGGCCGTGTTAAACCCTACAGGCGAGGATAGCAAGGGCTCCCATTGGGGCTCCCATTACGGCCTCTTCCATGACCGGTCCCTGATCCACCCGAGGGAGGGGGAGAAGAACTATTGCAGGGGTGGCCAAACTGTGGCTCTTTCACACATACGGGGTGGCTCTCAAAGCTCCCACCACCACATCGGCCAGCTTGCAGAAGGCGTTTGTCTCTTTAAATCGTTTCTCCAAGCCAAGCTAACTAGCAGCTTGGAGAATGCATTTAAAGTTGCTTTCTTTCCACCTCTTCTCCCTGTTTGCTTGCCTTCCTTCCTGTCTTGAGGCTCTCTAACATCTGAGCTTCATGCCTTATGGCTCTCAAGCATCTGACGTTTATTCCTTGTGGCTCCAACATTAAGCAAGTTTGGGCACCCTTACACTATTTTATGCCATCGTCATCTGCAGTTTTTATTGTATACTGATCCCATTTATTCTGTGCATTTTAACTTGCTGTGCACCACCCTGATAACTTTGGAAAAGGGCGGTCTAGAAATTATTTAACAACAAAAACATCAACAATAATAGGAAAGGAAAGGTCCCCTGTGCAAGCACCAGTCGTTTCCGACTCTGGGGTGACGTTGCTCTCACAATGTTTTCACGGCAGACTTTTTTACGGGGTGGTTTGCCATTGCCTTCCGTAGTCTTTTACACTTTCCCTCCAGCAAGCTGGGGACTCATTTTACTGACCTCGGAAGGATGGAAGGCTGAGTCAACCTTGGGCCAGCTCCCTGAATCCCGCTTCCGCCGGAATCGAACTCAGGTCGTGAGCAGAGAGTTCAGACCACAGTACTGCAGTACTGCTGCTTTACCACTCTGCACCTCGGGGCAGAGTGGTAAACTCTGGTATTATCATCAACAATAATAACACAACAACCAAACAACAACATTTTTAACAGCCTTGCTCCAGTCTTGCAAACCAAGGGCCTTTGTGACTTCTTTGGTTGGGCTTTCCTCTTCCCATATGCTCCCAAGAGAGCGCTGCGATCCGGCTCTCGAAATCTGCTTGTAATCCCCGGGCCAAAGGAGGCCCAGCTGAAGTCAACTAGGGATAGGGCCTTCTCGGTTTCAGCCCCTTGCTGGTGGAACCAGTTACTGGAGGAGGTCAGGGCCCTGCGGGACTTTGGACAGTTCCGCAGGGCCTGTAAGACTGTCCTCTTCCGGTTGGCTTATAACTGACCGGCATTGAAATATTCTGAAGGAAGATTGGAAGACAGCACGCTGACATTGATTGATTGATTTTAGTTGTTTTAATTATGTAAATTATTATGTATTTTAATTCTTAGACCCTATTGTTAGAATTTCTGTGTTGTGAGCCGCCCTGAGCCCGCCTCGGTGGGGTAGGGCGGGATATAAATCAAATGAAATGAAATGAAATTCCCTGCTGCCTTCCACTTCTAGTGTTCTGGTATTTTCCACTGAGTCTTGCCTTCTCATATTGTGACCAAAGCAGGATAGCCTCAGTTCAGTTCAGTCATTTCTTCTTCTAAGGAGAGCTCAGACTTGATTAGATCCAGAGCCCACCCCCACCCCCAATTTGTCTTTTTGGCCGTCCACGATATCTGTAAAACTCTCCTCCAACACTACAATTCAAGTGAATCAACTCCCTTCCTGTCTGCTGTTCTCATCGTCCAACTTCCAAACCCATCCACGGTCATGGGGACTACAATGGCAGAGATTATCTCGGTCTCCACTGACGCCTCCAGATTTAAACCAAGGATTTCCTGAGCTCATGGCTCCATTTCTTAATCTTCCATTAACTCACATAAAAATTCCTTCCACGCGCCACGTGTTCCCGCCCCAGGCACTGAGCAAAAGCTCTGCCCTGAACGGGCACCTCTCATTTACCTTCGTTCCACAAAACCATCTCCATTTTTTAGATGCCAGCAGGACACCAAACAGCCTGAATGTCGTCGACTAGCCCGGCCTCATCAGAGCTTTACAGCTAAGCAGGGTCAGCCCTGGTGAGAACTTGGAGGGGAGACCACCAAGGAAGTCCAGGGTTACCAGGCAGAAGAAGGCAATGGCAAACCACCCTTGCTCATCACTGAAGAAGAAGATATTGGATTTATATCCCGCCCTCCACTCCGAAGAGTCTCAGAGCGGTTCACAATCTCCTTTCCCTTCCTCCCCCACAACAGACACCCTGTGAGGTGGGTGGGGCTAAGAGAGCTCTCCCAGCAGCTGCCCTTTCAAGGACAACCTCTGCCAGGGCTATGGCTAACCCAAGGCCATTCCAGCAGCTGCAAGTGGAGGAGTGGGGAATCAAACCCGGTTCTCCCAGATAAGAGTCCGCACACTTAACCACGACACCAAACTGGCTCTCACTGGCCTTGAAAACCCCACAAAGGATCACGACAAGTCAGCTGTGACTTGATGGCACACCGTCATTGTTGTTGGACAGGAATGGGAACGGAAAACAATACCAGCATTTGCATTCTCTCCCCGAGTTTTTTGGGGAGAGTTCTCTCCCCAGGCCAAGTCCGCCCTCCCCACCAATGCAAAAGAACTGATGAACTGATGCTCACTTCTTCAACTAGAGCTAAACTGCAGAATCTCCATTACTCAGCACTCCAGCCCACCCCCATCTTCAGGGAGTTCAGCCTATAGGAGGCTGGTTTAGGGGCATTATTGAATTTTTTTAAAAAAAACAGATTCCAAAGCATGCCTATAAATACAAAGAGCATTTTGTTGTCTTTAATGGTTTAAGGTCTGCACTTCTGGGGACGAAACCACAAGGGTCAGTAAAAAGAATGACCAGATGAAACGGTACATTAAAGTGTGCAAAAATATAACCAGAGTGCATCTTTTGAATGCTTCATTTTAGAAGAAGCGTTCACCCGGAGAGATGCCTGTTATTTCCCGATCAATGAACTTCAACCTTCCTTATCATCTTTGCAGCTTCAAAGCACAGGAGACTCTCCTCACTGCTCCTTTCCAGCCCCAAATTTTTCCCCTCTGGCCTCCCCACGCCCCCACACACACACACACACACTTGGACTATTGCTGCTGCTCTCAGATGTCAAAGGTCCTAATGCAGAGGTGCCAACTGCCAGGTGGGGCCTGGAGAGCTCACAGCATTACCACTAAGCTCCAGAAGACAGAGATCAGAGCTCCTAGGGCAGGGGTGGCCAAACTTGCTTAATGTAAGAGCCACACAGAACAAACATTAGATGTTTGAGAGCTGCAAGGAAGGAAGATAGATAGATGATCATAGATAGATGACAGACAGACAGATAGAGGTGGAAAGAAAGCAACTTTAACTTTAAGTGCATTCTCCAAGCTGCCTAGATAGACAGACCAATAGACAGACAGACAGATAGAGGTGGAAAGAAAGCAACTTTAACTTTAAGTGCATTCTCCAAGCTGCCTAGATAGACAGACCAATAGACAGACAGACAGATAGAGGTGGAAAGAAAGCAACTTTAACTTTAAGTGCATTCTCCAAGCTGCCTAGATAGACAGACCAATAGACAGACAGACAGATAGAGGTGGAAAGAAAGCAACTTTAACTTTAAGTGCATTCTCCAAGCTGCCTAGATAGACAGACCAATAGACAGACAGACAGACAGATAGAGGTAGAAAGAAAGCAACTTTAACTTTAAGTGCATTCTCCAAGCTGCCAGCTGGTTTGGCTTGGAGAAGTGATTTTAAGAGACAAATGCCTTCTCCAAGCTGGCCAATGCGGTGGTGGAGGCTTCAAGAGCCACACGTGGCTCCCAAGCCACAGCTGGGCCACCCCTGTCCAAGAGAAACTCTCCTGGAGAGAACAGTCCACTTAGACCCCACCCCTCCCCAGCCTGGAGCTGGCAGCCCCCTCATGTTTGGACAGTTACACTTTATAATCTCAGCAGCAAACTAAGGAGAGAAGCCACGTAAATGAGGAACTGACGTCAGAAGCTGTGAATTCACAAACACTGAGGCAGCTAGCTCCACCGCAGTTTTAGTAACATTCATCCAAGCCTGGCTGTTTGTGAAGATCAAGCTCCATATAGCGAGGACTCCGGTCCCTGATTAACAGCCACCCTTTATAAGATGCGCTTTGACAACTGTTACAGAAAAACAAGGTTAACGGCCGCTTCCACTGTCCATTTGACAGATTTACTTCCCTCACTTAACCCTGCAAAGTAGATTAGGCCAAGAGGCTAAGTGGAGATTTGAACCTGGGTCTCCCAGATCCTAGTCTGGCCCTCTAACCACAACCCCCCCACCCTGCAGGGAAAAAAGCAGCCGTTCCTCTGCAGACAGAACAGCACAACTTCTACAGCTGAGGCCTCACAAGTAACGTAATTGCCTTTATTAAACAACTGATACCTGAAGGGGATTTTTAAAAACTCTTTGGAATAATTTTATGAGTATTGTATCCAAGTGAAGTAGCCCTTTGCAAATCTCCAGGAAAGACTGCGTGCAGCCAAATCGCAACCAACTCACAGTGATCCCGGCATCATGGCGTTTCCAAGGCAAGCGAGGAACAGAGGTGACTGGCCGCTGCCTGCCTCCGCCACAGTGACCCCGGGCTTCCAGGGGGTCTCCCATTCAAATCCTAGCCTGGGCCAACCCTGCTTAGCTGACAAGACCTGACAAGATGGGGCTACCTGGGCCATCTAGGGGAGGACAAAAGGCAAACAGAGTCATTGCCTGCCTCTGCATAGCAACCCTGGACTTCCCTGGTGGTCTCCCTTCCAATTACTGACCGGGGCCCATCTTGCTTCACTGCTGAGATCTGAGGAGATCAGGTTAGTCGAGCATCAAGATGCATTCTTTTGTTCAAAGGCTCTCAGCATTCCATCCCCAGTCACACAAGGAAGCCAAACAGCCATTTTTTCCTTGATAAATTCTCACGAAATTCTAAGAACTGCCTCCTGATGAATACCTTCCCACCTAACTCAAAAGGCTGTCAACGATTCGATCTCTTCTTCACACAAAAACCCCCCCACCTTTATCGGATGCATTTTGAGGGCGGTGCAGCCCTTCCCCGGGACAGCCCGAGCTGCTTTAAAGGAACCCCTTGGCTCCCAGGCCACAGAACTGCGTATGCCACACTCCCCTTGAAGCTGCCTAGCCCAGAGATCCGCGCTCACCTTCCGTGCACAGCTACGGCTGCATGACTTGCAGGGCTCACACACACTGCTGTTTGCCACTCAGATCCCCACCTGCCTCTCAACACACACACAAGCTCAATAGACAGGCCACCGACTTTGGTATCTGAAGGCAAAACCGAGCCAAGATGGCTCCACAGCAGAGCATCCACCTTGCCCGCAGAAGGACCCAGGTTCAATTCCTGGCATCTCCAACTAGAAGGCGTGGTTCTGACCAGGATGGTCCAGGCTAGCCCCATCTCATCACATCTCAGAAGCTAAGGACTTGGTTGCTACACAGAGGCAGGCAGGACTTTTCTTGAGCAGGAACGCACAGGAATGCAATTCCGCTGGACTGGTGTCAGGGGGTGTGGCCTGATATGCAAATGAGCTCCCGCTGGGCTTTTCCCACAAAAAAGCCCTGCACAAAGCAATGACGATGTCAGGGTGTGGCCTAACATGCTAATGAGTTCCTGCTGAGCTTTTCCCACAAAAAAGCCCTGAAGGCAGGCAATGACAAACCACCGCCGAACATCTCTTGCCTTGAAAACTCCATGGGGGGTCCAGCACCTTTGATGAAAAGCCTCCACTTGAGCCCCTGAGAAGCCCCCTCTAACCACTGCAGACCACACTGACCTTGACAGAGCCCAGGTCCAATGCAGCAGCCCCCCCCCCTCCCCCCACCGCTCACAAGCCGGAAGTGGATGCACACAGAACTTGTGTATGCAAAATTCATATGCAGGACCCTCGGAAGATAGATCTGACCAGAAACCGTGCATTCCAAAAGGTCACAAATCTCAGCTTGGTCCAAGCCAGTGACAAACACCCACTGAAATTGTCAACAGTTCAGAACACAAGTCTTGAAGGCACGACAATTCAATCACAGCGCAACGCGTAAAATCAACCAACGCAATGCAAACTTCTGTGTCTCTCTCCCGTTACAAAACTGAAGTGCCACCTTGTTTACAGCACACGACTCTGGAAAGCCTCTCTATCTTAAACAAAGCAGGTTTTTACACTGTCTGACACGAGTTTTGACTCTCCAAAGCTCACACTCGTAAGGTGCTCCTGGACACGGAGCGAGCTGTGCCACGCAGACCAATGCGGCCACCCTCTGAAACTAGCTTTGGCTCTAGAAAGGTCAGACCCCGAAAATCTTGCTGGTCTCTCCAGTGCCACTGGACTCAAAGCCAACATGGTTCCAGCATATCTCCCCAGACGGAAGAGGACCAGTGTGGTGCAACAGTCACATTGTCAAACAAGGGCCTGGTTGGTGACCCCGAGCAGGTCACACTCTTTAAGCCTTATCTACCCACAGAGTTGTGGTGAGGGCAAATGCAAACACGAGAACTATTCCCTCCACCTGGTGTTGCCCAGACCAAGGTGGAGGAGGTGAAAACTGTTCCAGAGGGACACATGCCGGAAATCCCACATCATCAACGGAGGGGGTTTCCTACATTCAAAAGAATGCTCATGGTTTTGAATTACTCTCCGTAAACACAAAGCATCAAGATGCAATTTGAGCAGCATGAAAAGTACTGTAAAAAAAAAAAGGTAAAATGCCACAAACATTTCATACTCAAGAAGTCTCCAAGCATCACCCACAAGTTGCCAGAGATCTCTTGGCCACCAGCAAGGGATGGGGGGTAGGGTTGCCAGATTCAGGGTGGGAAATTCCTGGAGATTTGGGGGTGGAGCCTGGGGAGGACAGGGGCCTCAGTGGGGGACAAGGCCACAGAGTCCACCCTCCAAAGCATCCATATTCTCCCAGAAGAGACTGCATTTATACCCTGCCCTTCACTCGGAGGAGTCTCAGAGCGGCTTACAATCCCCTTTCCCTTCCTCTCCCTGCGACAGACACCCAGTGAGGTAGGTGGGGCTAAGAGAGCTCTGCGAAAACTGTTCTCTGAGAGATCTGCAATTGGCCCAAGGTCACCCAGCAGCCGCATGCGAAGCAGGAGTGGAGAAGCAAACCTGGTTCTCCCAAATCAAGAGTCTATGCACTTCACCACTACACCGCACTGCCTCTCTACGCTTAACCACTACCCCAAACTGAACTAATCTCCGCAGCCTGGAAAAGAGGCGGAATCGCAGTCCCACCTGGAGGCTGCCTGCCCTACCTTTTGCCTCTCCCAAGAGCCTGGGAAGCCATGAGATTGAGCTGCTCGAAGCTACCCAGTTGCAGCTTAACATCCATCCAGCCGTCCGCTAGCCCCGGCACAGATCAGCAGGCAGGGCTGGCGCTGAGGCCCAGGGGTCGAGCACCTGCTCCAGACGCAGGAAGTCCCAGGTTCAAATCCCGGGCACCCTCCCTGAAGAGGATCCGCTCCCGGGGGAAGGGGAAAGGCCTGCCCCCAAGGCAACCTGCCCACAGCTGGTCGTGACCAGCGACAGCAAACCCCGCCGGCCGCCGCCTCTCCCTCCCCCCCCCCCCCGGCAAAAAAACGCGCTCCGGATTCGCACACAGGGCACCCCCCGGGAAAGAGCCAGCCGGGGCGGGCGGGGGGGCTGGCGGGCTCCACAGGTGCGTGCGGCGCGGCCCGCGTAGGCGAAGAAGGGGCGGGCGCTCCCGCGTCCCTTCACGCGTGCACCACGCGGCAGCCGGGCTTGGAGCGCGCAAGGCGTCGGGCGCGGGGCTCGGGGGACTGCTGCTCGATGCCGGGGCACGTGGCGGGCGGGCGGGCGGGAGACTCACCGGCAGCTCCACGCTGACTTCGGCGCCGTCGAGGAGGTGCACCCGGCACTGCAGCGCCCCCCCCTGGCCGTGGTGCGGCGCGCCGAGAGGCGAGGCTGCCCCGGCCCCGTCCCGCTCGTCGCCGCCGCCGCCTCCGCCGCGCCCGTAGCGCTGCATCGACCGCCGGCCGAAGGTCCTGCGCAAAAAACGCAGCATCCTGCGCGGGGGCTCCGCCGCCTCCTGCTCCGCCGCCGCCGCCGCCGCCCGGGCAGCCCAGCAGCCAGGCACAGAGAGGGGGGCGGGCAGGCAGGCAGGAGGCGCGGCGACGAGGCGCTGGGCGGGACCCGGCTCCGGCCGCCCCTTCCCCGCTCCCGCCTTCCTGCTGCAGGCAGCCGGCGCCGCGCCGAGAGGGGGAGGAGGGACAACCTGTGGCCGCCGCCGCCGGGGGCGCTTCGCACGCAGCCCGCCCTCCCCTCCCCGGGCGCCTGCGCTCCACCTGCCCAGCCCGCCCCACCTGCCCGCCACGCCCCGCCCCGCCGCTCCTGGGCCCCGCCCTCCCGGGGCGCCCCGGAGTCACGGAACCATAGAGTCGGAAGGCGCCTCCGGGGTCATCTAGTCCAACCCCCTGCACAATGCAGGAAGCTCGCAAACGCCTCCTCCTAAGTTCTGCTGGACGTATTTTTTTTTCCTAAGGCACCGAATGTCCTTAGAAAAGATCTGCAGGTGCCAGAACAGTATTTTCCCAGGCCCCGGGAGATCGCAGAATCCTAGAGTTGGAAGGCACCTCCGGGGTCATCTAGTCCAGCCCCCTGCACGATGCAGGGAACTCACAAACACCTCCCCCTACATTCACAGGATCTTTATTGCTGTCAGATGGCCATCTAGCGTGTGCTTAAAAACCTCCATGGAAGGAGAGCCCACCACCTCCCGAGGAGGACGCCTGTTCCACTGAGGAACCGCTCTAATGGTCAGGAATCCTAGAATTGGAAGAGACCTCCAGGGTCATCTAGTCCAACCCCCTGCACAATGCAGGAAGCTCACAAACGCCTCCTCCTAAGTTCTGCTGAACGTATTTTTTTTCCCCTAAGGCACCGAATGTCCTTAGAAAAGATCTGCAGGTGCCAGAACAGTATTTTCCCAGTCCCCGGGAGATCATAGAATCCAAGAGTTGGAAGGGACCTCCAGGGTCATCTAGTCCAGCCCCCTGCACGATGCAGGGAACTCACAAACACCTCCCCCTACATTCACAGGATCTTCATTGCTGTCAGATGGCCATCTAGCGTGTGCTTAAAAACCTCCATGGAAGGAGAGCCCGCCGCCTCCCAAGGAGGACGCCTGTTCCACTGAGGAACCGCTCTAATGGTCAGGAATCCTAGAATTGGAAGGGACCTCCAGGGTCATCAAGTCCAACCCCCTGCACAATGCAGGAAACTCACAAACACCTCCGCCTACATTCACAGGATCGTCATTGCTGTCAGATGGCCATCTAGCCTCTGTTGAAAAACCTCCAAGGAAGGAGAGCCCACCACCTCCCGAGGAAGCCTGTTCCACTGAGAAACCGCTTCAATGGTCAGGAAGTTCTTCCTAATGTTGAGACGGAAACTCTTTTGATTTAATTTCAACCCATTGGTTCTGGTCCTACCTTCTGGGGCCACAGAAAACAATTCCACACCATCCTCTAGATCAGTGTTTCCCATTTTTAGGGTCGTGACCCGGTACCGGCCACAGAAGCCTCACTACCAGGTCAGAAGAAAAGGCAAAGCTAGCCCCACCCACAGCAAAGCATGACCTTTGTTCTGCTTCCTTCCTTCCCTGGCTCTCTGTTGTGCAGAGAAAAGCTAACCTTGAAGACTTACACAGGCTGCAAAGCCTGCACTCCATTTGGCTTCCTTCCTTCCCTGGCTCTCTGTTGTGCAGAGAAAAGCTAGCCTGGAAGACTGACACAGGCTGCAAAGCCTGCACTTCGTTTGGCTTCCTTTCCCCATCTCTCTGTTGTGCAGAGAAAAGCTAGCCTTGAAGACTGACACAGGCTGCAAAGCCTGCGCTCTGTTTGGCTTCCTTCCTTCCCTGGTCTCTCTGTTGTGCAGAGAAAAGCTAGCCTTGCAAACTGACACAAGCTGCAAAGCCTGAGCTCCATTTGGCTTTCTTCCTTCCCCCGTCTCTTTGTTGTGCAGAGAAAAGCTAGCCTTGAAGACTGACGCAGGCTGCAAAGCTTGAGCTCTGTTTGGCTTCTTTCCTTCCCCCATCTCTCTCTTGTGCAGAGAAAAGCTAGCCTTGAAGACTGACACAGGCTGCAAAATCTGAGCTCTGTTTGGCTTCTTTCCTTCCCTCGTCTCTGTGTTCTGCAGAGAGGAGCTGGGCTGCCTCTCCTTCCTTCTCCCCCCGCCCCCCCCCCCCAGTGTTTGAGAGAAAAGCTGGCATCCACTGGCACTTTAGACCCATGGTATGAGCTTTTCTGTGCCTTGCAGTATGTCCTTTTGGGGAGATTACCCCAGGAGGCCTGGGCGGCAAAGAAGGGGGGGGTGTTTTTTTCAGCCAGGAGGGGTGGGGAGTGGGCATTCCAGTAGCTTTTTTTTTTTTTATCAAATGACCCCTGGGCAGAATTGTTGCTGGCTAAGGTCATCTGATGGTGAGGAAGGCTTTTTTTTCTTTGCCCCCCCCCCCTCTTTCTTTCCCTGCAAGTGATGCTCTGTCTGTATTCTTGATGCTGGGACCCCCATTGGTGCAACAGTGGTAGGGCTTCTAGTGCCCTGAGCCCACTGGTGGACATTCTGGAACTGATATCACAGGAAAAGGTGGAGTTTTGGTTCAGTGTGCCCCCGAAGTGACATCACTTGGCCCTTGACACCACAGGAAATGACATAATTCCTGTCTCCCGGCTCCACCCCCAAAGTCTCCTGGCTCCACCCCCAAATTTTAGTGGGTCATGAAAGAGAAGTGTAAAAATAACCGGGCCATGGGAAAGAAAAGTTTGGAAGCCCTGCTCTAGATGACAGCCCTTAAAGATGGTGATCCTATCACCTCTCAGCCGCCTCCTCTCCAGGCTAAACATGCCCAGCTCCTTCAACCTTTCCTCAGAGGACCTGGTCTCCAGGCCCCTCAGCATCTTCGTCGCCCTCCTCTGGAGTCCTTCCCACCTGTTGGAGACCAGGCTAGCTGCCCACCTTCCAGCAGCAGCAGGGCCCACGATTGCCAGACCGACCCCACCCCCTCGGGCACAGGCCCTGGTGTGGCACTGCAGTCAAAGGCGGTGGGGGGGAGAGGCTTTCCTGAACAGGGGACAGTTGGGGTTGCCAGCCTCCAGGTGAGGCCTGGAGATCCTCTCCTGAGGTCACTGAGATCAGGTCCCTGAGGAAAGCCATGCAGTGGAAGAGCCTCCTTCGCCAGAGGTGGTGCACAAGGTAGCTGCCGCCTCTCCTTTATTCTCACAACAGCCCTGCGATTGAAGTAAGACCAAGTCTGGATGACTGGCTCAAGCTGTGTTTCTGTGGTGCAGCAGGATTCGAACACTGGCCCCCAGGATCCTGCTCCCACATTCTGCTGGCTCCCTGTCTGAGAGAAGTCCCAAGGGGGCAGAAAAATCTGAAGTCTGAAAAAAAGGCTGCAACTCACCCAAGCAACAGAAACAACACCTGTTGCTTTAAGAAAAGAACGCCCAAAGAACTCTCAGTGCCTGTGGGGGTTATTAGGCAACAATATTCCCACGCCTTCAAGCCTGGGTACCTGTAAAGAAAAGCTATTGGCTGCTGGGGGCGGGGAGTAGACGGTGAGGCCAAAGCGGCCCTGGGGAGGGGAAGCCGAAACAAATTGAGATATTACATGCTGATCAAAAGTAGGGCAGTGAAGGGAAAATACTAGTTTAGAACAAAGATTTGCTGCCAGTTCTAAGAAATAGGTTAGGTCAAGGGTATCTTTGAAGCAACAACTACAGAGCAGCCGTCTTGGTGCCAGCTTGCGATACATTAATCTCTTGTGATCTGATGAAATTGCTCCCCAGCAATAGTCAACCTGCCTTCCTGTCTATCAGTTGAAAATGTTTTCAAGCGAAATCTGTGGGTTTGGGAGGATCATCCGGGAGTCCCCAGCCTTTTTGAACTTGCGCGCAGCTTTGGAATTGTGGCAGACCGGGGGAAGCACAGCCACAAAGGAACTGCTGTAGGAAGTGGATCAGACTTCAAAATGGCTGCCACAGGAGGCGGAGCCAACAATGCCAGGGAGTGAGGTTGGGCATCACTCTGAATAGTAGGTTAAGCCCCACCTGGCCCTGCCCATTGTTGAAAAATGCTTTACGGGCACTAGGAAAGGTACTGATGGGGACCCCTGAAGCTTTGGTTTCCACCCTATGGGCTGAGGGCCCCTGGGGAGCTGTGGGATTATTGCAAGGGGTCCACGAACCCCTTTCCACATGGCTAGCCCCTCCCGCTTCTCTGCTCTCAGGAAGCGGTCAAGGATCTGAGGTTCCCTCTTGGCCAGGGGTGGCCAAACTTGCTCCACTTAAGAGCCACACAGAAGAAACATCAGATGTTCGAGAGCCACGGGACAGGAATGCCAGATGTTTGAGGGAGGCAAGCAAAAAGATGGGGGGAGAGGTGGAAGGAAAGCAACTTTAACTTTCAATGCATTCCCCCAAGCTGCTGGATGACTTGGCTTGGAAAAGTGACCTAAAGGAAGAAATGCCTTCTCCAAGCTGGCCGAACAGGGCTGTGGGGGCTTTGAGAGCCGCACAAGAGGTGTGAAAGAGCCACCGTTTGGCCACCCCTGTCCTTCACCATCCAGTAGTTCCCCAATAATGGGAGGGAGGGAGAAGTCAGCCCCAGGCCATCCAGGCCTCTGATGTGAGCTCTGATGCTGGAACATTTTGCTTTCCATTCATGAAGGATGGCTCGTGCTCTTCTGATCTCATCTAAGGTTGCCAATCCCCAGGTGAGGGCAGGGGATCCCCCGGTTTGGAGGCCCTCCCCCCGCTTCAGGGTCGTCAGAAAGCAGGGGGAGGGGAGGGAAACGTCTGCTGGGAACTCTGTTATTCCCTATGGAGATTTATTCCCATAGAAAGTCATAGAGAATTGATCTGCGGGTATCTGGGGCTCTGTGGGGGGGCTGTTTTTTGGGGTAGAGGTGGCAAATTTTCAGTATAGAATCTAGTGCCTCTCCCCAAAATACCCCCCAAGTTTCAAAAAGATTGGACCAGGGGATCCAATTCTATGAGCCCCAAAAGAAGGTGCCCCTATCCTTCATTATTTCCTATGGAAGGAAGGCATTGAAAAGGTGTGCAGTCCCTTTAAATGTGATGGCCAGAACTCCCTTTGGAGTTCAATTATGCTTGTCACAGCCTTGATCTTGGCTCCACCCCTAATATCTCCTGGCTCCACCCCCAAAGTCCCCAGATATTTCTTGAATTGGACTTGGCAACCCTAATCTCATCCGATCTCAGAAGCGAAGCTGCTTGGATGGGAGACCACCAAGGAAAGCCAGGGTCACGGTGCAGAGCCAGGTGCTGCCAAACCCCTTCAGGTGCCTTGAAAACCCTCAGGGGGTTCCCATAAATCGGATGCAACTCGGCAACACTTCCCATCCCCACCAAGCTTTCCCCTGGCCTGGATGGCCCATCTGCCAAGCAAGGCCGACCCCGGTTAGTATTTATGATTATTTATTCTATTCCATGGCCACTCATTCCCCAAGGGCAGCGTGCAATGAACTAAAATCACAGACGCTGGCTAGACGACAGTTTTTAGAATCCTGAGCTCTGATGAGATCTGGATAACCTGGGCCATCCCGAATGCCCACATTCACAGGGAAACCGTTGGATGGTCAAGCTGGAGGCATCGTGTCCTGAGGGTGAGCGTTCAAGAGTCCCACCCACCTGTCAGAACTGGAAGAACTTCAAGCGAGGCCCAAGACTTTGTTGCAAAAGCATAGGCGTTTATTGCGAACTATAGTGCTGAAGGTACAGGATAACACTGATAACGAAGCTAGCATTGGTTACATTTTATGTGGTTGTAGCAGCAACAATAAAACGATCTTTCACACGGTCAGAGACAACTGTCTGTTTCTCAGGGTCTGTTATCAGCTAGGGAGGATGGAGCCCTGCTGAGCTGTCCTGAGCGGCTGGCTTCAAAGGCCACCTGCAGATGTTGACCAGAGGCTATCTGCCATCCTCCAGTGATCACAGGCTGCTTGGAATGCAGACTATTTTAGTTAGTGGCCTGGCATAGAGCACGCTGGGTTAGTATCTGGTTCCAACATGGAGTTAGTTAGACTAACAGCATACAAGAAAGTTACAAGTTCTGACATACTGCCCCCCCCTAAGCTCTTCGCCTTGGGCTTGTGTGGGTACAGTAGGTGGAATTTCTTAAGCAACTGCGGGGCGGACACATCACTGGCTTTGACCCACTCGTCACAGCTCGGGGGAAAGTACTTCCATCGAATCAGATAGTACAATACCCCCCGCTTGACCCTGGAGTCCAAGATCTCCTGCACCTCATGGTGGCTCTGGCCCTTCACTCAAGTAGGAGGTGGCTCTGGAGGGCGAGGGTGCCAGGATGTGGCTCCAGGATCTTTGCGAAGAAGGCTGCAATGAAAAACAGGGTGGATCTTACGCAATAGCTTGGGTAGTTCTAGTTCCACGGTCATTTTGTTGATCACTCGTTTTATTTTAAAGGGACCCAAGTATTTGTAGGCCAGTTTCCGGCAGACCTGTGGCAAGGGGAGGTTCTTTGTTGACAGAAATACCTTTTCCCCTTCCTTAAACTCCCACTGGGGGGCGTGTTTCCGGTCAAAGTGCCGTTTGTATTCTTCTTTGGCCCTCTCCAGGTTCTCCTGGATTACCTCCCACCCTTGGCGGACTCCCTCCCACCATTGTTGACACGAGGTCTGCACGGGAGCTCCCGCTGGCAATGGAAGGTGAGGGAATGGCTTGCCCTCATACCCATTAACAATTTGGAAGGGGGAGGTCTTGGTGGAACTGTGCAAGCTGTTATTGTACCTATACTCGGCGAAGGCTAGAAGTTCCACCCAGTTTGATTGTTGGTAGTTGACGTAGCACCTGAGGTACAGCTCTAGAAGCCCATTCACCCTCTCTGTCTGGCCGTCTGTTTGTGGGTGGTAGGCAGAACTGAGCCCCTGCTCTATCCCCGCCAATTTGCAGAACTCCCACCAGAAGCTGGCAACAAACTGTGGCCCACGGTCACTAATTACCTTATCTGGGAATGAGTGGAGGTGGACCACGTGGGTGAAGAATAGGTAGGCCAATTTCTTAGCCGTGGGCAATTGCTTGCACGGGATGAAGTGGGCCTGTTTCGAGAACGTGTCTACCACCACCAGGATTACTGTCTTCCCTTGGGAAGGGGGAAGTTCTACCATGAAGTCCATCGATACCACTGACCAGGGTCTGGCCGCGGTTGGAAGGGGGATCAAGTGGCCGGGTGGTTTTCCCCCCCTCCGCTTTGTCATGATACAGGTCGGGCAGGAGCTTACGAATTCTGACACATCCCTTTTCAGGTGGGGCCACCAGAATTGCCGGGTGACCAGGTTGAGGGTTTTTACATAACCAAAGTGCCCTGCAAGGTGGCTGGAGTGGCATTGGGTTAAGACTTCGCCACGTAGGCTTTTTGGCACATAGATTTCCCCGTGGTAATACCAGAGCCCTCCTTCCCCCTTTTCTACGCCGTCGGGCCTTTCCCCTCCCTCCGCCTCCTTTTCGACCACGAAGCGTTCCTTTTCCTTGAGCTCTGGGCTCCCAGTTTTTTTTCCCGATCGGGTGGTGACTCCGCCCGCCACTTGGGTGGGGGGAATGAGGGAATCTATTACTTCCTCCCTCTGGCTGTCATGTTGGGGCATGCGCGAGAGCGCGTCGGCTAAGAAGTTTTTCGTCCCAGGGATGTGCTTCAGCACAAAATCGAATTTGGCAAAAAAACCCACCCACCGTATTTGCTTGGCGGTCAGTTTACGACGGCCGGTTAACGCCTCGAGATTTTTGTGATCCGTCCAAATTTCAAAGGGGACCCGGGCTCCCTCTAGCCACGACCGCCAGGTTTTTAGGGCGAACGTGACTGCGAAAGCCTCCTTGTCCCACACTGACCAATTCCGTTGTTCATTTGAAAATTTGTGGGAGATATAGGCGCACGATCTGAGCCCCCCCTCATCGTCTCGCTGCATCAATATTGCCCCCACAGCGACGTCGGAAGCGTCACATTGGACCACGAATGGCTTTAGCTCGTTTGGGTGGGTTAACACCGGCCTTTGCCAGAACTTTGACTTTCAAAATTCATTCCCCCCCAAATCTAGTGGGCCCTCTGGTACTCCCGGACTCAAATCCAGCCGTTCTACTGCAGGCCTTCCCTCCACCGGGAACCCTTTATCCTGCCCTTTTATCAGGGTTTGTCTTGGATTCTGATTCCTGCGGACCCCTTTGGGGACCTACTGACCACCGACAAGCAGGGTTTAAATCAAACAAAGTGCAAATCCACCAATTCTAATGTCAAGGATTGAAAAGTTCACTGCACATCCAAATGCACTTCCAAGAATGCAGCTGGATTTGTGTCCAGTAGCACCTTAGAGGCCAGTAACTCCACATTATACAAAGACATGAAACTTTTTTGTACGCTCCCAAGCCATTCTTGTGCTGTCTAGCCTTCAGCCTGGTTTTGAACGCTGCATTAACAGCCCTAGCCGTTTTATTAAACAGTTCCATGTAAGAAATAATCAAACGCATCTTCTGTAGATGGAAGAAGTAGTATGTCTCAAACATACATATTACTGTTTTTCAAATCTACGTTGATACTGTCAAATGAACACAAATCTGTTGAAAAGCAATGATTAGTCAAATCCTTGGGGTTTTCTTTGTCATCATGTATTTTCTCAGTCAACAGATGCGAATAGTGCAACTGCTATCAAGAGTGGATACACTTTTTTGATGGATACTTTTGAGATTGGGAACTGCTGCAGCAGAGTTTCAAAGTACGTCACATCTGTAATTCTCCGTAACGGGCAGGGTGCATGCCAACTCTTTCCCTGGCAGCCACAACGTGGTTTTCACAAGATGGGTGGGGCATCTGCCCAGGATGACTTTTGATTGGCCATTGGAAGTTTGATTGAACCTATGAAGCTGCCTTCTACTGAATCAGACCTTCGGTCCATCAAAGTCAGTATTGTCTTCTCAGACTGGCAGCGGCTCTCCACGGTCTCAAGCTGAGGTTTTTTCACACCTGTTTGCCTGGATTCTTTTTTGGAGATGCCGGGGATTGAACCTGGGACCTTCTGCTTCCCAAGCAGATGCTCTGCCACTGAGCCACCGTCCCTCCCCGGGACATTGCTTTGGCAGCAGCTGCCACCACAACACAAGGATGCCCATTATATGACTTAAGGTAAGCTGCAGCAGCCATTTTGTGGCCAGCCCCACTTCCTGAAGCAGCCACCTTGTGGCAGTCATTTTGTGGCTGTGCCTACCACACAGGGTGGGAATTCCAAGGGTAGCCACAGACTCAAAAAGGTTGGAGACCCCTACTTTACAGAATTTCTTGGAAGTAAATGTTAGACCTCATGTGGGAAGGGGGGGGGGCTCGCCTAAGACTATCAGGTGAGGTGATAGCAGAGGTGAAATTTGAACCAGGGACTTCCCAGCTGCTACTGTTCACCACAACACTTTACCCCAGTTCTTTGGCAATGAGATGAGGGAACGGATTTCACAATCTGCATTCCTCCCCCCTTGCCCGAGCAGAACACCACTGCAGGAAGCGGTGGAGGCTACAAGCATAGATGACTTCAAGAGGGGATTGGATGAGCATCTGGAGCAGAGGTCCATCAGTGGCTATTAGCTGCAACGTATAGATGGAACACTCTGTCTGGGGCAGTGATGCTCTGTATTCTTGGTCCTTGAGGGGCAACAGTCAGTGTTCCCTCTAAGCTGAGTTAGTGTGAGCTAGCTCACAAATTTTTAGCCTCCAGCTCACACATTTTTGTCTTGGCTCAGAGTCAGGAAGGATGACCCCACAGCACAGTATGTAGCAGCTCACAACTTTAATGCCAGTAGCTCACAAAGTAGAATTTTTGCTCACAAGACTCTGCAGCTTAGAGGGAACATTGGCAACAGTGGGAGGGCTTCTGGAGTTTTGGGCCCATTCATGGACCTCCTGATAGCACCTGAGCTTTAGCCTCTGTGCAACAAAAAGCGTTGGACAGGATGGGCCATTGGCCTGATCCAACATGGCTTCTCTTACGTTCTTAACAGCTTTGCCTTCACCCAGTGGAGTTCTGAGGGGATCACAGTTCTTCAGAGAGAAAACTACAAATGCTCTTTTGACAAGAAGTACTAACGGAGTGTCTATGGCAGCATTCCGCTGTCCTTAATTGCATGGAGCCTGCTGATTTGTACCTGTCTTCCTTCTCATTTCAAAGGGATGTGCCCGGAGGCTTTTAACTTGTCTGCTGTTAACTGTCTGCTGTGATGCAGCCTCCAGCATGGCTGGGCCTCTCCGTCGCTCATCCCTTTTACCCAGGGGTGGAGTTCTAGCAGGAGCGCCTTTGCATATTAGGCCACACCCCCTGATGTAGCCAATCCTCCAGGAACTTACAAAAAAGAGCCTTGTAAACTCTTGGAGGATTGGCTACATCAAAGGCTGTGGCCTAATATGCAAAGGAGTTCCTGCTAGAATTCCATCCCTCCTTTTACCAGCTTAGTAAGGGTGACAGATGCAGTACTTGAGGGTGTTAACCGGTTTTAGGAGCTATGCTCCTATCCAATAACAATGACCAGGCTGGAGACCTTCTTGTTCATAGAAACAGCTTTATTTTACGTATCTGCAGATGACGGAGAGAGGTGCAGGCCAAACAAAATGCCCTCTCTGCCTATTTGGCCAAGCCCCTTGCCTTTTATAAATTCCCGACACGATTTTTCCCTCTCTTGTTCTGTGGCAGTCTGCCATTGGCCAGAACTCACATTCTAAGCTAAGCCGGCCATTGGTCAAGGGTCTTAGCCATATAAGGCAAATCTTAAAAGTTACAACATGTTTTACCCAGCAACAGGAATTATGCGCATGTCCCTTTAACTCAGTACATATTCTAGAACTTTTACCTCAGCCATTTTCTTCATGCAGTTTTGCTGAGAAGAATTTTACCAGAGAAAATGTTAGCTGCTGTCGACTAAAGATACAATGTTGTACAGAAGGGAGGGGGGATTAACTCTGAGCCTTTGCTGAGAGACTGCAGCAAGGAATGGTACAACTATGTCAGAAAGCTAGCACACAGAACTTTAAAGATTGAGGAAAGGTGGGGGCCTCCTGGCTTTTATACCCCTTCTCCTTACATTGAATGAATGAACATTATCCATTTGTTCTAACAAGGGGGTGCAGTGGAACAGTCCACGACCCGTGGGCCCTGCTCTTTTCCAGCCCTCTGAGGCATCTCGGCAGCCGCCAGGATCCTGAGTCTCCACCCAGTCATGCACTGCTCTCTGGGAGTGCCCATCACTCTTAGGGGTTTAATTCATGCTTCTCCTTCTGTACGCTGCCACCAGCTGGTCAATTTGGAAATTACGTGCCAGGAGGATCAGTGCTCCCGGCTTCCCTTCCACATTGCTGACGGAAAGGCTCAGCCCAGTGCCCACGTCTCCCCCTACCCAGTGACAGATAACCCCAGTGGTGGCTTATCACACTTGGGCACTTCTGGGGAATTAGTGATCTAGCCACAAACTACCTCTGCTCCCCAGTGCTTATTGAATAGCTTTTTCCAGGGGTCGTTTTGTAGGGAAAAAATGTGCAGGAGCTCAGTAGCATATCTTATTTGCATACGCCTCGGGATCTGTGCGCAGCAGGGAGAGAACTCCCCACTGAATGCAGACCCTGGCCGGAGGTTCAGGAGCTGTGCCTCCTGTGAGCTCCTGCTGAATTCAAGCCCTGGCGTTTTAAAACAGTGGCTGCCTAAGTGGTACGGAAAACAACTACCAGCTTTTAAAGTAGCAAAGACCTGATTTAAAGGGAAATGTTCAAACATATTCTGCACAGTGGTGGAATTGAGCGAGAAATACAAATAAGAGATGCAAGTGTGCAGTCCCTTCACTGTGTTTCTGCCCTAGCTGGTCTTATTCTACAGCAGGCTCCTTAAGCTTAGAAGTTACAGCAATCTAAAGGCTTCATATTATGCTGGAGTCTTTGTCTTGACACCCAGCCCTTTGTCTACTCCATGTGGCAATGGCAGCTACAAAAGATGGCGCCCCAGTGTGAGAGGAGCTCCTTCTTCAAGATGGACCTCTCCAAAAAATGGGTATCCAAGGGATTTATTCGTTCTCTCTGCCTCATTCTTTCTCTTCTTGTCTTTCAAAAAAAAAAAAGATACTATCTGGCATTTTACATCCTCAGGACTCCAAGCAATCACATTCCTGCCTCAGTGTGAGATGGCCCTTGAATTGTTTTCTGCTTGCTAGAAGCATTTGCATAACCAAATCTTAAGCACCAGTCGCTTGGGGGAGCCATCAGAAGGATAGGGGGAAGCCATTAACTTCCTGCCTGTCTCTTGTTCTTGCGCAGAGAGACAAACCTCCTAAAAAGAGAATTGGGTTGTTGAAGTCCCAAGTCTTGGAATTTCTCCGCATCAGGCTAAGTTGTGGGAGGGGGTTACGAGGAACACTTATGTCGCTGAGTCTTGATCAGGATCCCCTTCAGTTGGGCCATTCTCCAGGTAAGCAGTTTAAAATCCAAACCAATGCATACGTCATTGTATCACTTTGCTCACAAAATGCCACTTACTTGTGCTTAGCCATGGGCAGCTAAGGGGGGAAGCAGTGCTTAACCACAACAACAGCCAAGGAATACAGAGAGCTGGGCCGAGAAGCGCAGGGTCTGATGGTTCAAAGACAGCTTCAAGAGGGGATTAAACCATCAAGAGAAGAGAGACTCCCTTTCACTCTGTCCCTGGCTTAGCCTTGGAGGAAGAGGAATCTGCCTTCCCCTGTGTGTGAGAGCACCTGCCCGCATACTGGTGTGAAGGCCTGATGTAGAAAGGCAAGCCAGTCTGATCCTGCAACCCACCTGGATGGCAAATGGTCTGGGAATAAGATGCGATTGCTTCAGACACAGTGAACACATCAATCTGCCTTATACCGAATCGGACCAGGGGCCCATCAGAGTCAGTGCTGTCTCTCTGGACTGGCAGCAACTCTCCAGGGTCTCGGGTCACCTCCTGCCTGACACTTTTAACTGGAGATGGTGGGGATTGAACTTGGGACCTTCTGCCTGCCAAGCAGAGGCTCTACCATCAAGCCATGCCCCCCCTCCCCTCATGATGAGTATTGACCCTGTGGTTGGTTGTCTTTGTAACAAGATTGGATCAGGCCAGTGGCCCATGCAGTTCAACACTCTGTGTCACACAGTGGCCCAAAAAGCAGCACATCTGTTCCTCTGCCTGTTTTGCCTAGAGCATCACAAAGTGTGCGCTGAGGGGCAGGATTAGGAGAGCGCCTGGACAGCTGTACTTGCTACAGTCTCCTCTTTCTCCCTAGCCCCAACCTACTGTGGGCAAGGGGATCTTGCTGGGGGGACTGGGAGGGAAGCATTACAAGAAGAAGAGACTGCATTTATACCCCGCCCTTCAGTACCTGAAGGAGTCTCAGAGCAGCTTACCATCTCCTTTCCCTTCCCCTCCCCACAGCAGACCCCCTGTGAGGTAGGTGGGACTGAGAGAGCTCTGACAGAAACTGCTCTTTGAGAGAACAGCTCTGACAGAGTTATGACTGACCCACGGTCACCTCAGCAGGTGCAAGTGGAGGAGAGGGGAATCAAACCTGGTTCTCCCAGATGAGAGCCTGCGAACTTAACCTCTACGCCAAACTGGCTCTACACTAAACCACATAGGGGAGAAGGCTGCCTTTCAGGCATCCTGAACCCATACCATGGAGGCTTCACAGGCCCAAAACAGCACTTTGACTTGTGCCCATGATGGGGAGCCTGTGAAGGACATAAGAAAAGGCATGTTGGATCAGGCCAGTGGCCCATGCAGTTCAACACTCTGCGTCACACAGTGGCCAAAAAACCCAGATGCCCTCAGGAGGTCCATCAGTGGGGCCAGGTCACTAGAAGCCCTCACACTGTTGCCCCTCCCAAGCACCCAGAATACAGAGCACCACTGCCCCAGACAGAGAGTTCCAACAATATGCTGTGGCTAATAGATACTGGTGGACCTCTGCTCCAGATGCTTATCCAATCCCCACTTATGGTACATAGCTAATGTGTTCTTGTCTAAGGTTGCCAACCTCCAAGTGGGACTTGGAGAACTCCAGACAACCAAGATCATTTCCTCTGGAGAAAATGGCTGCTTTTGAGGATAGACTCCATGCCACTGTACCCCACTGAGGTGATTCCCTTCCCCCAAAGCTCCAGGCTCCATCCCCCATCTCCAGGAATTTCCCAATCCTGAATTTGCAGCACTAATTATGATTATTTTAGCTTTCAGGATATTTGCAATTAAGAGTGTGGGGTGTGTTTTTTTGAGGCAAATAGACCTGCTTTTTGAATTCTTCTGGCCCCTGCTCAGCACAAGACTATCTGCTACTAAGACCTGGTGATGGGGGGGGGGGGGCGTGTAGAGAAAGCATGAAGGAATTTATTGTACTGTCTTCATTAAAAACATTTCTGTCCCACTTTTCTCTCAATCCACAGGGACTCAAGGTACCTTACAAGCCAGGATGGGGGTGGGGGAGTCATTAAAACCAGACAGTTACATCAGCTAAAGGTCCCGGAACATTCTTGACAAACACACAACCAGAACTTAATTTGGTCATTGGAATAACAGCCTGACAGGATTTGATGAACCTGGAAAGGTGTAGGAGCCCCCCTCTCCCGTACATACACTGCATTAAACATTTGTTAGCAATAATTTGTCTTTGAAATTTTTTTGGGGGGGCACAGTGTTAATAAAAAGCAATGTGTGGAGGCCTGCTTGGGAAAGCTATGTTCAGAACAGGCCTACGATAACTTGCGCAGGAAACTCGTGGAAGTTGAAATGATACCATCTTGAGGTAATAGTGCATTTGTAAAAACTGCAATGTAGCTGAACCTGAAGAACCAGATGAAGAAATCTTGTTTGACTTTGGTCAAAGCTGACTAATAGAAGCCAACAAAACACTATTTTGCAGGAGGTGGAGGGTATTGTTGATTTTTCATTGGCACAATCCAACCCAAAATGAGAACTTACAATGAGAATTTATAAATCCCATTTTTCTTTGGTGGAATAATTCTCATTTTGTGTTCAGTGAAAACGTTTTTCAAACATCTGATAATATGACTGGGAAAGAAAAAGTCCTGTAAGAGCAAAGAATTATTGGTAATAATGCGGCTCACGTCTGGCTGTAACCCCCAGGTGGCCTGCCCGATACTCTTCTGTTCCAAATGCAAATCAACAGCTATCAACAACAGAACGGAATCAAGAGCTCAGACCAGCAAAAAACAATTCAGAACTTAACAACATCGAGCCATTCAATCTAAAAGAGGTTTCAAAAACCAAAAGAATGGAACCTGCCAGGCTTCCCCAAAGAGAGAATCACCACCACCTCAGGTGGTCGTCAGGCAAACCTCAGGTGGCACCAACAGAAAACAAGGAGATGTAGAGAACCTCTGCACATTTCGGGAGATGTAGAGAACCTCTGCACATTTCAGAATTCTTCTGGCTTTCCTTCTCACATGTTTCTCCAGCGGAGAAGCCCTGCTGCCTTCAGATTTCGTTGCTGGCCAAGTTTCTGTGGTGATTCTGGGTAGGCCCTTTTGTAGATAACACAAAAGATTCCAGTATCTTGTTCATGGCCCCTAAGCTACATTTCACCAAGCTTAGCCAATAATGATCACTACAGCTACTTGTACTTTAAAGTACTTGAGTTAGATTGGAATCCAGTGGCCCTCAAACACCAACAAGATTTTCAGGGTGTGGAAAACCCCCTTGGACAGATATGAGCTCTCCTATGTGATGAATGGAGGTTTTACTCTCAAAGCTCATATCCTGAAAATCCTGTTTGGTCGCTGAGGGGCCAACAGACTCAAATTTAGCTGTCTTACTGAAGACCAGCATGGTTAGCCCCTGAAACTGCCTTTAATGTACTTTGTACTCCTATCCAATAGTTTCTCCCATGAGTGACCATGAATTGGCTTATTGATGTAATGTTGGGCCTAAACATCCTTTGTGAGCTGCTTCCCACCCTGAGACCTCTCTAGGGTTGCCAAGTCCAATTCAAGAAATAGCTGGGGACTTTGGGGGTGGAGCCAGGAGACTTTGGGGGTGGAGCCAGGAGACATTAGGGGTGGAGCCAAGATCAAGGCTGTGACAAGCATCATTGAACTCCAAAGGGAGTTCTGGCCATTACATTTAAAGGGACGGCACACCTTTTCAATTCCTTCCTTCCATAGGAAATAATGGATAGGGGAGCCTTCTTTTGGGGCTCATAGAACTGGACCCCCTGGTCCAATCTTTTTGAAACTTGGGGGGTATTTTGGGGAGAAGCACTAGATGCTATACTGAAAATTGGTGCCTCTACCCCAAAAAACAGGTCCACCCAGAGCCCCGGATACCCGCAGATCAATTCTCCATGATTTTCTATGGGAATAAATCTCCATAGGGAATAACAGAGTTCCCAGCAGACATTTCCCTCCCCTCCCTCCGCTTTCTGACGACCCTGAAGTGGGGGGAGGGCCTCCAAACCAGGGGATCCCCTGCCCCCACCTGGGGATTGGCAACCCTAGACTTCTCTCACCTCCACATGGGTAAGAAGGGTTACCAGCTCCTGGTTGTGAAATATCTGGAGGTCTGGGGAGGGGAGGGACATCTGCTGCGTAAAAGAGCATACAGCCCCCCCCTCCAAAGCAGCCATTTTCTGCAAGAGAACAAATATTCATCACCTGGGGGTTGGCAACTCTACAGAATGACATAGGAAGGTGACTTGGCAAAGGAAAGGAAAAAGTTCTGGGAATTTTATAACAGGGACAAGGTAATAGTCAAAGGAGTCCTAGGCCTGGGGAAAAAATTATTTATGGTTGGTTGTTATGGCCAAAGCACAGCCCCTCAGAAGTTAGGAAATACTTGAACACCCAGCTTGCATCACAGCAAAGTATGCCACTGAGTTGTTCAGAGTTCTCATGAACTGAGGAATCTGGGCTTTATAAAGCCATGGGTGCCTTGGTGGTTCTTTAAGTTGCACTTGATCGCTCCAGCAACAGTGATGTCTGAAGGCCCAAACGGACAGAACAGGCGGTCCAGAATGAGTCTCCTACTGGCTTTTAAACTTTAAATCGCAGCCATGCAGGGGCTGGGGCGTAACAGGGGAGGGGATAAACTCCCTCACACCCTTTTTGCTTTCGGCATCCCACCCCTCAGCTATTTATTTGCCCATGAAGGGAAACGTATGGGAAATGGAGGGGGGTTAGGTAACAGCCAAGAAGAATTCAAACCATAAAATGGGGGCGGGGGTTAGGTTTCTGTACTGTGGTCCTAATTCAGATCAGGAGCACCAGACATCTGCGGTTTAAGGTGTAAACTGAAGGTAGGACCAGAACCAATGGGTTGAAATTAAAAGAGTTTCCGGCTCAACATTAGGAAAAACTTCCTGACCGTTAGAGTGATTTCTCAGTGGAACAGGCTTCCTCGGGAGGTGGTGGGCTCTCCTTCCTTGGAGGTTTTTAAACAGAGGCTAGATGGCCATCTGACAGCGATGAAGATCCTGTAAATTCAGGGGGAGGTGTTTGTGAGTTTCCTACATTGTGCAGGAGGTTAGACTAGATGACCCTAGAGGTCCCTTCCAACTCTGTGATTCTATGATCTCAATTCGGGCCTAAGCACAGTCAATAGTGTTGCCAACCTTCAGGTTGCACCTGGAGGTCCTCTGCTCTTAATATGATCTCCAGACAACAGAGATTAATTTCCCTGGATAAAATGGCTGCTTTGGAGGAAGGACCATGCCATTAGATCCTGCTGAGGCCCCTCCCTTCACCAAACCCTACCCTCTTCAGGCCCCACCCCCAAATCTCCAAGTATTTCCCAACCCAGAGCTGGCAACCTGATCTGCTGAGAGCAGCTGGCAAGATCTCTTCCCTGTTTGTCCAGGATCTGGCTGCACCTTCCACTGTCAGAAAAGACACTCGGGACCACACATACTCAGTAATAATGGCATTGCACAAAATTGTCTTTGCAAATGTTTGCATAATATTATGTGCTCGCTTCCAGAATGCAGGCCTGTGTTTCTAAACATCATCTGTGTCAGTGAATCAATGTTCAGAAAAGGAATGCTTTCCATATGCTCCTTCTGTTTGTCTCCATGTATTCTTCTAAATCTAAATTGTAGCTGGAAAAGAAATGTGGCTTAATAGCAATCCAAGAGAACACTCCAGAGGGGTGGCTGTCTTTTGTTGCCTGCGGCCAGAAGGACCAAATCTTGTGGCTGCATAGAATTCCATCGTCTGGAGGTTGGTAACCCCACAGAATGACTTACTCATCAAGGTGCCAAGAGATTCTTTGTATTTATAAGAGAGTTGCTCTTGTGCGAGGATTTTAAAATGTACAGTTCCTAACATATGAACTTGTTTCCCAAGTTCTGGATTTTAAAACCGATCTCCCACCTGTCAGACTGAGGGACTTGAATCAGCACTTGGGCTTACAATGTGCTGCAGGAGCGGAAGAAACGGGCAAGATGAGCTTTCGTGGCTGGCAGGCAGTATGAAGCTCTGGGACTGGCAAGGCCTGATCACTGGAAGAGGAGAAGCAGGGGACAGAATCAGTAAGCGGGGGGGGGGGGGGGGGGGGGGAGACTTCGAGACTAGGGTTGCCAGATCCCCTTTGGCCACCAGTGGGAGGGGGCAGGGGTATATGGTTGCTAGCTCCAGTTTGGGAAAACCCCGGAGATTTGGGGATGGAGCCCAGGGAAGACAGGAACTTCATCAGGATACAACACTAGAGAGTCCGCCCTCCAAAGCAGCCATTTTCTCCAGGGGAACTGATTTCTGGCACCTGGAGATGAGCCGTAATACCAGGGGATCTCCAGGTCCTACCTGGAGGCTGGCAACCCTATGAACTATGCCTGGAAATTTTCTCATGTGGGAGCACAAGGACACTGAGTGGAAGGGGAGGGGCAGAGTTGCCAGGGCTCCATGATCTCAAACTCCAATTCCAATTGGGTGGGGCTTGATGATGTCATAGGTGGGATCTAGACAGTCCCATAGAATAGCCCTATCATTAATGGTAGTACTTTGGCACACTGCTAAGTATGCGCCACGTGGGCTCTGCATGGCATCACCTGCTTAAAAATTAAACATGGAAATTAGCTGCATACTGAGTGTAAACTAGTTCAGCTGACTTGCCCAGTTATTGCCCCACCCCCCCACATTCTCCTCACTTCCAGATTTTATGTGCAGCTGTAACTACAAGCAGGCATATATGAAAGTCGGAGGAAAAGCCAAATATCTATCACGTGACATACCATTGGCTAGCCACGCAAAACTGTTTGGCCCGTAATTGCCTTATTAGTCCTTTGTTGATTTAATTAGGATATCTGTATTCTCCTCTCAGAAGAAGACATAAGGTTGAGAGACGGGATTCAGAACTGTGTTGGGAAAGAGGAGGGGGTGGGTGGATAGCAGTTCTTATTTACTAAAATGAGACATTTCCATGTCAGTCCTGCCTGTCAAACACTCTCTCAGACCTAGACATTTGTCCCCTAAAACCAGGCAGGTAGAAGTATGTGGTTGGCCCAGGCTAGCCCAATCTGGCCCCCTCTCAGAAGCCAAGCAGGAGAGGCCCTGGGGAGGACTTGGATGGGAGACATACCAGGCAAGTCCAAGACCATGACGCAGAGGCAGGCAAACGGCAGACCTCTTCTGCTCACCTTTTGCCTTGAAAACTCTACAGGCTCACCAGAAGTCAGCTGTGACTTGATGACACTTTCTACCACTGGACATATGTTGTTACTGTCTGGCGTGTACTGCAGAGTATTCAAAGAAGAAAAAAGTCTGAGTCCAGCGGACTTTAAGACCTACGAAGTTTAATTCTGGGTATCAGCTTTCATGTGCACACAGAGAAAAGTGTGCTGCACACAAAAGCTGATACCCAGGAATTATTTAAGCTCTATTCGTCTTGAAGTTATATTGCCTCACATCAACATGGTTTTGTTGTTGTTCAGTTGCACAGTCAAGTCCGACTCTTTGCGACCCCATGGACCAAGTCACGCCAGGTCCTCCTGTCTTCCACCATCCTCCTAAGTCTGCTCAAATTTGTGTTTGTTACATCAGTAACGCTGTCCAGCCATCTCATCTTTTGCCATCCCTTTCTTCTTTTTGCCTTCTGTCTTTCCCAACATCAGGATCTTCTCCATTGAGTGCTCTCTTCTCATTTGGTGGCCAAAGTCTTTGAGCTTCAGCTTCAGCATCTGACCTTCTAGGGAACAGTCAGGGTTGATTTCTCTTAGGACTGACTGATTTGATCTTCTTGCAGTCCAAGGGACTCTCAAGATTCTTCTCCAGCACCACAATTCAAAAGCATCTATTCTTCTGTGCTTGGGCCTTCCTTAGGGTCCAATCCTCACAGCCATAGCCTCCTGGAATCCGTTCAGAGTAGAGTTTACCTTCAATGCAGATTTCTTTGGTCTGTCCCAAAGCCTTTGATCTTCTGTAATGGGAGGGGGTGGGCCTGAAGATGACTTGGGGCTCCTTCCTTCTCCAGCCATGCCGTTCTTGTTGTTTTGTTGAATAGAAATGTTCTGCAATTTAAAGTTGCCTAAAGAATTATGCCTCTTATCCCTAAAGATGAGGACAGGAATTTGACAGGGATGCTTCACTGATGAGTAAAAGGCCTTCTGCCCATGCTCAGAGGCATATACAGGCACATTACAGCAAGGTAACTGGCAATTAATGGAGTAAAATTGCATGTTCACTTTCCAGCTGCTGGACCCCTTTTTTCTAGGTTTGTTACTCCAGGCTGAGAGATTCCTGGAGATTTAGAAGTGGAGCCCAAGAAGGGTGGGGTTTGGGAAGGAGAGGGGCTTCATTGTGAGGTATAATGCCATAGAACTGCCTCCCTGTAGGTAAGTGGAAATTTCAGGAGATCTGCAGTGCCCACTGAAGAGTGGCAGTCCTACACAGGTCCATCTAGTCCAGCATCCAGTTTCCAGTACTGCCCAAGGAAGGCTACAGGCAGGACCCAGAGACAGCAGCCCTCCCTTGCTGACAGCTCCCGCTCCCGACACATCACCAGTGGGGCACGTGCCTCTGAACCTGGGCTACCAGATTCCTACGAGGGGAGGGGATCTTTCCCCCCTACTGCCAATCCTTTGGCAGTGGAGGTCCTCCCCAGCAGCAGGGGGCAGCCTCGCTTGGCCTCACGGTGACATCATTGACAATAGGGTGAAAACACTCCTGGCACACAACAAAAATGATGTCATCATGTCACCGTTCTGGTATTTGGACAAAAAACGCTATAGTACAAAAAGCGTCTACCATAGACGTTTTGCTCAAATGCTAGCGAGACTCTGTGTCGGTGGAAACACAATGACATCACTTCTGGACGTGATGCTGCCCCATGGCATTGCCGGGATGCCAGCCTAGGCCTTCTTCCCCCACCATCGCCAGTTGCTAGGACTCGGAGGGACCCAGCAACCCTGCTCTGAACCCAAAAGTCCCCGTTTGGCTAGGCTACCTAAAAGCTGATGGTGCTGCTGTCTGACAACAGGCCCCCAAGCCTGAAAGAACTCTCTCTGAAAGAACACTGCTGGTACTGGTGTGCTGGCAACACCAAGGCTCCTCCCTGCCAACCTCTGATTCTGCTGTCAAAGCCAATTCTACTCTTGCCGGCTTCCCAGGCATGCCAAAGTAGACAGCCGTCACATGGCAGCAAAAAGAATTCCTCTGTGGTTGCAGCAGGTGAACGTGAGCGGAGATTTACAAGGCCGTTCATCCCGCAGAACAATCCCCACTGATCTGCAGATATTGCAGAAGCAGACAAGAGAGCTTCCCTTTCCGTGCCACGGGCCATTTGTAAAGGTTGCCTGCTGTCACTCGTTCCAAGCGCAGGTTGAGTGTCAGTTTGCTCCTTTGCTGTCTGCCTGTCTTGCTCCAACTCCGGTGAAAGGTTTCGGGTCATGGGGAAAGCCTTGAGGAATCGCTGCTAGAGGCCAGCCACACAAGGTGCCAGGTGCCCAAGGCCTGTCAGTCTCTTGACGTCCGTTAACTCTCCCTGCCTCTTTCTTCGTAGCTTGGCTCTCTCCGCCCTTCACAGCAGGCCCTACAGGTGTTGTTTAGTGTAGAAAGGGGGAGTGGACAGACAAATGTTCTCCAGGTTTTGTTTTTGACCTGGGCAAGGGGAAAAAAACCCACTACGTTGGTGATGATATCTGAAGACAGAAATAGGGGGCCATCACAGGCGAAATGTGGCAAAGGATGGAGCAAGGAGCTGAGACATGGGTTTTCAACATGGCACCCCTGGGCACTGTGGTGACTGGTGTCCGTTGATGGCTTTCTTGGTGCCTGCCAAGCGTAGCTAGAAAGTGGGTGGGGCTAGGCTGGGCAGTTGCCCAACAAGGTTTCTGATTGCCTGCTGAAGATCCGATTGGCTGGGAAGATTTTTTTTTTTTTTGAAGTCAAAGGCAGGTTTTATTGAAAATTTCATAGTTCCATTTACAGACAATTAAAAAAAAAAAGACAAAACCTGCTCCCACCACACCATCCCCCTCCACCCCCCACCCCCACCCCCCCAAGGAGCATCTAGGTAATATCTAAAACAAATTCTTATTTCCTTAACTATCTAATTTATTTATCCATTGATATAGCTTATTCCAAGTCTTTCTTGATTCTTGCAAATTGCCTCCTCTTAATCTCACAGTAAGGGTTATCCATTTCTGCAGCCTCTAGCATTCTCTGTACAAATTCATTTCTGGTTGGTATTTGGGAGTTTTTCCAGTATTTAGCGTAAAGAATTCTGGCGGCAGTGATTATATGTAGTAGAAGTTTTTTATCATGTTTAGTTAGATTCCCTTTACATACATTTAGTAGGTACATCTCAGGTGTGTGACAAATATTAATTTTTAATATTTTCTGTGTCCAGGTGTTTACTAAAGCCCAATATTTTTTGGCTACTTCACAATTCCACCAGATGTGATATAGAGATCCCTTCACCTTTTTACATTTCCAGCAAGCGTTGGAATAATTGGGGTATATCTTACTTAGCCTTTCTGGTGTTAAATACCACCTATATGCCATCTTATAGATATTTTCTTTGAAGAGGGCAGATCTTGTCAACTTTAAGTTTTGAGACCAGATTTTCTCCCAATATTCCAATTCAACACTATACCCAAAGTCTCGTAGCCACTTGATCCAACTTTCCTTTACGACTTTCCCATTAATTTAATTTCTAATAGCCATTTATATAATTTGGAGATAAGCTTTTGTCTGCTCTCTATTATGTTATCAAATTCCAAATTTGTTTTAATAAAGCCCTTTTCTTTGTCTTGCCCATATTTCGATTTAGTTTGATTTCGAGCCACCAGTCCAGTTTAACATTTTCATTCAGAATCAGATTACAGTCCACATCTAATAGATTTCTGTAATTGGAGCTGGCACCCCAGTCATATAAATTTGGATGACAGGAAGCCTCTACTGGGGATAGCCATAGAGGTGTCCTAGGATAAATCATACTTTTAAGCTCTGTCCAGACTTTATATAGTGACTTCCTGATTTCGTGTCTATGAATATATTCTCTCTGGTGGGAGGAGAGTACCACAAATAATGATGCCAACCTCTGCTTAGTCCGGTGCCCTCTAATATCAATAATCTCTTATTTTCTAATGTGAACCAATCTACTATCCATATCAGGCAGCATGCCTTATAATATAAATTCCAATCGGGCAGAGCGAACCCTCCCCTAGAGACGCTATCTTGCAGTATTTTTTAATTTTATTCTGGGCTTTTTATTTTGCCATATATATGCAGTGATGAGCTTATTCAGTTGAACGAAGAAGGATCGAGATAGAATAATCGGTATTGTTTGGAACAGGTATAGGACTTTTTGGCAAGATGTTCATTTTAATCGTGGCTATTCTACCAAGCAATGAGATCTGTAGGTCTTTCCATCTATTTAAATCCGTTCTGATTTCTGTAAGGATCTTATCATAATTATCCCTTTGGAGAGTTTTTAAGTCGTTAGAAAAGTGGATCCCCAAATATTTAATTTTCTTCTCATAACTAAACCCTGATTTCTTTTCCAACAATTCTATCTCTTCTTTGGTCATGTTCTGTGCCAGGAATTTCGATTTCTGAAAATTAACTTTGAAGCCAGAGATTTTCCATATTCTTCCAAAACTTTCATCAAGTAATCAATTGAAATCACTGGGTCTTCAAGTGTAAGGAGTAAGTCATCTGCGTACGCCCGAAACCTTGTATCTTTCTCCCTTGATATTGGCCCCTTGCACTCCGTCTTCCTCTCTTATTTTAATTAATAATAATTCCAGGGTAAGAATAAATAGTGAGGGGGACAGTGGGCACCCCTGCCTTGTCCCCCGTTCTATTTTGATCGAATCTGACAAGTTTCCATTAATGTTGACTCTAGCAGTTTGGTTGGAATAAATAGCTCGAATTAATTTGATAAAATTCGGACCACAACCGATGGTCTGGGCAGACTTTACGATAAAATTCCAATTAACATTGTCGAACGCTTTTTCAGCGTCGAGTGCAATTCCGGCAAACTGCTTCCCTGGGTGTAATCGGTAATATTCTAGTATGTCTATAAAAAATCTTGTATTTTGCCGTATTGCTCTGTCAGGGACAAATCCCGTTTGATCTTCTATTGATAACTGTATGGACAATCTTCTTCAGCCTGTTAGCCAGGATTGTTGCGAAGATCTTATAGTCTGAGTTCAGAAGCGAAATCGGTCTATAGTTACGTATGTCCATAGGGGTCCAAATCTCTCTTATAAATAATGATATCAAAGCCTCATTCCATGAGGTGGGAAGTTTGGCAGATTCCTGGATCTCCTCTATCAAATATTTATAAGGAACGAGTAAATTCTCTTCAAAGGCTTTGAAAACTTCAATGGGTAATCCATCTGGCCCAGGAGCTTTATTAAGTTTCTGCGTTTTCAATGCCTCAGTTATTTCATACATTGTGATGTTACTTTCCAGGTCCTTACAATGGTCTTCTGAGATACTCTTGGTCCGAGCTTACTAATAAACTCTTCCTGGGTCTGAGTGCGATCTCTTGTCTTTTATATAGGTTCTGATAAAATCTTTGAACAATTCATGTATTTGAGATTTTTCGGTTATTTCTTCATTGTCTTCGTTTCTAAGCACTCTTATGGCCTTCTTCTCTCTTTCTTTTCTTAGTTTGTATGCCAACCCATCTACTCGGTTTGTTGGCGTTCTCAAAAGTAGTTTTGTCTGGCCCATATTATTTTCTTCTCGAGTTCATCCATTAATAGCAAATTTATTTCATGTTGAGTCTTGTATATTTTAACTAATACTTCTTTAGAACTTTTATTTTTTTGTTGTTTTTCCAAATTTCCCAATTCAGCCACTAAATCATTATACTGGAGATCGGCAAGATGGCGCTGTGAAGCAGGGTTTGTTCACGGAGCTCCGATGAACACTCTGTTTTGGTAGGCTCCCTGGGGGATACCGTGCTGTATACCCCTAACAGAAGCGTCTGGGGACGCTTCTCAGTCCTGAGGAGCTGGCAGAGAATCTGGGGGGAAGCGGAGGGCTTCCCCCGAGAGCTCAGCCTTTCCCGCCGACAGGAGCCTTCCAACGCTGGTGCGTCTAACTGGGCCGCCGAGAAGGAGCTGACGGGGCTTTGAATTCCAATCTTTTTTCTTGCCTATTTGGATAACCGAAAACAGATATTGAAGAAGCAGGAACTCAAGCCTTTTTCGTTGAACTGGATTCTAGAATCTTCAAGTGCAGCGCTGAGTCCGAACGAAGGCGAAAAGCCGGGACGCGGCTCGCTAAGCGCGAGGAAGCCGGTGTCACCAGCGGACGGCCGCCGAGGCTGAGGCAGCGAGGCTTGGTACGTTTGATACAAGAAGGGAGAGATTTGGGACTCCCCTTATTTGTTCTATACTTTCCTATAACTTTGGCAGAGAAGTTTGAGCAGATAAGAGGGGGCTGGAAATGAAGGCGGTTGTTTCGGGAGCTGTGAGGACGTTGGAGAAGTGAAACAGAAAGTTGTGGAGAAAACCCTTTGATCCGCCATCTCTTGGGAAGCCGCGGGGCTTGGTAGGGACTGTAAGAAAAAGAAGGGGGGACTAATAAATGAAGCCAAGAGCAGAACCTCGCCCATAATATCTTCAAGCTTGTCAGAAACTTTAAAATAAAAGAATAGGAGAATGTAAGCTGACAACTGGGCTTTTGGTGCGACAAACTGGAACGGTAGAGAAACCCCCCCTCCTAGCATCTTCTTAGAGTTAAGATGGCGACGGACGGCAGAGAGAGAACTGTGTAAGAAGGAACTTGGTAGGGCACAGCAGACAGCGGAAAGCGGAAAATTGGACTAAGGTCTGTGAAAGTAAGAGGAGCGGCTAGAATCTGTGGAAAAGGTCTGTTGGAGAGTTTAGAAGGGTGTAAAGGTGTAAAGGGGGAAGAGACAGTTCTTAGCTGTATTTAGCGGCTGCATCTTCCTGAAGAGTGGTTAAAGACAACTCACACAAGAGAAAGATTTAAGAAGACTAGAAGAAAAGAAGATTTGTAAAAAGAAGAAAGAAAGACAAGTGAGAAAGAAGAAAGAAAAAGAAGAAAAGGACTCTAAAATTAGACTATTGGTGACTATTGACTATTGACTATTGGCTATTATATTAAGATATACATTGTAGAATATATAATCTGTTTATTTAAGAAAATTAAGAATATAAGCAAAGAGGGGAAATCTCCATTCATACTGAGCGTATATTGAGAAACAAGGCTGTGGGAATTGATTGGTTGAATGATTAGGGGTTTGTAGTTGATTGATTAGACTAAATTAGACTAAATTAATTTACTGACCTATTAATAACCTGATTAGTTGATTAATTAATTAATTAATTGATTAATTGATTTATTGATCTATGTTCTGACTGATTTTTATTGATTATTGATTATTGATCATTGTTGCCGCGATTGATATCATCGACATTAATTTGTTCTGATTGAGCTGCTTGAAATTGAAGTTCGAGGAATGATCACTGCTTATGGTGCCAGGGTAAGCTTAGGCGTTTAGAACCTAGTAGACTATAGATTGGGTGTGCAGAGTATAGAGTTCACACTAATCTAGAGGCTTCGGGTGCTCTGTTTAGATTTGCGCTTAAAGTAGGATATTGGGGAAGCTATTAGGAGGAAGAGATTAGAAATGGAAACCAAAATTAAAAAATTGGGTCAAGCTACTCCCCCCGGGGGGAGTAAAGTAGGAACATCTATAGGTAATCAAGATTCAATAGAAAAGCTCCAAAATATAATGACGGCTGGATTCAAACAGAATCAAGAAGCGCTGGAAGAAGTTAAGACACAACTGTTAACCGAAATCAAGAAAACCAATGAGCAGGTTCTGGAATTTCAGAAACAGCTACTAGTTAATACCCAACAAATGCATGAACTCTCAGCTAAGGTTAGGGATCTTCAAGATCAAGAAGAAATCACCTTTGCAGACATACAGGAAAATAAAGCCAGTGTGTCCGAGTTAGAAAACAGGGTTGCCAGACTCGAAATGGAAAAATCTGCGTATATTCTTAGATTCCAAAACTTTCCTGAGGAAAAAGATGAGAATATAGAGAATAAAATTGTCGATTTATTAAACTCAGAAGAACAAGAATTCTTGAAGCAAGGTAGATTGGAAATTGAGTGGGCCAGAAGAGTGTCTTCGGCGTATACCAGGAAATTAAACATTCCTAGAGAAATCCAAGTCAAATTCATCCGCACTGCGATATGTGAAAACATTTTGAGTTCAATTAAAAGAAAACCCCTGACTTGGGAAGAAAAAGAAATTAAAGTTTTAAGAGATATTCCTTGGTCCATAAGAAAAAGAAGATTTGGATATAAAAAACTGACTAGTTGGCTCATCAAGCACTCAATACAATACAAATGGTTAATTCCAGAAGGACTCTTCTTTACGTATCAATCCAACAGATATAACATAACATCAGTTGAAAAAGCGGAAGACTTCTGGAGGAAACAGATAGAAGGACAATGCCAAGATTCTGACTCAACGGAAGATAGAGAAGAAGAAGAAGAAGAGGAGAACAAAAGACAGGAAGGAAGAGATCAGCAGGAGAAGAAAAAAGAAAGAATAAAGACAAGATCACAAACCCAAAAAAGACAGAAAAAACCGGTAGATGATTATTCAATGGCGAAATGACGACAAAACCCGGAGTCCAGATCTTTTCAGTTAATATAAATGGCCTTAACGAACGAAAGAAGAGGAAAAGACTGTTTTTACAATTACAGAAGACCGGAGCTCAAATAATATGCTTACAAGAGACTCATATAAAAGATGGCGATACAAAATATCTCCAGAACAAAAAACTAGGCCAGCTCTATTATTCATGTGACTCAAAGAAGAAAAGAGGTGTAGCCATTTATGTGAAAGAATCAATACCAGCCAAATTGTTATTTAAAGATGAAATTGGTAGAATCATAATGATCGAATTGGAACTAAACGGGGAAAAAACAATCTTGGTTAACATCTATGCCCCGAACAACAATCAAGAACAATTCTTTGCTAAGCTCCATGAAAAACTAATAAATTGCAATTTACAGAATTTGTGTATTGTGGGTGATTACAACGCCATATTAGATATCGACAAAGATAAGAAATATGTGAATACCAAAGGGAAAAAAACCCGAACTCAACTTCCGAAATCCTTTTTTAAGCTTGCTGATGAGTACAACCTGATTGATGTATGGAGGATGAAAAATCCCCAAACAACTGACTTTACATACTTTTCTCATGTACATAATAGCTGGTCCAGGCTGGACATGTGTTGGCTGTCTGCGTCTCTAGGATGGTCGGTTATTGAAGCTAACATCAATCCCAGATCTTATGCCGACCATAATCCTATACAGATTACTTTGAAAGACTTAGCAAGTAAACCTCGCTGGACCTTTAACACACAAATCCTAAAAGAAGAAGCATTCTTAGAGAAAGCAAAAAAGGATATCAAGATGTTTTTTGATTGCAACTTAAAAAAGGGCACCTCAGTACAAATAGTTGGGACACGTTCAAGGCCTTCTTTAGAGGGATCGCCATTAGCTATACAACCAAAAGGAAAAAAGAACCGATTGGCTGGGAAGATAAAAATGTTGTTTCAGTGATTTTATTCAGTTGGTTCTATTCTCTCTCGCTCCTCTTTTCCAGTCTATTTTTAAAAATTACACCTCCTTTCCCCCCTGCTCTTGGGCTTCCCCTGTGAGTGTGGTTTTGCCTCCTGCAGCACCGATTTAGTGGTTCGCCCCACCTCTTGTGGCCGCTGTTCTGTGTCAAGTCTGATGTTTCAATAACGAGTCCTTGTTGATAAAAGTTTCAAGTTTATTGTAACATGTTGTGAGACTGGACGACAGAAATTGAGAGAACTGGCGAGCATATACAGAGAGCAAACATTTAAGGTACAAATCAGAGGAATTCCTTAGGGTGGGGCATACTATGCGAGTACATTCACACATTGTTGTTACTTTATCGTTCTCAGGCCTGGCTGGCCTTGGGCACTTCCTTGGTACCCATTATCTCTGAGAAGGCACAGTAATCTTTTTCTCATAGCTAGTTGCAAAGCATGGCTGCATAACAAAAGGAAAGGAGGGGGGTATGGAGAGGTTGAGCTAGCAGCATTTGAATACAGTATGGTTTTTACCCAGGAATCATTTCCTGAACCAAAGTTTGAACCAGAGTTTAAATCTATACTATTAAGGCATAACTCAGACTTGACATACTGCCCCCCCTAAGCCCCCTCCACGGCGAGGGGAGGGGCCCTGGCCAAGGGGAAAGATCCTAAGGCTCCTTGAGTGATGAGGCAACGGTCGGTCATGGCGGAGGGGAGCCCGGAGGAGAGAGGATGCCAGCTGGACGGCCCCGGGTCTCGGCGGATCAAACTGCAATGAAACACAGGGTGGATTTTACCCAGGGCTGGTGGCAAGTCCAGTTCCACAGTCACTGCATTTATCACTCTTTTTACCTTAAAGGGCCCCAGAAACTTGTAAGCCAATTTTCTAGAAGGTTGGGTTAGGGGTAGGTTCTTGGTTGAGACAAACACCGAGTCCCCTACTTTAAACTCTCCCGCCGGGACATGGGATTTATCATACTGCTTCTTGTAGGACTCCTTTGCAGCCTCTAAGTTTTCTTTAATGATTGGCCAGCTGCTGCTCGGCCCCTTCCACCACTGCTCAAAGGAGGTGGGATTGTCTTGCGTCGCTCCCCCCTGCAGTAGCGGGAGGGGTTTCCCTTCGTAACCAGACACTGTGAAGAAGGGGGAGGCCTTGGTGGAACTTTGCATGGTATTGTTGTAACAGTATTCAGTGAAGGGGAGCAGTTCTACCCAGTCCGTCTGTCGCTGATTAACGAAGCACCTTAGATATTGTTCAAGCACCCCGTTAACCCTCTCCGTCTGCCCGTCCGTCTGAGGGTGGTAAGCTGAGCTCAGCCCCTGCTCCATCCCTATTAGCTTACAGAACTCCCACCAGAAGGTGGCAACGAACTGCGGCCCGCGGTCACTAATGACCTTGTCTGGGAATGAGTGTATCTTTATCACGTGATCAAAGAACAGGGTCACTAGTTTCTTTGCGGTGGGCAGTTGGGCGCACGGGATGAAGTGCGCTTGCTTAGAGAATGTGTCTACCACCACTAGAATGACAGTCTTCCCCCGCGAGGGGGGAGCTCCACTATGAAGTCCATGGACACTATCGACCATGGCCGCTGGGCGGTTTCAAGTGGTTGTAGCAAGCCAGGTGGTTTCCCCCCCCCCCCCCCGCTTCTTGGCCATTATGCATATGGGGCAACTTGTGACAAAGTCAGACACGTCTTTACGGAGGGAGGGCCACCAGAATTGCCTGTTCGCTAGATGCAGCGTCTTAACATAGCCAAAGTGCCCGGCCAGCTTGGAGGAGTGACATAGTTGCAAGATTTCCCCCCTCAAGAGCTTGGGCACATAGAGCTTTTCTCCTTTGTACCACAGTCCGTCTTTGGCTTTCTGCACCCCCTCCGGCCTTTCGTCTCCCTCCCTCTCGGTCTCTATGGTGATACGCTCGGGGTTGATCCCTCCCAACTCCCTCTTCTTCTTCTGGGAGCGGGTGGTGACCATGGCCGCCACTTGGGACGGAGGAATTAATGAGTCCACCACCTCTTCCCTTTGGCTCTCATGCTGCAGAAGCCGCGAGAGCGCGTCCGCCAGAAAATTTTTTGTTCCCGGGATGTGTTTCAGGGTGAAGTCGAATTTCGAGGAAAATCCCGCCCACCGAATTTGTTTTTCACTCAGCTTTCTTTTCCCCGTTAGGGCCTCTAGGTTTTTATGGTCAGTCCATATTTCGAAAGGGAGTTTCGCCCCCTCAAGCCACGATCTCCAAGTTTTCAGGGCGAACATGACTGCAAACGCCTCCTTATCCCACACAGACCAGTTACGCTGGTCGTCTGAAAACTTCCGAGAGATGTAGGCGCATGGTCTTAGCTTCCCCTCCCCATCTTTCTGCATGAGAATGGCTCCCACGGCCACGTCGGAGGCGTCGCATTGGACCACGAAGGCCCTTTGCTCGTCCGGGTAACTTAGGACCGGTTCGCTGGTGAACAAGCGCTTCAGGTGATCGAACGCGGTTTGGCACTCATTCGTCCAATTCAGTCTAGCCCCAGGCCGCTTGGCCTCTGGCCCCTTGCCTTTTGTCTTTAGGAGATCAGTCAAAGGCAGAGCGATTTGGGCGAACCCTTCTATGAATTGTCTGTAAAAATTTGCAAACCCGAGGAACGATTGGAGTTGTCTACGTGTCCTCGGGGGAGCCCATTCCAATACCACTTGGACCTTCGCCGGGTCCATAGCCAGCCCGCGTTCAGACACCCGGAAGCCCAAGTAATCTAGTTCCGTTCTGTGGAACTCGCATTTAGACAGCTTAGCATACAGTTGGTGCTTCAGCAGGGTGCTGAGCACCTCCCTCACCAATTTTACATGCGATTTTTCATCTTGTGAATAAATAATGATGTCATCCAGGTAAACCACCACCCCCTTGTACAGGTAGTCCCGTAACACATCATTGATAAAGTTCATGAACACCCCCGGGGCCCCCTGCAGTCCGAACGGCATCACCAAGTACTCAAACTGTCCCATAGGGGTGTTAAAGGCCGTTTTCCATTCGTCCCCTTCTTTGATACGCACTCGGAAGTAGGCATCCCGCAAATCCAATTTGGTGAATATCTTCCCTCCCGCCACCGTACTCAGCAAATCCCGGATGAGGGGGATGGGGTAGGCGTTCGACATGGAGATCGCGTTAATCCCGCGAAAATCAGTACAAAGTCTCAACGAGTTGTCCTTTTTCTTTCTGAACAGAACCGGGGCGGCGTGGGGGGCCGTAGCTGGCCGGATGAACCCCCTCGCCAAGTTTAGGTCTAGGAACTTGCGTAGCTCCTTCTTCTCCACCCACCCCATCTGATAGAGTTTCGCCTTGGGTAGGGTCTCCCCCGGGATTAGCTCTATAGCACAGTCCGTGCTCCGGTGGGGGGGTAACTGGTTGGTCTCCTTCTCACTAAAGACTTCCATGAGGTCCCGGTAGGCCTCGGGGACCGAGTGCACTTCCTCCACTGTCACACAAGCCCTTTCCTTGGCGGCAGGAGCCTTTGGCTCCCACGCCGGGTTCCATAGGTGGGATTTACACCCCGGGTCCAGGAACCTGATGGTTTTGGCTCTCCACCAGATTAACGGCTCGTGCTTCTCTAGCCACCCTACCCCCAATACCACCGGGTACGAGCACGAGGGAGCGATTACAAAAAACTCTTGATCCCAGTGCTCTTCGATCCCCATCGGGCAAGGTTGCGTCTCGAGCGTGCAAGGCTCTCCGCACATCACTGACCCGTCCATTTGTTCAAACAGCATGGGGTGAGGCAACTGTGAGCTCTCTAGTCCCAAAGCCTCCACCACCCTGGGGGACATCAGTTCCCTGTTACACCCCGAGTCCACTAGGGCCTGTATCTGCATGAACCTCCATAGTTTGGGGTTCAGCAACTTCACAGTCACAAAGTATAATTTCCCAGTCACTCTCACCGTCAGCGGCTCCCCGTCACGATCGACTTGCTGTCGGGCAGCCTTCAGGGCAGCAGGTCGGCCTCGTTTCCCGCCAGCTCTTCGATCCAGGCCAGGTCTGCCAGCTCGGCCGAGAGGAGCACTTCTTCCTCCTGTAGCTCCTCTTGCACTGATGCAGCGCTGCTCTTCGCCGCATCCTTAGGGCGGCTGGGTGGCTTCTTCGGGGTTGGGGTGGCGGCTTTCGGCGGGGCCGGGGTTGCTCTCGAAGGCGGGGGGTGCGGGCAGGTGGAGGCCAAGTGGTTGGGGTCTCCACATCGAAAGCACCTGCGCGGTCCCACCGGCACCGCCGCCGCCGGCCTCTTCCCTTTGGGCGGCTCGCCTTTCAGGGTTCCCCCTTTCGCCTGGGTCTTCCCGGACTGGTGCTGGCGGAGCATGGCCACTCTCTTGAGGTTGTTTTCCACCTCCCCCGCTAGCTGAATCCACCCCACTAGGGTGGTCAGGCGGGCTTGGGTGAGGGCCCGGTCTAGGATGCTCGCGTTCAGCCCATTCGTGAACTGCTCGATTTTCATCACTTCATTCCACCCCCGGACCCTGGCTACGTTGGCCTGGAAGTCGGCGGCGTATTCCCGGATAGGTCGGGCCCCCTGTTGCATATCACGTAGGGCCGCCAGCGCTCGGGTCTCTTATATTATATTTATTTATTATATTAGGATTTATACCCCGCCCTTCTCACCTAAGTGTCTCAGGGCGGCTTACAGCATAATAATTCAAACACTTCAGTTTAAAACATTTAAAAATACAATTAAAATACAATTAACCATAAATTAATAAAAACGGGTCCTCATATTGGGTCAGTAAGGCTTGTAAGAAAGTGTGCACGTCATCCAGGATCGGGCTCCTGGTCTCCCACAGTCCCACGTACCATCTCTTGGCCGACCCCCTCAGCTTCGACCCCAGGTAGTCGACTCGGCTGAACTCATCTGGGAAGGAATGCCCCCAGTAATGCATGAAGCTGTTCGCCTGGATCGCGAAGTAGTTCACCTCCTCCGGGTCCCCATCGAAGGTGGCATCTAGCTCTCTTCTCACATGTCAGGGTCCCACCGGAGCCCCAGCGGCCGGGGGAGCCGGTGCCTGGGGTGCCCCGACTCTCGCCGGGGGAGGGGTGGCGGCCGCCGCCGTTGGTTGGCTGGGGCGGCCTCTGGTCACCGTAGGGGCCCCTGCCGGGCGTCTAGAGGTTGCTGCTCCCATGGCTCTCCCGAGTTGGATCGTCAGGTCCCAGACCTTGTCCCGCAACCCCCTGAGGGCTCCATCGATCTCCCTCCAGACCATTGAGCGGAATAGTTGATAATCTTCCTCGTCTTGCCCCTTGAGTCGTGGCTCTTCACACTCGGCCTTTCGGGCCCCAGCTCCATCGTCCCCGCTTTCTCCCACTTGGACGGCAATTATGCTGTCCGCTTCCCCCGTCTCTCCGGAGCTCGGGTTGGCGGTCTCGTTCCCAGCCATCTGGATCGGCCTGACGTGACGGTTCAGAATGGCATCTCTGCGCAGCGGGGCCTGATCCGTTATGGTGGTCAAGGTCCTCGACTGATACTGCCTCGGGGACAGCACTAGTTGGAATTCGGGTGGAGACTCCGCGGCCCTCGGGGGGTCCAGGACGTGCCACGGGGTAGCCCCTTCCGAGCCCACCTCAAGTGGGAGTTCTCCGTTGCCTGGAATCTGGTCAGCCATCTGACCTTTCAAGTTGCCGGCACGGTTGAAGCCCCCAAAAGGGAGTTCTCTCAAAATGTCAAGTCTGATGTTTCAATAACGAGTCCTTGTTGATAAAAGTTTCAAGTTTATTGTAACATGTTGCGAGACTGGACGACAGAAATTGAGAGAACTGGCGAGCATATACAGAGAGCAAACATTTAAGGTACAAATCAGAGGAATTCCTTAGGGTGAGGCATACTATGCGAGTACATTCACACATTGTTGTTACTTTATCGTTCTCAGGCCTGGCTGGCCGTGGGCACTTCCTTGGTACCCATTATCTCTGAGAAGGCACAGTAATCTTTTTCTCATAGCTAGTTGCAAAGCATGGCTACATAACAAAAGGAAAGGAGGGGGTTATGGAGAGGTTGAGCTAGCAGCATTTGAATACAGTATGGTTTTTACCCAGGAATCATTTCCTGAACCAAAGTTTGAACCAGAGTTTAAATCTATACTATTAAGGCATAACTCAGACTTGACATTCTGAGGTTGCCCCCATCACCCTGTGTCAGAATTTCAAAGATACCCCCAGGCTCAAAAAGGTTGCAGGCCCTTGAATGAAGGCCATGAGGCAGGCTATGGTCAACCACAGTGGTTATCCAGCAGGAGGTACAGTTGTCAGCCTCCAGGTGGCACCTGGAGACCTCCTGCTATTACAGCTGATCTCCGGACAGTCAAGATCAGTTCCCCAGGCAAAAATGGCTGCTTTGGAGAGTGAACTCTGGGCCATTATGTCCTGCTGAGGTGGCTCCCCAGGCTCCAACCCCAAAATCTCCAGGAATTTCCCAACCACACGTTGGCAACCCAAAGTAGCACCCACTCTGTCGAGCAGATGCCAATGCACTGGCTGTTTGGAATCAGGTGGCTCCTTCGTGCGCTATTTGCAGCTCAGCTGCTTGAACAGCAGCAAGAACTATCAGCAGGCCTTGAATTCAGTAGGAGCTCACAGGAGCACAGCTCCTGAACCTTTCAGAGGGTTCCCCCTCCTTCTCCCCACCTTCCTTGTCCATTGAATAGGAGGTGCAGCTGCATAACAATCCCTGGATTAGGAGAGCGGGCAGCCAGCCAGCCAGCCAGCCACCAGGAGCTTTGCCACACCCCCAGCAGCCCTCATGAACCCCTAGAGAAGCCCATGCCACTGGAGAGCCAGTTTGGTGTAGTGGTTAAGTGTGCGGACTCTTATCTGGGAAAACCGGGTTTGATTCCCCACTCCTCCACTTGCACCTGCTAGCATGGCCTTGGGTCAGCCGTAGCTCTGGCAGAGGTTGTCCTTGAAAGGGCAGCTGCTGTGAGAGCCCTCTCCAGCCCCACCCACCTCACAGGGTGTCTGTTGTGGGGGAGGAAGGTAAAGGAGATTGTGAGCCGCTCTGAGACTCTTCGGAGTGGAGGGCGGGATATAAATCCAATATCCATGAAACTGCCTCAGTGGCCTGACATTGCCCACTCTGACTGGCAGCCATTCTCCCAGGTCTCACGCAGAAAGAAGCCCTTCTCAGCCCAGCTGCCTGAAAGTCCAAACAAGAGGCTGAGAACTTCCTTCTTGGGAGCTTCCATGCATTTTTTCCCTTTGTATGCAGCAGCCATGCAGAGCTCCAGTTTGGATCAGGAGCCTGGCATGGAGAAAGGGAGGTTAACCTTTTCTACCATCCCATTCGCGAAAACTTGAAAGAGCCCACCACTCAAGCGTTGTCTGGCCTGTAGGGGTCGTATTGCTAGTCTTTTGACTGATCCTGGGGATCTCCCAGAATTGTAACTGATCTCTGGGCTAGAGAAAGCTGGTCCCCTGGAGGAAATGGCTGCTTTGGGAGGAGGATATGCTGCTGAGGTCACGGTTGTCTGGTCTGGGTTGGGAAGTTCAGAGGGGGTGGTGGTGGAGGAGGAAATGATTATGATGATATTGGATTTATATCCCTCTCAGAATCTCAGAACAGCTCACAATTTCCTTTATCTTCCTCCCCCACAGTGGATACCTTGTGAGATGGGTGGGGCTGAGAGAACTCTTAGCAGCTGCCCTTTCAAGGACAACCTCTGCCAGAGCTATGGCTGACCCAAGACCATTCCAGCAGGTGTAAGTGGAGGAGTGGGGAATCAAACCCGGTTCTCCCAGATAAGAGTCCACACACTTAACCACTACACCAAACTGGCTCTCAGGGAGAGCACGGTGTAGGGAGGGGAGGGACTTCAGCAGGGGATAACACCATAGAGTGGGGGAAATATGTTATGTTGAATATGTAGTGATGATGAAACTAGTGTAATTAAAAATCAAAATGATGAATGCAATTGTACCGCAACAGAAATAAGAATTATTGTATTTTATAAATAATATCTTAAAAATTGTAATGAAGGGGATGAAAGGAAAATTATTCTCTGTCCTATACATTATGTTCTACATGATTGTCTTCCACAAATGTAATCATGTTGTATAACCAATTGTTTCTTTTCCCCTTTTCTTTTCTGTGCCCTCAGTGTTTTCTAAAATAAATAATAAATTAATTGAAAACGAAAAGAGCGAGAGGTTTGCAGAGAAGCATTCACTGAGGTCTTGTCCCTGTTCGCTGAAACCTTTGTATGAGTCTCCAGTCAGTATGTTGTTAGCCTGCTCTAATGAACTTAAAGAATCCTGATTTAATTTCTGAATCAACTCTGTTCCGCAAGCCCCAGCAGCACATAAGAATCTGCACATTCTCCTTCCTGATCTTCTGCACTCAAGAGAAATGGCTTCTTAAATCCCCTGCATCGCTTCAACCGAATTGTTTGAAAACAGAAAGGTGGGGCTGTTTCGTGAACTGTGATCTGTTAAATGCACAGATTGGCCTTTGAAAGCTTGTAATCCTCCCTCAAATGAGATAAAGCGGTAGTTGCTAGGGGGGCTTAAGAAAATGGACTATTAATATTATACCGAAAAAGAAAATTGAAGTGAACAAGGAGAGGAAGTCTAATCAGTGATGTGATTTAATGTGTTTACATTCCTATTAGGATGTCTATATTTGTAAATGGCAGAACGTTTCCCATTACTCTCCTAGAATTCAAAAGGATAATAACAAGGTTCTCTCTGTGGACTTAGTTATCCTAGAGAGAGCTTCAAATATCATCTTTGGGGTTGTAGACATAGAAACTGCACTGAGTTCCTTTTTAGCAGAGTTGCCAGTCTCCAGGTGGTGCCTGGAGATCTCCTGGAAATACAGCTGATCTCAAGACTACAGAGGTCAGTTCCCCTGGGGGAAATGGCTGCTTTGGAGAAGGGACTCTGTGGCATTAGATCCTGCTCAGCTCATTCCACTCCCCACACTCTGATCTCCCCAGCTCTGCCCCCCAAATCTCCAGGAATTTCTCCATCTGGAGTTGGAAACCGTACTTAAGTTTTTTTAAAAGGTGGTATTTGGATGAAGCCAGGTTTGGATTCTGCTGTGCTCTAGGAAAAAAAATGAAATGGGAATTCTTTAGGTCAGTGGTCCCCAACCTTTTTGGCACCAGGGAAGACAATTTTGTGGAAGACAATATTCCATGGACTGAGGTAGGAGGACGATGGTTTCAGGATGATACAACTGTGCACTTTATTTCTATTAGTTTGGTGTGGTGTTTAAGTGTGCGGACTCTTGTCTGGGAGAACGAGGTTTGATTTCCCACTCCACTTGCAGCTGCTGGAATGGCCTTGGGTCAGCCATAGCTCTCGCAGACTTGTCCTTGAAAGGGCAGTTTCTGGGAGAGCTCTCTCAGCCCTACCCACCTCACAGGGTGTCTGTTGTGGGGGAGGAAGGGAAAGGAGATTGTGAGCAGCTCTGAGATGCTGAGATTCAGAGTGGAGGGCAGGATATAAATCCAATCTCATAGTCTTCTTCTTATTATTACCACTACATTGTAATATATAATGAAATAATTATACAACTCACGGCCTAGTTGCTAACAGGCCATGGACCGGTACCGATCCACGGCCCAAGGGTTGGGGACCCCCGTTTTAGGTCAACCAGCAGAGACTGGCAAGTTCAGAAGACGACTAAAAAAAAGGATGACAAGAGACCACTTTTCAAGTTTATGGCTGCAGGGGCAAATGGGGTCACACCTAGGAGGCAAATGGGGTCACACCAGGAGGTATCCCAATATTCTTATTGATCTCCAGATAACCAAGATCAGTCCCCTTGGAGAAAACAGCTGATCAGCAGGGTGGACTCTGTGGCATTAGGCCCCTCTGAGGTCTCCCCTCCCCAGCAGGCTCCATCCTCCCCAAACTCCCGGAATCCCCCAACCCAGAATTGGTAACTTTGTCTTGGATATGACCCTGCAGGACTACTCTGATGCGCTCTCGTTTTGCTTCGAGACAAATTTTTTCTGATCTTTCTATTGATCAGCACAGCTTGTGCTTGGCCTTAAAGAAGAAGCAGAAGTGAGATGAACTAATGCTTTGTGAAAGCTTGTAGAAACGAATGCAGAACGTGGGATCAAAGTACTATCGCATCGCATTTCATTTTCTGTGCTTTGCTGTACAGAATAGTTTTTTGGAGCATTGTTCTCTATTTGAAATTTTTCTACTGGAACATAAACCTCTGGAAGCGTTGTTCTTCAAATAAGACTACATCACTTGAATTTCTACCTGCACCCAGCTTTTGAAAGTCTGCGGACATTGGTTTGTCTTTGAATGACTGTGGGTAAGGGTATGTGTTCTCTATATTTATTCGTTGTAATATGTATGAATAATTCTGTAATATATTTTTGAATACGTGTTTGGAATCTGTTTAAAACACATTGTTTGCATATTAACATAGAGGCTGGTTTTCGCGGAGGTGTTCCACCTTATTTCCCTGCTCCATTATCCATGTAGCTCTTTGCGGGTTGCTCAATCCCCATTTGGGGCAGAGGATTTCCCCATTTGGAGGCCCTCCCCCAGCTTCAGGGTTATTAGAAAGCGGGGGGGGGGGGAATGTTTCCTTTATTCTTTGTAGAGACCAATCTGCATGGGGTATAATGGAGATTTGATCTGGAAACTCTGGGGGGGGGGTGTTTTGAGGTAGGGGCACCACATTTTCAGCATAGCATCTGGTGCCTCTCCTCAAAACACCCCCCCCCCAAATTTTCAAAAAGATTGGACCAGGGAGTCCAATTCTATGAGCCCCAAAAGAAGGTGCCGCTATCCATTATTTCTAAATAATGGATAGCGGCATGGAATGGAATGGATGGAATGTTAAAAAATGTGTTGGCTGGAACTCCCTTCAGAGTTCAATCATGCCTGTCACAGCCTTGCTCCTGGCTCCACCCCCAAAGTCCCCAGATATTTCTCAGGTTGTACCTGGCAACCCTATGCTGCTTTTTTCTGCTGCTACAGACAGACCAACACGGTGACCCATCTCACTCTTGGCCTTACTGCAGATAGTTCAGAGAACCAAAGGGGCAAGTGATGTGGCTGGCGGGTCTGATGTGGTGCTCCAGGACTGGCGCCACCAATGGCAGGTTTCGGAGTGCCAGTACAGGGAAACATGCTGTCTGTTGTACAACTCAGGTACCCAGGTGTCTTGTTTTGTTTCTGTAGCTCAGAAGCCATGATGGAGGGGAGGATTCCCACAAGCCCTTTAGTCACTTCACTCCCTCTGCCGTTGCCCTGGTGACCGGTTTTCCTTGTTTCGTTTTTCTTTAAACGATCCCAGTCAGTCAGGGATCACATACTGAACACAACAGCATCACAATACTGTGTAGGCAATTAAGTCTGAGTATTTGCTGACTTCACCAGGGGCAAAGGGTGCCCTTTTAAGATCAGAACGCCAATGCGTTGGTAATCATAGCCTATTAGAATTCAGAAGTGATCCCCAGTAAAGCAGCCTCCAGTCTCTTAACCCTTTCTTAACAGTGTTCTTTCTTTCAAGAGAGACCTGATTGACTCCTGATGACATTTTTGTGACATTCATAAGAACATAAGAGAAGCCATGTTGGATCAGGCCAGTGGCCCATCCAGCCCAACACTCTGTGTCACATAAGAACATAAGAGAAGCCATGTTGGATCAGGCCAGTGGCCCATCCAGCCCAACACTCTGTGTCACATAAGAACATAAGAGAAGCCCTGTTGGATCAGGCCAGTGGCCCATCCAGTCCAACATTTGTGTCACATAAGAACATAAGAGAAGCCATGTTGGATCAGGCCAGTGGCCCATCCACTCCAACGCTCTGTGTCATATAAGAACATAAGAGAAGCCATGTTGGATCAGGCCAGTGGCCCATCCAGCCCAACACACCAGCTGCAATCACACATGCGAAGTAACTCAGTTTCAATTCACTCTCAGTGCTGGATTTTACTAAGTGAACTGGCAGAATTCAGTTTGAAAGTGCACTGAAACGGCAGTATTTAGCATGTGCAATCACAGCCTCTGTGTCACACAGTGCCCAAAAAACCAGGTTGTGAGGAAAAGCCCCCTACTTTTCGTACATATGGACATCATGATCACCAGTATGGTTGCCAGGGTGCCTGGAGTTTGGACTCTCACACATCTGCTCTAAGAAGTGGACTTTGCTTACAGTTTCTAAGTCTTATGTGGATACTATAAGCCTCAGCTTTGCAGCAGCATTCTACATCTCTGAAGGGTGTTAGCCAGAACTACAGACATGCTCCAGCTGCTCCTTGTGTGCCCAGTCTTGGCCGCTGCAGTGGAAGAAGCCAGGCCACCATGTTTCCAGCCTGTCTCCATGAACCAAAGGCTTAACACCACCAGAATCCATCTTGCTTTCCTGATCCAAGCATACCCTGCCAGGCTGGACTCATTCCTTCTTAGTGGGAAAGTCACACGTACACACCCTGAGCCTGCAAGCAACCCATTTGCCCCATGAATGGATTAATAGCTCAACTGTTAGTCCTGATCGTCTGGAAATACCCTAGACAATGGATCCTGCCAGGAAGAAGATAAGGAAGAGGAAAACCATCTCCTGTCTCAACCAAGTCTTTTGTCTAACCCGGGTGATACCTAGGCCAGTATTTGATTCCCTATTGTCACCTTCCCAGATAATCCCATTTAAACTTAAGTATCCAGCCATTCCCATTCTTACCCCAGTCTAACTCCTTGGAGCCGCCTCAGGCCATGTTGCAACTTGGAAATTTCCAGGTTCACAGGACTAAGGTGAAGTTCATTGGCCCAAACTGGCATCCAATTAGGTGTCAGCAAGAACTCACCATTGGCTCTGCTAATGTCCAGCCTCCTTGGTCATCACAGAGCCTCCCCCTTGCTCCTCCCCAAGACCTCCCAGCCCCTGAGGGTCTAAGAGAGCCTATTTAACCTCTGACCCAACTCCACTCATGTGTGCATCTAACAGTATTCCAGTTCCGCTGTCTAGATCCATCCCCAATTCTGGCCACAGTTTTGGGTCCATTTCCCCTGTCCTCTTAAGTCGCCATTGGAACCTTCCTGGAAGACTACGATGGTAAATATCGCCCTGTCTGTTTATCCATATATGTTCCCCTATCGATCTATCTGTGTTTCCTAGACCTGTGTGAATGTGTGAGTGTTTTGTATTTTTATCTTGTGTGAAAGAACTATTATTCTAAATAAATTACAATTGGTTTTTATTAAATTAGAGTCCTTTTTATTGAGCATTTACTATCTGGATGATTGAGCCTGGTATACATTTGGTAAAAAGATTCCTATTAAAGCCGGGTGTCCATCAAACTAATTCCCCAACCTCGTTTTGAGGGCATTTGGCTTAACAAGGTGCCTTCAGGAGGTCCACCAGCAGTAGCAGAACTCCAGAAGCCCTCCCACTGTTGCCCCTGGTTCCCCCCCCCAAAAGTTAATTGCATTTTTATTACCACACTGGGGTGGGGGGGGCGCTAGATGGATTTCTGTCTCAGGCACCAAAATAGCTTAAGACTATCATGATATTAAATATTTAGAAACAAAGATATAAGTGCTTGCTAAAACACTAATTGTTTGTGTGCTTTTGTGATTGTGTGTGTTAGGGCTGGCGTGGAAACCTCTTTGTGGCAGGTTAAATTCTCTTGTATATCCTTGCTAATGAAAAGGTGGACTTTTTGAATGGTTTATGCTGCTTGTCTAATTCCCCGGGCTTCCATTAGCATAAAACAAGATTATCACAGGTTTAGGGTTGCCAGCTTCCAGGTGGTTAACACAACAAAAAATGCAAGCTGGTGACCGATTTACTAAGAAGTATATAGAAATCAGTCCAAATGTCCAAAACGTGTATATTCAAGTCCCCAAGTAGTGGGGTGACAAGCCAATCGATTAAGTACTTGTTTCTTTCCAGTCTTCATCAGACCTGGGACCACTAACAAAAGAAAATATTATACAAAAATATTAAAAGGACATTCGGACACCACCAACCCTCTTCTAGTGGAAAAGTATATCATACTTACATATTGATTCAATTATATGGATTTTTTAAAACAATTTTCAAAAAAGAGGGACGCAGAGCGTCTCCAGCATCAATTTCACCTCGGCTACATACTGAGCAGTAGCCGAGGTGAAATTGATGCTGGAGACGCTTCTTTTGTTAGTGGTCCCAGGTCTGATGAAGACTGGAAAGAACATAAGAACATAAGAGAAGCCATGTTGGATCAGGCCAACGGCCCATCAAGTCCAACACTCTGTGTCCCACAGTGGCAAAAAATTTTATATACACACATACACTGTGGCTAATAGCCACTGATGGACCTGTGCTCCATATTTTTATCTAAACCCCTCTTGAAGGTGGCTATACTTGTGGCCGCCACCACCTCCTGTGGCAGTGAATTCCACATGTTAATCACCCTTTGGGTGAAGAAGTACTTCCTTTTATCCGTTTTAACCTTTCTGCTCATCGAATGCCCACGAGTTCTTGTATTGTGAGAAAGGGAGAAAAGTACTTCTTTCTCTACTTTCTCCATCCCATGCATTATCTTGTAAACCTCTATCATGTCATCCCGCAGTCGACGTTTCTCCAAGCTAAAGAGCCCCAAGCGTTTCAACCTTTCTTCATAGGGAAAGTGCTCCAGCCCTTTAATCATTCTAGTTGCCCTTCTCTGGACTTTCTCCAATGCTATAATATCCTTTTTGAGGTGCGGCGACCAGAACTGCACACAGTACTCCAAATGAAACAAGTACTTAATCGATTGGCTTGTCACCACACTACTTGGGGACTTGAATGTACATGTTTTGGACATTTGGACGGATTTCTATGTACTTCTTAGTAAATTGGTCACTCGCTTGCATTTTTTGTTGTGTTAACCATTATAGTGACCTCTCTCAGATTGTACTCAGCTTCCAGGTGGTGTCTGGTGATCTCCTGGGATTACAACTGATCTCCAAGCAACAGAAATCAGTTCCTCTGGAGACAATTGGAAGGTGGACTCTATGGCATTGTACCCTGCTAAAGTCCTTCTCCAAACCCTGCCCTCTCCAGACTCCCCCCCCCCCCCACACAATCTCCAGGAATTTCCCAACCTGGAGGTGGCAAAGGTGCAGGTCCTCCAGGGCTTGCAGGATCCAGGTCTGCATAAGTGAAGGGTCTCCAACCTTTCTGCATCTGGGGGCACCTTTGGAATTCTGGCACAAGGTGATGGGTGCAACAACAAAATCAGTCACACGTACACACCCTGCTTGTCACATGAAAATTACTCAACACTCATATAAAGAAAAATCAAATATATGCTGCAAATCAAGTCTGTACGTAGATTGTATATGCATTCAGCGTAACTTGTGAACTGATGTAGCAATGTCTCTGTGAGGCACACAGAGCCAGTTTGGTGTAGTGGTTAAGTGTGTGGACTCTTATCTGGGAGAACCGGGTTTGATTCCCCACTCCTCCACTTGCAGCTGCTGGAATGGCCTTGGGTCAACCATAGCTCTGGCAGAGGTTGTCCTTGAAAGGGCAGCTGCTGTGAGAGCTCTCTCAGCCCCACCCACCTCACAGGGTGTCTGTTGTGGGGGAGGAAGGGAAAGGAGATTGTGAGCCGCTCTGAGACTCTTCGGAGTGGAGGGCGGGATATAAATCCAATATCTTCATCTACCTCACAGGGTGTCTGTTGTGGGGGAGGAAGGGAAAGGAGATTGTGAGCCGCCCTGAGACTCTTCGTAGTGGAGGGTGGGATATAAATCCAATATCTTCATCTACCTCACAGGGTGTCTGTTGTGTGGGGGGGGGGAAGGTAAAGGAGATTGTGAGCCGCTCTGAGACTCTTCGGAGTGGAGGGTGGGATATAAATCCAATATCTTCATTTACCTCAGAGGGTGTCTGTTATGGGGAAGGAAGGGGAAGGAGATTGTGAGCCGCTCTGGGACTCTTCGGAGTGGAGGGTGGGATATAAATCCAGTATCTTCATCTACCTCACAGGGTATCTGTTGTGGGGGAGGAAGGGAAAGGAGATTGTGAGCCGCTCTGAGACTCTTCGGAGTGGAGGGTGGGATATAAATCCAATATCTTCATCTACCTCACAGGGTGTCTGTTGTGGGGGGGAGAAGGGAAAGGAGATTGTGAGCCGCTCTGAGTCTCTGATTCAGGGAGAAGGGCAGGGTATAAATCTTCAATTCTTCTTCTTCTGTATATACAACAATGCTCTATGCCTGCCCAAGGTATGTTACAACAGTACCATGATTGCAGTATACAAATTGTCTGCACTGGAGAGCTGGCACTGCCTGAGAGATCCCAGCAATGGCGCAGAGTTGCCCTGGAACTGGCTTGGGCTTGTAGTAGGAATGAAGCTGGCATATTGTCTGATCCTTCCATTCTATGTGCACACATTTCCAAAGCAATCTCTACTTTGCCTTCTTGGTGACTCTAATCCCAGTCGACTCTTCACAGAAAACAAACAGATTTGGGGAAGATTCAACATTGATATGTTGATGGAGATTCCTTGACCTGGATGGCCTAGGTCACAGGGGTGTCAAACATGCAGCCTGGGGGCCGTATCAGGCCCCCGGAGGGCTCCTATCCGGCCCCCGAGCAACTGGCTGTCATCTGCTTCCTTCTCCCTCTCTCGTGCTTCCTTCTGCATCTCACCTTGCTTTGCCAGGCTTGCTAAATCGCACAGGTGCTACAGAGCAAAGCCTCTGTTTTCTCCATTGGCTGAGGCTCCTCTCCCTCCTGGTCCCCTGGGGGAGGAAGGAAAGAGCCAGAGTTTCCTTTGCCCAGTTCCCTGGATCCCAATGAATAGGGTTGCCAATCCCCAGGTGGGGGCAGGGATACCCCAGTTTGGAGGCCCTTCCCCTGCTTCAGAGTCATTAGAAAGCAGGGGGAGGGGAGGAAAATGTCTGCTGGGAACTCTGTTATTCCCTATGGAGACTTATTCTCATAGTAAATAATGGAGAATTGATCTGGGAGTATCTGGGGCTCTGGGGGACTGTTTTTTGAGGTAGAGGCACCACATTTTCAGTATAGCATTCGGTTTCTCTCCCCAAAATACCCCCCAAGTTTCAAAAAGATTGGACCGGGGGGTCCAATTCTATGAGCCCCAAAAGAAGGCCCCCCCCCATCCTTCATTATTTCCTATGGAAGGCAGGCATTTTAAAAGGCATTTTAGATGTGATGGCCAGAACTCCCTTGGAGTTCATTATGCTTGTCACACCCTTGCTCCTGGCTCTACCCCCAAACTCTCCTGGCTCCACCCCCAAAGCCCAGCCCAGCAAGGTCTCATTTATGTCAGATCTGGCCCTCATAACAAATGAGTTTGACACTCCTGGCCTAGGAAGCTAATCTGGGTCAGCTCTGATTAGTACTTGGATGGGAGACCACCAAGAAAGTCCAGGGTCACTCCACAGAAGCAGGCAATGCAAACCACCTCTGTTCAGCTCTTGTCTTTAAAAACCAACGGTTGCATTTTCTACTACACGATGGAAATGGCATTTCTCAGCATCATTTTAATGTAATGCACATTCTAAGTCTCTGTGATGGATTGCCTCTGAAGCCATCTAAACTAAATTTACCAGCTTGTGATCTACAGCTGTAGACCACCCGGCCCAGTCACCCAATCACCCAATCCAGCCAGGGGAGAAAAGCTGAGGTGGAGACGGCAGCACACAGCGCTGTGACGTCACTTTCAGGAACTGATGTCACAGCACTGCATAGTGTTGTTTCCCCAGTCTCTGCCCCCCCCCCCATGTTCCCACCCACCCCCCAAAAGGTTTCTGGGAAGCATCTCTAATCTAAGCCTGTGTGTTAACATTTTCATGAAAATCAGTGGGATTAACGTTGGCTGGGTCATGCCCTTACTAAATAACGTAATAAACATTAATACCCACCCTCATATGGAATTCGGTCAGCTACAGAGAAATTTATTTTTTTTTCAAAGAAAATTAAAGACGATAGCAGGCCGAGGCAGAAACAGAAGATTAATTACTCTTTTCAAGAGTAATTAGGATAATTCCTGACTCATCGAAGAAGAACAGGATAATTTTAAAAAAAAAAAAACAACAACCCCAAACCGATTATGTCTCTCTAATTAGGAAGAAAAGTAGAAAAGACTGGATTCCAGTGGCAGTAACTGAGAAAACGAAATTCCTTCATAAGTTATATGCTTGTCATATTAAGAAAAGAGAAATGATAGATGAATGTGACCCTTCAGTGTGCCTGGAAGTACCCCAAAGGTTAGCCACACCACAAACAGCCACGTGGGGGGGGAGCAGAGCCAGATTAACAATTAGGCCAAGTAGGCACTGGCCTCTGGGTCCCCACGTTTTAGGGGCCTCAGGCTGCCCCCCCCTCGGTTTTCTCCCTGCTTGCAGCCCTCCCAACCTGCGTGTGCAGCCAGCCACTGAACTGCTCTTTGCCCGACTTGCCTGGTGTGGCTGCTGCTGGTGTTGTTGCCAAGTTTGCTTCTCTCTGCCTCTCTCCCACAGCTTAGTGAAAGGAGCTTTAAGAAGGTGCCTGTAGGCTGCAGTGGGGGCCATGGGTGGTGGGGTAGCCACTCAGACTCAGAGATAATTTGTGAGTAGGGCTGCCAAGTCCCCAGCTTCCCGCAGGGGGGGGACTCTCTCTCATGCACAAAGCGCGCGCTTGATGCTATGATGTCACCCGGAAGTGACATCATCAAAATGGTGGCGCCCATGTGGGTCTGCTATAGGTGTTTCCGGGGAAACTCTATGGTTTTCCCGGACGCTGTACCCATTTGGGAGGTTAAAACTCTATGGTACCTATACACCATAGAGTTTTTACCTCCCAAATAGCTAGAGCATCTGGAAAAACCATCGAGTTTTCCCAGAAATGCATAGAGCGGCCCTGCATGGGCGCTGCCATTTTTATGACGTCACTTCCAGGCAACGTCTTCACACCAGCCAATGTGGGCCAGCAGGTTGGGAACCTCCCAGGCAGGAGAACCCCCGCCCGGACCAGGGAATTGGCAGCCCTATTTGTGAGCCCCCCCCCTAAGATTTCTACTGCCTAGGGGCCTCCAGAGGGTTTAATCCGGCATTGAGGGGGGGGGAGATATACATTTCCATGGAACCTAGGAGCAGCCTGATAGTCCAGCCTAGGCTGATCTCACCAGAGCTTGGAAGCAGGGTTGGTCAGGGTTAGACCACCAAGGAGGAATGGGGTTGCTACACAGAGGGACTGAAAAGGCATGTCCACACGTGCACATCTGAGTCCCGCCCCACTCCTGCCTGTACGTCGTTTCCTGCCGTCACCATGCCGCTCCAAAAAGCTACCATGTCGGAAGTGGTAGCAAATTACTGAAGTGCTTCTGGGGCACCTTTCTGACCACCTGAATGGCTGCAGCGCACCAGGGAAGCGGCTTTCAAGTGGTTGTGTCCACTCCTCTGGAGTGCGTGCAGCCCTTCCCCTTTCCGGCAGCAGACTGTGCAGTGACTGCCCCGGGGCGCTTAACATTATGCCGGTTTCCTTCCACAATGGGTGGCTGCCGCCCCAAGCTGCCTGTCTGTATCCATGCAATGAGTCTTTGCAAATATACAGTTTCAAATGCATCTAAGACACTGGGAGACACTCTCGCCTACTGCCGTTTCAGACAACTTGCTATGCAATTAGGATTATTCTTTTGAGTATTGGTTCCAGTGAAAGTGTATGATTTTTGTGCGACTGTGAAGGCGGCTACAGTTGAAACATGCAAGTATACCTCAGATGTATGAAGTCGCTTCAGCTTTCACCCACGAGTCCAAACACCCTTCATTGCTGCACTTGCAATTTTTATTGAGTAAATTGGAGTATAAAATACATACAAGCATACATTGTTCCAGGGTGCGGTCACACGTACCATTAAAAGCGGGTGTGTAGCGCTCAAATCTGAACTGCTGAAAATTGATTCGATGCAGGGCAGTTCAGACGAGCATCCAAGAATGCGATTCATTCTGTTGTGCGCGATCAGACATCCAATACTATCACGCTCCTTTCTTGGAGCATGCGTAATCAGATGGTGATTTCTGGGAGGGGAGGGGGTCCATTGAACATGCGCCCAACTGTTTGGAGCTGGGAAATCAAAACTTTCTTCAGAGGCAGGGGGGAGGGTGAAAGTTTCCAGAATTAACATTGCCAATCCAAACCACGGAACTGCCAGGAATTATTTTCCTAGAAATTGGCAGTGACAATGATATCTTGAAATCCTCCACATTGAAAAAAAAGAATTTTTTCCTGTTCTGAATAGTGGGATAACGTTCCCCCTCCGATACTGTGTTGATTGGAGAAGCAGAAGCGAGACCTCAGATTCCCGGATGATCTGGCAATGCGCATGTCTGCTGGGGCTTTTTTTTTTTTTAAAGGTGAGAGGCAGTATCGCACATGAGCTGTCCAAACAACAAAAAGCCAATCTTGTGCCACTGTTTTGAAAAAGGGCCGGACTTTATGTGCTGTCAAATTAATGCGGCACTGATCTGCAGCAAGTCGGAATGACCCCGGATGACGCTCGATTGCCAGATGTGCATGTCTGAACGAACACATTTAATCCGTCAGCTATGTCGTCACTAATCGTACATGTGACCGCACCCCCACAGTGTTTGTATAAGGTTTTTTCCACCCAGGGCTTGGCAGCCCCAATTCTGGAGATCTCCAGGCCCCACCTGGAGGCAGTGCAACCCAACCGAGAATCACGGAAAGCAGGGACAGGCATAGAAGCCAAAGGCTTCCGTGATTCTCTGTGAAACGGGGGATCAAGTAAAACCACGTTGCGTCTGAAGTAACTGCTGGCTGCATTCCTAAGGACCGCCGTTGGAGGCCTTGGACATCAAAAAATACTCTCATGCACTTCTCACTCTACCACCTGCACTTCTTCAATTGAAAGAAAGACTGCATTAATTTGCGTTAAAGACTACAAGGACATTGTGGTGCAGTGGAAAGGATATTCTGTTTATCTATGTATACAGTTTCCTAATTTGGAAATTTATATATTGAAGGTTTCTACAGAACATACATGGATTGTTATTATTTTTGAGGCTGGAAATCACAGAAGCTTTTGGCTTATATCCCCGTCCCCATCTGGTGGCTGACAGCCGTCGTTGAATGCAAGGAGGAGACGACTGTCCTTCTCTAAACATTGGGACCCAGCTGGCCGGCCAGTGTTCAGGAGAGGACTCAAAGCCCTTCTCTAGATTCCCATGAATATCATAGACAAGGCGAAAGCTTTATTTTGCTGCTCTTGGTTGCCTCAGCAACACAAAATGGCTCCCCAGGCCCATGAGATGTTCTCCCAAGATCTCCAGCTTCTAAGCACTTGGGCTGTTGTTTTTTTAAATGTCTGCTACCGTGCTGGCATTTTTATGTTTTGCTGTAAAAGTGTCCCCTACCTTTCAGCTGCCAGGTTTCTCTGCAAACCTCAGGATCTCCCAAATTTAAAAAAAAAAAATACCCTGAGCTTTGCGTGAGAGATTTTTTCCCCTTCATGATGTGCTTATTCTAATTATTAGACTTACAGTTTTTAAAAAAAGCAACCAAAATCAATACTATTAAAATATAATAGCTCCCCCAATTTTACAATGGAATCCCTTTAGGGCTAGCAACCAGGTAGGAGACTGATGAGGGGAGGGGGGGGAGAGAAATAGCAACCAGCCATGTGATGTCATTTCCAGGAAAACCTGGACGTGATCATACATCTCTCTAGGAATTGGCCAAAACTCTAAGGTGAAACCATAGACATTTTCAGGAATTCCTAGAGGGGGCCTATGTAACTTCTGGAGAAAACCCACCTTTCCCAGCACCGCCCTCAAATCTCCAGGAACTTCCCAAAGGAGAGTTGGCAAACTTAGATCGTACTTTCATAGGGAAGCATTTCACTCACTCTGCCCACATCAACTGATATCCCCATTTCCACGCTGTGATCATATCCGAGTGACATCATCGCGCTTGGCACATCAGATGTGCTGGAGCTTCTTGGGCGCAAGGCTCCCCCCACTGGCCAGCTCCATGGTGGTGGATTAGAGGCCCCAGAAGTGGGGGAACCTTTGTCCCCATCAGGGGATAGGGAACTCTACGCTGGTCATTGCTATCATGCTCTAGTCCAATAAAGTTATATTGATATATTGCGATACTCTGTTAGTTCCTCATTATACCCAGCTTTCCTTTTTTTAAAAGTTATTTGGTCTTTTCATTGCAGAGATATAAAGGGAAAGGTGCAAATAGAATGGACAGGAGAAGGTGCAAAATGGATGAAGCAGAGTGGGGATTTTCTGTTCAGCCACATATGGAGGCTTTGTTGCTGCTGCTATGTGTACTTCTGCATTCTCAATGGCGATGAAAGTAACCACAGAGGACGGTCACCACCATGTGGATTATTCTTATTATTTGTGTGGATCAGAGCTTTATTATTCCTAAGTGTATTTTCAGCTGTTTTCAGAGAGGTCAGGTCTCTTCTTCAGGCACTCCCTTCCCTCTTTCTGTCCCAATTCCCTTCCCCATGAAACGAATCCTCTTTCATCCTTGCAAAGTTCCCTGGCTGTGAAGTTCTGTTTCATCCACTCAACACCAGCCTCCTCTTCAGGGAGTACTTATTATCCAATAAGAAGGAAGCCTTTTCAGTTATCCTCCAGTTCCTCTCTAACCTTTTCTTGTGTGTTTCTCTTTTAAAGCTTGCTGACACACTCTTCTATAAATAGAAAACCCACTCTGAAACCCTACATTTTTATCCTTTTCTTGCCATAACAAGTAAGTGGCAAAACCCATTGAGGTGAGAAGCAGAGCTGACTGAATATTTTATTTACTGACAATATTTATTCCCTGCCGTTTGACCAGATGGTCCCTGAGGCAGCTCACCGCTTCTTATACAGACCCTGTCGTCCTAAAATAGCCTTTTGGGGGCCTCGGGACACTTTTGGAATTCTGGCACAAGGTGGTGGGCCCAGCCCAGAAAATGGCTGCTACAGGGTGACTACTGTTGCCACCCTCCAGGTGGGACCTAGCAATCTCCCAGAATTACAACCTGTCTCCAGAGGACAGAAATCGGTACCCCTGGAGAAAATGGCTGCTTCGGAGGGTGGACTGTAGGGCATTTCACCCTACTGAGAGTCCTCCCCTCCCTCAAATCTGTCCTCCCCAGGCTCCACCACTGAAATCTTCAGGAATTTCTCAACCCTGACTTGGCAACCTGAAGAAAAAGATAAAAACAAAATGGTTGCCACAAGAGGCAGAGCAAACCAGAAGATGAGCAATGAGGATCCTGTGAATTTAGGGGGAGGTGTTTGTAAGTTTCCTGCATTGTGCAGGGGGTTGGACTTGATGACCCTGGAGGTCCCTTCCAACTCTATGATTCTGTGATTTTATGTCGGGAGGGAGGGGCTGTGCATAACTCCAATAGCCACTTTTCAGCTTTGGAGACAGAAACTCTGTTTGACAGGCAGCCTTTTAAAACGAGCATATTGTTTTAAAATATACATACACACAGCTAACCTTCAGTCCTTACGCTGTGGCGGGCAACTTCTAAAACATCTGCCTAGCCAATCAAATCTCCAGTGGCCAATCAGAAGCCTTGCTGGGCCAACGTAAGGCTCCCAAGCTCCCGGGTGGGGTGAGGTTTCCTCCTCCTGATTTCACTGGCGTGATGATGTCACTCACAAGGGATGTCATTGCACCAGTGACATCAATCACTGGTCGCTCTAGGAGCTTCCAGGAAAACTCTATGGTCCCCCCCGCCAGAGGGCATGGGGGACTTGGCAACCCTAGGCCCAAGCCACATCTGGCCTGTCCCACATTCTAAAAACATTTGGCAGTCTCCACAAAAGATGTTGGAGGGTGCCGTGGTGCCAACGGACACCAGATTGGAGACCCTCTCCATCCTAAACCAACCGGAACAAACCACCTTCAGCCGCTTGGGACCTTATCGCAAGACAGGCACGATCCATCTGCTCACAGGGGGATGCCTGGTCTGAGCCCAGAGGGAACTCACCCAGCTGGAAACTATGATGGCATCCCAAAAGGAGGGTTGCCAACTCTGGGTTGGGAGATTCCTGGCAGTTTGAGCGCAGGGTTTGAGGAGGGGAGAATCATGGAATCATGGAGTTGGAAGGGACCTCTAGGGTCATCTAGTCCAATCCCCTGCACAATGTAGGAAAATCACAAACACTTCCCCCTAAATTCACAGGATCTTCATTGTTGTCAGATGGCCATCTAGCCTCTGTTGAAAAACCTCCAAGGAAGGAGAGCCCACCACCTCCCGAGGAAGCCTGTTCCACTGAGGAACCGCTCCAACGGTCAGGAAGTTCTTCCTAAAGTTGAGCCGGAAACTCTTTTGATTTAATTTCAACCCACTGGTTCTGGTCCTACCTTCTGGTGCCACAGAGAACAATTCCACACCATCCTCTAGACGACAGCCCTTCAAGTCCTTGAAGAGGGTGATCCTCTCACCTCTCAGCCGCCTCCTCTCCAGGCTAAACATGCCCAGCTCCTTCAACCTTTCCTCATAGGACTTGGTCTCCACACCCCTCCAGAGGGGCCTCAGCAGGATATAATGCCATGTAGAGCCTGCCCTCCAAAGCAGGCATGTTCTCCAGGGGAGCTGATTCTTATCAACCGAAGAACAGATGTGATTTCAGGAGAACTCCAGGCCCCACCCCGAGTTTGGCTTCATATTAACTCGCACCCACAACCCCAGTGGAAGTGGTGAAAGTACAATTGTAATTGGGCCAAGCAAAGAGTCCCATGATGCAGAGAGGCAAGCTGCAGAACTGCAGTCCAAGCTCTGCTCACAACCTGAATTCAATCCTGGTGGAAGCTGGGTTCAGGGTCTGACTCAGCCTTCCATCCTTTCGAGTTCGGTAAAACGAGTCCCCAGCTTGCTGGGGGGAAAGTGTAGATGACTGGGGAAGGCAATGGCAAACCACCCCGTTAAAAATCTGCCAAGAAAACGTTATGATGTGACATCACCCCATGGGTCGGTAACGACTTGGTGCTTGCACGGAGGACTACCTTTACCATTTTAAGGTACAGCGATGAGGAGGAAAGGCAGAATGGAATGGCCTGATCTTGTCAGATCTCATAAGCTAAACAGGGCAGGTAGCTGGGAGACCACCAAGGAAGGCTCTGCAGAGGAAGGCAACGGTAAATCACCTCCATACATTGGGCTGCAACCTGTCAGCACTTGACACAGACACAAGGCACAGTGGTAACATATAAAGGCGAGCTGAAGAACATCATCCTCAAAGCAGTGCCCTTCATAAAGAAGTCATCTCCTAACTTCTACCGCCTGCAGGGCTTGCAAGCCGGCTTTGAGCGCCCCACTTTCTAGCTCCAACTACAAGAGACTCTTCCTCAGCGGCCTTGAGCGCAGGAGTTCACCTTTCAAGAGAGATTTCTCAAATGATAAAAGCTCAGCTAATGTTGTTCTCTGCCATGCAAGAGCTGGGTACATTTTAATTAAAACGCTCCATAAAAAAAATCACTATTTGGGAACCTGCATGTCCTCGTTTCCGTGAGCAGGTCAGGTTTTGATGCTAGTCAGGACTTTAGTATGTACATTCAAATTATTACTTTATTACATTACAATAGGGTTGCCAATCCCCAGGTGGTGGCAGCAGATCCCCCGGTTCGGAGGTCCTCCCCCCACTTCAGGGTCATCAGAAAGCAGGGAGGGGGAGGGAAATGTCCGCTGGGCACTCCATTATTCCCTATGGAGATCAGTTTCCATAGACTATAATGGAGAATTGATCTGTGGGTATCTGGGGCTCTAGTGGGGGGGGGGGCTGTTTTTGAGACAGAGGCACCAGATTTTGAGCATAGCATCCAGTGCCTCTCCTGAAAGCACCCACCAAGTTTCAAAAAGATTGAATCAGGCGATCCAATTCTGTGAGCCCCAAAAGAAGGTGCCCCTATCTAATTTCCTGTTTCGCTCAAAAAGCTTTGTCCACGCTACTGCTTGCTCATTCAAATAACACTTTCACAGTCTCCACACTTTTTCCCTCCCAAATTGCTATAGCGTCCGGGAAACCAATAGAGTTTTCTTGGAAGCTCTTAGAGCAGCCGGTGCGTGATGTCACCCGCATGATGATGTCACTTGTGAGCGGCATCATTGTGCCGGCGACCTTGGAAGGGGATCCCCCCGCCAGCCCAGCGGGTTGGGGACCTCCTGAGTGGGAGAACCCTGCTCAGCCCTGGAGCCTGGCAGCCCGATACAAGAAAAGCCTTGCTCCTGGGCTGCTTGGTTTTGCTTCCTTCATTTGAATGAAAGGGTTTCCCACTGTAGGAGGAGGACTTTGGATGTTGCTCTACAACATTTTGCCCCAAACACCACCTCCCTCAGGCTCCACCCCCAAAATCTCCAGATATTTCCAAGCCTGGATTTGGGAGCTCAAATAACCATGTTTGTCTGCAGTAGACTAATAAGATTCAAATCCAGTGGCACCTTAGAGACCGGCAAAAAAGTGGCGCAGAGTGGTAAAGCTGCAGTACTGCAGTCCTAAGCTCTGCTCACGACCTGAGTTCGATCCTCAGTGAAAGCTGGGTTTTCAGGTAGCCAGCTCGAGGTTGACTCAGCCTTCCATCCTTCCGAGGTCGGTCGGTCAAATGAGTCCCCAGCTTGCTGGGGGGAAGTGTAGATGACTGGGGAAGGCAACGGTAAAAAGTCTGCCGTGAAAACATTGTGAAAGCAATCTCACCCCAGAGTCGGAAACGACTGGTGCTTGCACAGAGGACCTTTCCTCCTTTTTCTTTCCTAGGCTAGTAAACCACTTTCTTTCAGGAGGTTCTGACCATCGGTTCGCTTGTTTGCTGACAAGAGGCAAAGTCTTGGGGACACTGGGGATCTCAACCAAGGTTTGCCAACCTCCAAGTGTGGCTTGGTGATTACTCCTGGAATTACAACTGCTCACCAGACTAGAGATCAGCTCCCTTGGAGGAATTGGCTGCTTCGGAAGGTGTGGGCTATGTGGGCATTGTGCCCAGATGCAGTCCCTCCATTCTCCAAGCCCCGCCCTCCCCAGGCTCCACCCCCAAATATGCAGGAAATTCCCAACTCCGAATTAGAAACCCTCCCTCGCCCTCCCACCTGTGGGTGAGGGGGGTAAGAGTGGAAACCTCTTCCAGTGCTCTGTGCCTGTGAGTGCGTGGCAGCATTAGGGGACCTTGCCCCTGGTGGTCATGTAGGGAGACACACCAAAGGCCCTTCACACCTCTGGAACGGGTCCTGCTTTAGCCTCTCCATTCTGTGTTCCTTCCCTTAGCTGAGTGCAAATCACAGAAGAAGCTGCATTAAAGTGCTCTTAACAAATGATTGCCATCCTGTGATTGATGGGTCTTTTGCCACCCCCGGGTTTCCTTCTTTTAAGCATTAACTCTTGGATGGCATGCTCCGAAAGCTCCCTAGAATCTGTGCCACCACAGGACTTCTCAGCTTGCAATATTACTCTGCCATCTTCCATTAAAAAACAAACAAACTTGGGAGTAAGGAGGCAACACTTCCCCTTTCCAAAAGTCAATGGCAAACACTGCCCTCAGTTTGACCGCTCTTTCTGCATCATATAGAATCGAGGTCTCCACCACTTTTCCTGGCACCCAGCAAGGGTTGTTGTTTTTTAAAGTGTTTGTTGCCAGGCGGAGTTTTTACCCAGCCCAGCTTCTGAGGGGCCCCTGGAACTTCGATTGGCTGCACAGATTTTTAAATATGTCCCTTTGACCGCAGCTCAAGGACCTTCGCCACGTGACTGAAGGGAAGCTGCAGCTGCAATTTCTGGCAGGCTCTGCAGCCATTTTGTGGCAACTGTTTTGTGGCTTGACCCGCCACGCTGTGTCAGAATTCTGAAGGTGCCCACAGGCTCCAAAAGATTGGGGACCCCTGTAACCCAGATGCTCATAGTCACTAGGGTACCATAAGATTAATATCCCTCTCTAGCTGATAAGAAAAAACATTTTCCCCGATAAAGCCTATTGCAGTTTCTGCAGGCTCTTAGGCAAATATAATCGAGGACTTCAGGCCTTGTGCCAGAACTCAAGCAGACCCTTCCTTGAAGGCCAAACTACTTGATCTGCCTGACCTGTGTGAAGTCCTGATGCTGGCCCATCTGGCAGTCAGAAAAGCAACTTCATTGGGCCCCTCCCAAACCAAGCTGCTTGTAGGGCTACCAAGCCAGTGGTGGGGGGGGAACCTCGCTTGATGTCGCGGCGCAATGACGTCACCTGTGAGTGATGTCATTGTGCCGGCAATGTTGCACGCCAACCGCTCTAGGCATTTCTGGGGAAACTCTATGGTTTTCCTGGACACTCTAGCATTTTGGGAGGGAAAACTCTATGGTACAATAGATACCCAAAATGCTAGAGGGTCTGGGAAAACCATTAGAGTTCCCCCAGAAATGCCTAGAGTGGCCAGCGCGTGATGTCACCGGCGTGATGACCTCACTCACAGGTGACATCATTGTTCCTCGCACGCTTCACACACACGAAAACAAAAGAAGAAGAAGATATTGGATTTATATCCCGCCCTCCACTCCGAAGAGTCTCAGAGCGGCTTACAATCTCCTTTACCTTCCCCCCCCCACACAACAGACACCCTGTGAGGTAGATGAAGATATTGGATTTATATCCCGCCCTCCACTCCGAAGAGTCTCAGAGCGGTCACAATCTCCTTTCCCTTCCTCCCCCACAACAGACACCCTGTGAGGTGGGTGGGGCTGGAGAGGGCTCTCACAGCAGCTGCCCTTTCAAGGACAACCTCTGCCAGGGCTATGGCTGACCCAAGGCCATTCCAGCAGGTGCAAGTGGAGGAGTGGGGAATCAAACCCGGTTCTCCCAGATAAGAGTCCGCTCACTTAACCACTACACCAAACTGGCTCCCCCGCTGGAGGCTGTGGGGGGACTTGGCAACCCTACACTTTGTTGGGTATTGGGATATTTGGTTACTATAGCCGAGCTTCCCCCAGTCATAGAAGCAATGATACGGAGTGAAGTAAAGAAGTATGTCACAAAAAAGGGATTTATTCAAGTTGATCCATTGCATATTCAGGTTGCAGCTGAAAGGAGAAAAAGAAGCCTAATCTAAAGAGTCCTTTCCGTATCACAAATGGCCAGCTCGTCTGACATCTCACATGTGGGAGTATGAGGGCTTTCTCTTTACAGGAGAAACCTGCAGGAAAAGGTGTCCTGCAGCCAAGAGTTAGCTTGACTGGCAGTCAAGAGTTATCTTTGCCACTCTCGTTTCACAGATGCTGCCATCACCATCCAACTCGAAGCATTGTTGGACTAGAAGAGAATAGGGAAAATAACCCCTTTTGAATGTTGCTAATGCCCCCCATCCCCCCTTGTCAGTGTTCTCCAGCTTAACATAAATTCCATGCTCTTCTCCCCACCCACCCACCCCCTGCTTGATCTCATTTCCTCTGGTCTCTGGCCGACAGACTACAGCAGGATTTACGCATAATCCACAGAAAAGGCTCTTTGTCTTTACAGACTCAAGGATGTATTTAGGAAATAATACAGCCAAGCGCTCCCCTCCCGATATATTCCACACCACTTCTGAGGGTCGGGATTAACACCGTCCCGGCAGACAGGCAGTCAAGAGTAGCTGAAGAGAGACTCTGGAGGGCTAAAGACAGCAGCAGAAGTTGCCACCTCTGGGTTGGAAAATATCTGGAGATTTGGAGGGTGGAGCCTGGGGAGGGTGGGGTTCGAGGAGGGGAGGGGAGCGACTTCAGCAGGCTAGAATACAATAGACTCCACCCCCCCAAAGCAACCATTTTCTTCAGGGGAACTGCTCGCGGTCATCTGGCAATCAACTGTAATAGTGGAGATCTCCAGGTGTCACCTGGAGGTTGGCAGCCCTGGTTCATGTTTGTATGGCTGGTGGAAAGTGCCATCAAGTCACAGCAGACCTCATGGTGACCTCAGAGGAAGGGCTTTTTCTGAGCAGAAACGCACAGAAATGCAGTTCTGGCTGACTTGGGGCCAGGGGGTGTGGCCTAGTATGCAAATAAGTTCATGCTGGGCTTTCTTTACAAAAGAAGCCCTGCTCATAGGGCGGAAGTAGCCAGACTTGCTTAACATAAGAGCCACATAGAATAAATGTTCGAGAGCCACAAGACACAAATGACAGATGTTTGAGAGCCGCAAAACAGGAAGGCAGGCGGGAAGGCAGGAAGGAAAATAGATGGGGAGAGAGAGGTGGAAGAACTTTGACTCCAAGCTGCTGGTGTGAGAGAGCTGTGAAAGAGCCACAGTTTGGCCGCCCGTGTTGCAGAGTGTTCAACCCGTAGGGTTTTCAAGGCAAGAGATACTCCATTTGCCATTGCCTGGCTCTGCACAGCAGCCCTGGACATCCTTGAAGGTCTCCCCTCCAAATATTAACCCCGGCCGACCCTCCTTAGGGGCTCTCCAGGTGAGGCTGACTAGCCAGCCCAGGACTTACAGGGGACTCTGGGAAAGGGGAAAGAAGAAGCACAATTGAACTCCGAAGCAAGTTCCAAGTGAACAGCCATTGCAATTAAAGGGACAGTGTTCTTTTTAAATACCTTCCCTCCATTGGAAATAATGGAGGATGGGGCACATATTTGGGCTCATAGGATTGGAGCCCCCGTGGCAATCTTTTTGAAATGTGGAGGGGGGGTCGAGGAGAGGCACCAGCAGCTATGCTGAAAATGTGGTGCTTCTGCTTCAAACAAACAGCCCCCCAGAGCCCCAGATACCCACAGAACAATTCTCCATAGGGTATGATGGAGTGCCCGGTGGAGATTTGCCTCCCCCTGCTTCTTGATAACCCTGAAGTGGGGGGATGGGTTGCAAACCAGGAGTTCCCCTGCCCCCAACTGGGGATTGGCAACCCTAGTTCAGGGCAATTATATTATTAGAGCGGTTACAGCTCTGAGAATAAACTCCTCGGGGTGGAGCTTTGCCTTTTATTTTATTGTAGAATCTGCAAAGCTCAGTTTGCGACCTGTTACTAGACCGGGGTGGGCAGAGGGTCACTCAGGAGTGACAGGTCACTCTCACTCTCTGAGCAATAAAATGGAGCAGGGCTGCCCGACTGATTTTCTTCTCCCTTCCCCTTAAAAGCTACCATAGCAGTTTCCCTCCTCTTTGTGTGAAGAAGACAGACATCTGCAGCTTTGCTCTGGATGGGGAAACAGCTGCCCCTGTGTCCTTTCCTGTTATGTATTGCGTCTCATTGGTTTCTTGTTGCCGGAGCTTGAGACAGGCACTCCTTGCAAACCAGGATCCTGAAGCCTGGAAGAACTGGCCAGTCAGGATGCTAGGCATGGAATGACTTGTAACAAAGAGATGCAAAGGAAGGATTCTGAAGTAAGCCAATCAGGATGCTAGGCATGGAACAACTTGTAACAAAGAGATGCAAAGGAAGGATTCTGGAGTGAGCCAGTAGGAGTAGCTGTTGCCTGCTAGGGGTGTGTGGTTAACCATGTACAGAGTGTATATAATGAGTGAATTGCCTGTGCTGTTTGTGACTGTTGTTTCTTGCAATAAAGTGTTCTTGGTTGATTGAGAGCTGGCTGAACTCGCTTCATTTCATTTCCCATCAACTTCTCCTCTTTCTCCTTCACACTTGGGGAGCCAGAATGCTTGCAAAAGCAGGAGACCTCCTGGCAAAGCTCCCCCCCCCACACTAAATCCTCCACCACTTGGCTGGCTGGTGGAGGGAAGCTGAGAGGCTCACCAGGAGGGCTACCAAGCCAAGAGGGCAGGACGTGCGCGTGCTCGACGTCAGCTGTGTCACTGAGTCACTTCTGCCTTTCCCGAGAAGTGGAGTAGAGTAACTCTAGGAATCACCAGAAACTCTATGGTATAACCATAAGAGTTTCTGCTCTTTCCCAGAGCTACCCTGTTCCACTTCCAGGTTCTCCTCAGACCTGCAGCTGATGGTATGTTTTTCCTGCCCTGCTCAGAATGTCAATGGGCATCTAAGGGCTGCTGATGGGGGGGTCTCTGGCCACAGCAGGAGGTCTGGCAGCCTACTTGTTGGCATTGGGCTGAAAGAGGAATTGTGTGTCAGCGTCCCCCCCCCCCCACAGGTTGCCAGCTGCAGCTGGTGTAGGGTTGTCAATCCTCAGTTGGGGGTAGGGCATCCCCCAATTTAGAGCCCCACCCCCTGCTTCAGAGGTATCGGAAAGCAGGAGTGAAATGTCTGCTGGGCACTCCATTATTCCCTATGGAGATTGATTCCCATAAGGCATAATGGAAAATTTGAGCATATATAAAGCTGCCTTATACTGAATCAGCCCCTTGGTCCATCAAAGTCAGTCTTGTCTTCTCAGACTGGCAGCGGCTCTCCAGGGTCTCAAGCTGAGGCTTTTCACACCTATTTGCCTGGACCCTTTTTTGGAGATGCCGGGGATTGAACCTGGGACCTTCTGCTTCCCAAGCAGATGCTCTACCACTGAGCCACCGTCCCTCCCCTAAATTGATCTGTGAGTATCTGGAGCTCTGGGCGGGGGGCTGTTTTTTGAGGTAGGGGCACCAAATTTTCAGCATAGCAACTAGTGCCTATCCTAAAAAAAGGTGGAGGATGGATGGGGGCACCTTTTTTTTTAGCGTGCATAGAGTTGGACCCTCTGTTCTAATCTTTTTGAAACTTGAAGATTAGAACAGGGGGTCCAACTCTATGCATGCCAAAAGAAGGTGCCCCCATCCATCCTCCATTATTTCTAATGAAGACAAAGAGCCTGGTCCCTTTGAATGAGAGGGCCAGAACTCCCTTCGGAGTTCAGTCGTGCTTGTCACAACCTTGCTCCTGGCTCCACCCCCAGAGTCCCCAGGTATTTCTTGAGTCAGACCTGACACCCCTAAGCTGGTGACCCTACGTCACGCACACGCAGACCCCTTACTCTGGACAGGAAAGGAGTGTGCTGCTAGAGACTTTGAGCCCTGCATCAAAGCTGCTGTTTTGGTCTTCCTAGGCAAACCTGGGGGTAAGTGTGTATTTCTCCTTGCAGGGCCTGTTACAATTGGAGGTGGGGGGGGGGGCAAACAGAAGATGAAGGCTTTCCCCAGCCAAAGATCACAGATCTGTGTACAAGCCATCATTTTGTGACTGGCTCCCAAAGGCTCATGGAGGGGGGAATAATAAAGTCTGCTTTCTTCTGTATCCGCAGGCCCAGGTAAGAGAGAGAAGAAGAAGAAGAAGAAGAAGAAGAAGAAGAAGAAGAAGAAGAAGAAGAAGAAGAAGAAGAAGAAGAAGAAGAAGAAGAAGAAGAAGAAGAAGAAGAAGAAGAAGAAGAAGAAGAAGAAGAAGAAAAGGAGTGGTCCTATCTAAGACAAAGCAGAAGGCAAGAAGAGCCCCAAAGGCTCCACATCTAAGTGATCCCCCCAAGCAACTGTCAAGTGTCAAGACTGACAGGGGGGCAACTGTCAAGTGTTCCCCAGAGAGCGAATTCTCTTAACCCTTTCTCTCCCAGATCCTGTTGCATGCAGAGTTCCAACATCCAACAGATGCACCAGCCCTTTCCTTGACCGTTGGAGGTCAACTGGTGCTGCAGCAACTCCGTGCCTTCCAGCGGGTCCAATCAATCAGCAGCTGTCCTGCCTTCCAAGGATCGTCTTGCGGGGGCTTCCCAGACAGAGACTCCCCCTTCAGAGATGTGGCGTCTTTCCATACAAAGGCTCATTTGTTCACCTGCTGGGCCGGATCACAAACTCCCTTGCAGCCAGCTGTCTGATGTCGCTCACGGGCTTCTCGAACGCTGTTGCTGGCCCAGCATCTTTCTTCTGCCGTGAACAGCTGTGCGCGTCTCTCCCCCCGCCCCCCAGCTCCCTAGTGGGATTTATTGTTTTTCTCTGTCTCCCATCCTTTTGCAGAAGGAGCCCTTCCCTGGCCTTCGTGATATTTATAGATCTCCATCACAGAATGGAAGTCATGAGGAGGAATATAGAATTGGGGGGCCAGTCGTCAGTTCTGTTCAAGCTTGCATCTCATGAAAGAAAGGAAGATTGTCTCTTGAAAACTTATAAAAAGGTCAAGGTAGTCCCCTGCAAGCACCAGTCGTTTCCATCCCTGGGGTGACGTCGTATCATGATGTTTTCATGGCAGAGCTTTTTATGGGGTGGTTTGCCATTGCCTTCCCCAGTCAGCTACACTTCCCCCCCACCCCCAGCAAGCTGGGTACTCATTTTACCGACCTCGGAAGGATGGAAGGCTGAGTCAACCTTGAGCCGGCTACCTGAACCCAGCTTCCGCTGGGATCGAACTCGGGTCATGAGCAGAGAGTTCGGACTGCAGTACTGCAGCTTTACCACTCTGCATCACTTTCTTCCTGGTCTCTAAGGTGCCACTGGGCTTGAATCTTATTAGTTTACTGCAGACAAACATGGTTATTTGAGCTCCCAAATCCAGGCTTGGAAATATCTGGAAGGGGTGGAGTCTGAGGGAGGTGGTGTTTGGGGCAAAATGTCGTAGAGCAACATCCAAAGTCCTCCTCCTGCAGTAGAAAACCCTTTCATTCAAATGAGGGAAGCAAAACCAAACACTGACTTACAATGACTCCGCCGACTTTCTGAAAAGCTTGGTAGGTGCCAAAGGAAGTCCTAGCTGGTGCCACGTAGCACTCATGGGCACCTCGTTGGGGAACGCTGTGCTAAATGGTCACTTACCTTCGGCCCCCACTTCCAAGCAGAGCCTGACCTCCCATGCTGTCATTTCCTCGGGGGGGGGGGGGGACTAAGCTCTGCTGCCAGAACAGAAGGAGGGAGGGAGGCTGGCAACCCTACTCAGGCAATCACAGAAGCAGTTCCATTGACCACCACCACAACAAAAGCTAGAGTTGCCAAGTCGAACTCAGAAAATACCTGGGGACTTTGGGGGTGGAGCCGGGAGACTTTCCCATTCCCTAAAATAAATAAATAAAAATACAGCAGTGCAGTTCCCCTGAATACAGTCTTCATTTCCTCATCCCTCAGCAGCTGGCTGCACTTCCACTCCACTCTCTCCCTCTCTCCCTCTCTTTCTCTCTCTCTCTCTCTCTCTCTCACACACACACACACACTCACACAAAGCAGCCCAAAATAAACAGTTTGGAAGCACACGCTTTGTGGTCTCACTGGAGCAATTTACTTACCATGGGAGTTGTTGAATGCTGAATACTCAACCAAGTTCTTCAGACTAACAAAGGGAAAACAGAGGTTCTTTCTATTTTAATGTTCAAGTGACTTCTGAAGGGGCTGTAAAACAAACAGAGGGGCTGGGCTGCTTCCCTTCCCTTTCTCCCAACAGCCACGTTCTTCTGCAGGCTCGGCTCGCCCCCATTCAGCCTGGCTCTGAAGATTTAAAGGCACACACACCTTTCTAAAAGCAAGCCCTTGTCAATCCCGGCTATTTTCCCTTTAAGATGCCTGAAGTAATGTCAAGCAGGAGCTCTGGTTTTCCTCCATTCCCTACACCCCCCTTTCCCACGTCCCAGCCATCTGGCCAAGGATGTTTACCTAACAGGAACTGCCTTTTTATGTCTAATGCCCACACTCCCTGGCAGTCCCAGCAACATCACAGGCCTTATCAGTTTCACGGGTTGATGACAGAATGCTATTGCTAGGTAGAGGAAATTTACTGCTGTGCTCTTTGAACCCCAGATTTGAATGCTGTGTTTTTGTAACATTTTATGATACCCTATATAGCATCTTGCAACCTCTGATATCTCAGTCTTCTCAAAGACAATGTTCTATATGCCACTTGGAGTTTAATAAAGAAGTTCATTTGAAATAAAATAAAGGACTCTGTTACTGAGACTACCCTTGACAGCCCTTCTGAAGTCTTCTAAGCCTTCCAAAGTGGAAAGGCACATGGTGGCTGTGGAGGTGGGGCTTCCCTCCGCTGGCCTGCTGACCGGAAGTTGGAAGGAGCACGCTAAACCAGGGAATCCCCTGCTGGAACCTGGGGATTGGCAAGCCTAAAAAAAGCTCAGGCTGCGAGATTACCAGGTTAGCACTATGTGCACGGATTTATCACATGCTCTTTGTCCAGGATCTTGGGTGGGGGTGTCACTGTAAAGAGGGAGGGCAGATAGACCTGACATTTCACTACTGGGGGGAGGAATCTCCCACCCCAAGCTCTCATTGTCTGCTCTGCTACATTACTTCTAGCGCAAAACCACAAAGTTTCTGGTGATTCCTAGAGCTAACCATAATATCACATAGGGGTGTACATGACATCATAGCCCGGCACATTTCCCCATCCCTGAGCATCCCAACAATTTCTAGGCCCCTTTTAGGCAGAAGACCAGCTGGTTTTCTGGATCAGGCCATTTCTTTCTAACATATTGTTCCTTTCTCCTGAAATAAAGAGAATAATTTATTGTGACTACTGTGAGAGTTTTAAAGCCTGCTTTTCACTGACTTCTACTCCTGTGCAAAGATGTGCAAGAGATCAACACTCAGTCCAAATTCATTTGACAATTTGCTCGTTTAGCAAAGACTAAATCTCAACAGTTGTCATGGCTGCCAAAGGTGTTATGCACACACCCGAAATAAACACAGAGTGGAGGAAATAAATGCTGGAGAGTTATCTGCCCCTCCCATCTAGACTTCTGGCTTCTATTTACCGCTCTGGCTTTTCCCAAAAAACAGCACAACCAAAATACTCATACTATCTCATGCAAAGGGTTTCCAAACTCCAGGTGGATCACATAAGAACATAAGAGAAGTCATGTTGGATCAGGCCAATGGTCCCTCCAGTCCAACACTCTATGTCACACAGTGGCCAAAAAACCCAGGTGCCATCAGGAGGTCCACCAGTGGGGCCAGGACACTAGAAACCCTCCCACTGTTGCCCCTCCCAAGCACCAAGAATTAGAGCATCACTTGCCCCAGACAGAGTTCCAATAATACTCTGTGGCTAATAGCCACTGATGGACCTCTGCTCCATATGTTTATCCAATCCCCTCTTGAAGCTGGCTATGCTTGTAGCCACCACCACCTCCTGTGGCAGTGAATTCCATGTGTTAATCACCCTTTGGTGAAGAAGTACTTCCTTTTATCCGTTCTAACCCAAATGCTCAGCAATTTCATGGAGTGCCCACCCACTATTACAACTCATCTCTAGATGACCAAGATCAGTTCCCCTAGAGAAAATGGCTGCTTTGGAAGGTGGAGCCTACAACCTTCTACCCTGCTGAGGTCCCTCCCCTTCTCAAACCCTGCCCTCCCCAGGCCCCACCCCCCAAAGCCTCCAGGGATTTCCCAACATGGAGCCGCCAGCCGTACATGAACAACGTGTGAATATAGACCTGATGCCCTTTAGATGAAATGAAATACTACAGAAAGGAGCCAGAAATGTTTAGCAACATGAACAATTCTTTAAACCAGGTTTCCCAGCAGGGTTTTAAAAACAGCCATGTGCCTAAAGTTCTTTGCTGAAGATGTTTCAAAAATCCAAAATTGCACTGATCACTTGGCTTTAGGGATGCCAGTTTGGTGTAGTGGTTAAGTGTGCAGACTCTTATCTGGAAGAATCGGGTTTGATTCCCCACTCCTCCACTTGCACCTGCTGGAATGGCCCTGGGTCAGCCATAGCCCTGGCAGAGGTTGTCCTTGAAAGGGCAGCTGCTGTAAGAGCTCTCTTAGCCCCACCCACCTCACAGGGTGTCTGTTGTCGAGGGAGAAGATATTATAGGCCGCTCTGAGTCTCTGATTCAGAGAGAAGGGCGGGGTATAAATCTTCTGTCTTTTTCTTCTTCTTCTTCTTCTTGGGTTAGGAAATACCTGGAGATTTTGGATGAGGAGCCAAAGGGTTTGGGGGGAGGGCAGGGTGTGGGGAGGAGAGGGACCTCAGCAGGGTTAATGCCATAGAGTCCATCCTTCAAAGCCATTTTCTCCAAAGTCGGGATGGGCACAAACTGGCTAACAAACTAAAGTTCATCACAAATTTTGTCTGGTTCATGAAGCAATGTTCTTGCACTGAAGAATCAATCGCCATGGATCTTGCACAAATTTTGATGCTCTTCACAGAAAACAACTGAAGGGCAGGAAGCTCCCTGCTACTCAGCTATTTGGTTTAAATGGCTGGGAGCCAATTAAACTACTGCATTCTGCTCTCTGCAAAAAGCCACAAGGAGCAGAAAGCAGGGGTTGAAATGGCTCCAAGCCTGGGGCTGGCTGCCCAAGAAAGCCCCTTTACAGCTGAGCTGCAGGAGCAGTTTGGTCCATGCCACGGAGCTTTTCAAAGGGGCATTATTGGGTACACTGCCCAAGAAAGCCTTTTTAAACCGTTGGGCCAAAGGAGCACACTGCTCCTGCAGCTCAGCGATTTAAAGGGGCTTCCTTGAGTTCAGCTCCAAGTGATTTCAACCACTGCTTTCTGCAGCAGGAAGCAGTTGCTTAAATGGCTCAGAGCTCTTTAAATCCCTGCTTTCTGCTCCTCGCCAAAGGCAGTAAGGAGCAGAAAAGGGGTCATGAACCCATACTAACCAGTTTGGTTCGTGACTGAATGTAGGTTCATGGTTTGGTTCCTGGTTCAGCCATGAAACTGAACTGCAAAAATGCAGTTGGTCCCCACTCCTACCCCAGAGGAACTGCTCTCCATTGTCTGGAAATCAGTTGTAATACCAGAAGAGTTGGCAACCCAACTTGGCTTTTGGCCATCAACCCCCACCCCCACCCCTGATCTGGAACACTCCCGCTTACCATAGTTTTAAAATTTATTATTTAATCATGCTGTTGTCTTCTGATTCTGTATTCCTGATTCAATTCTGAAAACAACTTCCGATAGTTAAAATAAGGATCGCTACATCACTAAAATTTAAATAAAAGGGACAGCAAAGAAATATCAGCTTAAAACACCCAGTTTTATGGGGGCCAATTCACACATTATAGAGCCTCATGGCTATCATGAGGGCTTTCAATGAGATGGTGCTGGGTGTTCCCCGGGTAGGTGGGGCGCCCATTCTGATCAGGGCCTTGGTATGGGGGGGTCTTTAGACCCCCCCATACAATTTTTTAACATGAAATAACTCTGGGAGCCATTATTTGCCCCTATAATTATTATTACCTGGTTCCTAGGATTCCTAGGTTGGGAAATTCATAGAGATTGGAGGGGGGGCAGAGTCTGGGGAGGGAAGGGCACTCAGCAGGGTCCAATGCCAGAGAGTCCACCCTCCAAAGCAGCCTTTTGGGAACCAATCTTTGTAATCTGGAGATAAGATGTAATTCTGGGAAGTCTCCAAACTCCACTTGGAGTCTGGTGACCCTAGACTGCCTGCCCAAGGCATTTCAGGTTGAGAAAAACAGCACAGGGGGGGAGGCAATTTAACCACCTGCCCTCACTGCAGTCCCAATCCAGATCTGTGAACTCCAAGACCATATGTTTCAACTGGACATGTGGACTTTGTCAGAAGAAGACCGCAGATTTATACCCAGCCCTCCACTCTGAATGTCAGAGTTTCAGAGCGGCTCACAATCTCCTTCAACTTCCTCTCCCACAACAGACACCCTGTGAGGTGGGTGGAGCTGAGAGAGATCTCACAGCAGCTGCCCTTTCAAGGATAACCTCTGCCAGAGCTATGGCTGACCCAAGGCCATTCCAGCAGCTGCAAGTGGAGGAGTGGGGAATCAAACCCGGTTCTCCCAGATAAGAGTCCACACACTTAACCACTACTCCAAGCTGGCTCACTTTGTAACATGTGAATGGGGACCCAGATGTCAGGTAGGGTCCAGCAGGGGAGAGAGAGAGAGAGAGATAATCCTGTCTTTAATTAAAATGTAAAACTTTCAGGTTTGGGGAGAGGGTGGCTGTCCGCCCCAATAATGTAGGTCAATCAATATCTTGAGAGCCTTTAGCTGTCAGCGAAGCAGGGACTGAGAAAGCCAAAGATGGGAAAGGAGTGCAAGATGAGTTTCCATTCTCGACTCTGGGCTCATTAGTTTTGGTGGGCAACAATTAGGAATGCTTCCAAAATCTAATCACCTCTCCAGGTAGTCTGACTAATGCCAGCATTTATAGATCCTCAAAGAGGTGGAGCAATAATTGGCTGGAATCAGGGAGAATCAAGGACAGCCTCCTAGGTAAGTGGGGATGCCAACCTCCAGGTGGGACCTGGGGACCCCCCAAAATTATACCTCCTCTCCAGACCACAGAGATTTATTTATTATTTATTTATGTGTTTGTTAAATAAGGCAGGGTGGTGTACAACAAAGTTCTATAAAGTACATATAAAGTCATATAATGTTCTATAAAGTACTTATAAAGACATATAAAGTTCTATAAAGTACATATAGGGTGATAACAGACAGGCAGTTTGGGGTGGCTGGGAGGCATTCTGAAGTGGGCTGGCTCAAAAAGAGCAGTCCCAGAACCTCCACGCCAGGCCCAGAAGGCATACATTCAAGAGTTCTGAAAGAACTCATAGGTGAACTTGTGGATCTCCTGACAAAAATATGTAATCTTTCATCTTTCATTGAAATCTGCCTCCGTTCCTGAGGACTGAAAGGTAGCAAATGTCACCCCCATCTTTAAAAAGGGTTCCAGAGGAGATCCGGGAAATTACAGGCCAGTCAGTCTGACTTCAATATCAGGAAAGTTGGTAGAAACCATTATCAAAGACAGAATGGGTAGGCACATCGAAGAAAAAAAGTTATTAAGGAAGACTCAGCAGGGGTTCTGTAAGGGAAGATCTTGTCTCACTAACCTGTTAGAGTTCTTTGAGGGGGTGAATGAACATGTGGACAAAGGGGACCCAATAAGTGTTGTTTACCTTGACTTCCAGAAAGCGTTTGATAAAGTTCCTCATCAAAGGCTCCTTAGTAAGCTCAAGAGTCATGGAGCGATTTCTCACACAGCTTACCGAGGAGCGAAGTCCCTCCTCACCGTGCAGCGTCTGCTCGGATTTCCCACCAACTGCTTCGCGGATTCAGGAAGTGCCGTACCTTTTGCATCTCAAATGGAAATCGCTAAAACCCTAGTTTACGTTAGCAACTCAAAAGGTGCAGCACTTCCTGAATCCGCGGAGCAGTTGGTGGGAAATCCGAGCAGATGCTGCGCAGTGAGGAGGGACTTTGCTCCTCGGTAAGCTGTGTGGGAAATCGCCCATGGAGTAAAAGGACAAATCCTCTTGTGGATCAAAAACTGGCTAATTAATAGGAAACAGAGAGTGAGTATAAATGGGCAATTTTCACAGTGGAAGATGGTAAGCGGTGGGGTGCTGCAGGGCTCAGTACTGGGTCCCATGCTCTTTAACATGTTCATTAAGGATTTGGAGTTGGGAGTAAGCAGTGAAGTGACTAAGTTTGCTGATGACACTAACTTGTTCAGGGTGATGAAAACCAGAGAGGATTGTGAGGCACTCCAAAGGGATCTGTTGAGGCTGGGTGAGTGGGCGTCAACATGGCAGATGAGGTTCAATGTGGCCAAGTGCAAAGTAATGCACATTGGAGCCAAAAATCCCAGCTATAAATACAAGTTGATGGAGTATGAACTAGCAGAGACTGACCAAGAGAGAGATCTTGGGGTCGTGGTAGATAACTCTGAAAATGTCAAGACAGTGTGCGATTGCAATAAAAAGGGCCAATGCCATTTTGGGAATTAGGAAGGGAATTGAAAACAAATCAGCCAGTATCATAATGCCCCTGTATAAATCGATGGTACTGCCACATTTGGAATACTGTGTACAATTCTGGTCACCGCACCTCAAAAAAGATTATAACCCTGGAAAAAGGGCAGAAAAGGGCAACTAGAATGATTAAAGGATTGGAACACTTTCCCTATGAAGAAAGGTTAAAACGCTTGGGGCTCTTCAGCTTGGAGAAACGTCAACTGCGGAGTGACATGATAGAGGTTTACAAGATTATGCATGAGATAGAGAAGGTAGAGAAAGAAGTCCTTTTCTCCCTTTCTCACAATACAAGAACTCGTGGGCATTCAATGAAATTGCTGAGCAGTCGGGTTAGAACAGATAAAAGGAGGTACTTCATCACCCAAAGGGTGATTAACATGTGGAATTCACTGCCGCAGGAAGTGGTGGAGGCTACAAGCATTGCCAGCTTCAAGAGGGGAATAGATAAGCATTATGGAGCAGAGGTCCATCAGTGGCTCTTAGCCACAGCTTATTGTTGGAACTCTCTGCCTGGGGCAGTGATGCTCTGCATTCTTGTGCTTGGGGAGAGGGGCACAGCGGAAGGGCTTCTAGCGCTACTGGTGGACCTCTTGATGGCACAGTCACGTTGGCTCGCATCCGCTCTGCTGCTTCTGGATGGCAAGGAGACAACTGGCGGTCGGCTCAAAAATTTGCTACCACTTTAAAAGAGGTAGCTTTTTGAGCCGCTCTGTGGTGCCTGGAAGACGGGGTGAGGCCGCCTGGAGGGATTCTGAGGGTCGATTTCAGAGGCGCCTCAGAGTTGGCTTAAAGTGTCGGTCTGTAATCATCCATAAAGTCCCTTGGAGAAAATGGCTGCTTTGGAGGGCGGGCTTTGTGGCCACTGAGGGCCCTGCGCTCCCCAGGCTCCACCCCCAAATCTCCTAGCCTGGATTTAGCAACCCTGCCCTCCCATCCGCTGCAGTTGATGGGATGGCGGAGGGAGAGCTGGCAATCTTTTGGGTTGCCAACTTCGGGTTGGGAAATTCTCAATATTTGTGGAATCACCGGGGAGGGCAGAGACCTCAGATGGTCCCCAGGGGAACTGATCTCTGCTGGCTGGAGATCAGTAGCAAGTTTTGTTGGGATTAGCAAATTTGCGACACTTCCGTAATTGTGAAGTTAACCTTGTTTTTGTTAGTCAACAGGAAGTCACATGTGTTTACTGCAGCCCATCTGTTAGCTAAAGAGAAAGCCTGCAAAAGTGTGTAGGAGGTCTGAGTTAAATGACCTGCAATTAAGGGTTGTGATTGGAAGTCAGTGCATTGGCTATTCTGCATTTTATGGTTCCTCTTCCTCCCTTTGTCTAAGTTTGGAGAAGAGAAGCCATTCCTAGGTTTGTTCTCTAACTGTAGAGCCAGTTTGGTGTAGTGGTTTAAGTGTGCAGACTCTTATCTGGGAGAACCGGGTTTGATTCCCCACTCCTCCACTTGCAGCTGCTGGAATGGCTTTGGGTCCGTCATAGCTCTGGCAGAGGTTGTTCTTGAAAGGGCAGCTGCTGTGAGAGCCCTCTCAGCCCCACCCACCTCACAGGGTGTCTGTTGTGGGGGAGGAAGGTAAAGGAGATTGTGAGCCGCTCTGAGACTCTTCGGAGTGGAGGGAGGGATATAAATCCAATATCTTCTTCTTCATCTTCTTGTAAAGATGTAAAGTTAGGGTCTGTTATTTTTCTTCCCAGTTTACCTTTCCCTTGTAGTTCTAAGTAAAGCAATCATATTCTTTTTAACAAAGTAGAAGTCAAGTAGCACCTTTAAGACCAACAAAGTTTTATTCAGAATGTTGGTCTTAAAACCACAACTTGACTCCTACTTTGTTCTACTGCTTCAGACCAAGTCCGCCTGGGTATTTTTTTTAACACACACATGTTCTCTGCATATTCTTTGCTGTGCTGCTAATTTCTAACTCTGCTAAATAACATTTTTTCTCTAAGATCCAAGTGGGCAGCCATGTTGGGCTGAAGCAGTAGACATTAGTAGATGATGAATCAGTCTGATGAAGTCTGCTTAGAGCATGCGAAAGCTTACATTCTGAATAAAACTTAGTTGGTCTTAAAGGACATCCCACAATTTTACATCTCCAGGACCCACCTGGAGGCTGGCAATCCCGGATCCCCTTTTGCATTCAAATGAGAGGAAACCTTCCCCCCCCCCCCCACACACACACAGTTAGTTCAACACTAATATTCCAAAACTTATCAGGTAGGAACTATTTATGCCGTGGCATCTCCAAGCGGAGGGCAATTTGTCTTCTCCTAAGCACAGACCTGGCAGGCATCTGCTCTCTTTCCTCATCAGCTGGTTGCAGCTGTAAATTTAAGGATGCCCTTAGCGCAGGGCGGCTCTTCAGGATCCGGAGGTTCTCATGCATGTGCAGCTTTAGCAAGCCCTTAATTAAGCAACAGAAGGCGCCTGAGCCGGGCTGTTTTAATCAGCTTGGTCTCTGTCTGCTTCGGTGGCCTCAAGAAATAATCTCTGGCGACTGGAGGGTTTGCCTGCTCGAGACACAGGCTGGTGTCTTCCAGATATTGGGGCAGAACAAGGCGGTTGCTTTTCTTTGGGGTTGGAGGCTTTGTCTCAAATGACATGCAAGGCTGGTGCAGCCTGATCCCAAGCAGGTTTAAGCACAAGTAAGGGCCACCTTACTAGAGTTGCTAGAATGGAGCACAGCCGGGAGCACAGCCCCTAGGTGACTGGGGAGAGGGACAGTTCCTTTCTCCCAGTATTGCACAAAAAAGGTAAAGGTAAGGTCCCCTGTGCAAGCACCAGTCATTTCAGGCTCTTGGGTGACATTGCATCACAATGTTTTCACGGCAGACTTTTAGGGTGGTTTGCCTTGCTTTTTTACCAGCCCCGTGGCGCAGAGTGTTAAAGCTGCAGTACTGCAGTCCTAAGCTCTGCTCACAACCTGAGTTCGATCCAGCAGAAGCTGGTTTCAGGTAGCCGGTGTCAAGTCGGCAGATTCAATAACAAGTCTTTGTTGAAACAAAATAACTAGTTTATTGATATCGTTGTTCTCGACTACGTTGAGATTGAAAGACTAAAGATCAGGCAGTAGAATACAATCATATAAGGTATACTTCAAAGGGATTCTTGAGGGAGGGGTACTATGCAGGGTTCATTCACACATTGATGTTACTACTTCGTTCTCAGGCCCGTTTCGGCCTTGAGCATCTCTGGCTCCAACCTCCCCCAGTGCCAGGTCTGAGAAGGCTCAGATAAACCGTTCACATATTCCCATTTCAAAGCAGTACTACATAACAAAGAAAAGGAGGGGGCTAAGGAGAGCTCAAGCTAGCAGCAATGGAATACAGTTTGGCTTTACCCAGGAAGCTTCTCTCCTGAGCCAATGTTAGGCACAGACTTGACCAGAGTTTTTAAGCAGACTTGACAGCCGGCTCAGGTTGACTCCGCCTTCCATCCTTCTGAGGTTCAGGGTGGGTTACAATGTTGGTTCAAAGCAATCACATAAAAACTGTAGAACTTAGTCCTAACAAGATTCTCGATATACATCTACTGGGGCCAAAGTGAGCAATATCCTTGAACACTCACGAGGACACAGAGGGAAGTTTGAGCCCAGGGGCACCTTGAAGGGCAACCAATTGTGGGTATTAGCTTTTGTGTGCATGCACACTTTCCCAGACACATGGAGATGGATTAAAGCATGTGCTAGGGTTGCCGGTTTCCAGGTGGGGGCTGGAGATCACCCAGAATTACAGCTGTTCTCCAGATGACCAAGATCAGTTTGCCTGGGGGAAATGGCTGCTTTGGAGGGAGGACTCTCTGGCGTTAGACCCTGCTGAGTTTGCCTTACCTTCCCAAGACTTCACCTCCAAATTGCCAGGGATTTCCTCAATCTGGCAATGCTAAGAGAAAGTGATGTGTATAGCTGGGAGATCGGTTGTGATTCCAGGAAGTCTCCATCCCCCACCCAAAGGTTGGCAACCCTAGAAGGAGCAAAGGAAACAGGAAAAAGCGAGACATTATGGGGGCTTTGAAGAAAGGGAAAGAGGAACTAGTGGGGGAGGGGGAATTGAGATGCCTCCAGCAAATCTTTGTGGGGTCCCACTTGTATAACTCTAAAAGTGACTCTTCAACAAGTAGAAGCTCTGTTTTATAGGATACCTTTTAACCTGCACAGCCAATCAGAAGCCCTACTGTACAAAAGCCTCAACTGGCCCTGCCTACTTTCTAAGAGCACTGGGGCGGGGCTTCAGGAATGGTATCAGCAGGCGCTGTGGCCCTCTGGTGTTTAGGCCTTTCCCTTCTTTGCTACCCAGAAAAGAGCATGTAGAGTTGTAGACTAGAGTCTGGGATGGGGAAACATTTGTTCAGTTCTCGTATTTCATTCCTTTGAGCCTGAAAACATTCTGTTAGCAGGATACATCCTTGCCACAATCAGAACCTTTCACTTGAAGCAAGTTTTGTTTCACCTGAGAAATCTCATGAAGATTTCTTGCATTTTTCTTTACATTTTGCAAATGATGCCTTCACACTGTAAGGCAAGAGAAGCGACTCTTTTACACTTTAGCATTCTTTTGCAGCTGAGAAGAGATTCAACTAGGAAAGCTTTACAATGACTCTACCCGTTTAGATCCCCAGCTAATGATTCATCCCTCATTCAAAACTGCCTTTGTATAAATGCCACAATGCTTTCCCTAAATAAAGACACACGTGTTTATTATCTGTCCTTCCAATTTTTCATCCCAGTTTTACAATATAATGTTATCAACTAGCTGGACATGAAGGGTTTTTAAATATATATATATATAACTTAATAGAAATTATTTACAAAGCTCCTAGAAACACAAGTATCTCAAAGGAATTGCCACAAAGAGCAAAAACATCCACAAGACAGTTTATTTCAAGACTCATGTTTGGAAACTTAATTAAACATTATTTTCAACAGTGCGGCTTCTGAGGAATCGCACCACTCATTTTGTCTCCTCAAGTGTTCAGTTATTGCTCTGAAGTGGCGCTTGACTGTTCTGCCTCTTCAGCTGCCTTCAAGGACCTCTGGAGGGAACATTCCGGAAAACATTGTTCATTTCTCACGTTAGCAGAAATGAACCGCCGTTGGCTGCAACAGGGATTCCGGTTCATACAAAACTTGTCCGTTGAGGTGCTGCGCGTGTAGACATCTGGGCGGGTAGCCGGCCGTGTCAGTCTGTCTGAGGGTACAAAAGAGCCGGCGTCCAGGAGAAGCTTCTAGACAACCCAGATTTGTGGCAGGGGATAAACTTTGGTGAGAGTGGAGCCCAGGAGCCAACTGCACTGTGTGAGCTGCTTTTCCTATCAGAAAAAAAGCTGCTTTTGTTTTACTTAAACAAAGACTCCTGGGGTGCGGTCACACGTACCATTAGTGACGACACCGCTCCGTCTGGCTGACGGATTAAATGTGTTCGTTCAGACAGCCACATCTGGCAATCGATCGTCATCCGGGCTCATCCAGGCTTGCTACGCATGAATGGCACATTAATTTGACAGTACATAAAGTCCAGCCCTTTTTCAAAACAGCGGCACAAGATCGGCTTTTTGTTGTTTGGACAGCTCGCGCGCGATACTGCCTCTCACCTTTTTTTTTTAAAGAAAGTCCCAGCAGACATGCGCATTGCCAGATCATCCAGGAATCTGAGGTGACGCTTCTGCTTCTCCAATCAACACAGGATCGGAGGGGGGGGGGGAACGTTATCCCACTATTCAGAACAGGAAAAAAATTCTTTTTTTTTCAATGTGGAGGATTTCAAGATATCATTGTCACTGCCGATTTCTAGGAAAATAATTCCTGGCAGTTCCGTGATTTGGATCGGCAACGTTAATTCTGGAAACTTTCGCCCTTCCCCCCTGCCTCTGAAGAAAGTTTTGATTTCCCAGCTCCAAACAGTTGGGCGCATGTTCAATGGACCCCCTCCCCACCCAGAAATCACCATCTGATTACGCATGCTCCAAGAAAGGAGGGTGATAGTATTGGATGTCTGATCGCGCACAACAGAATGAATCGCATTCTTGGATGCTCGTCTGAACTGCCCTGCATCGAATCAATATTCAGCAGTTCAGATTTGAGCGCTACACACCCGCTTTTAATGGTACGTGTGACCGCACCCCTGGATATTGAGTTGCAAGAACTGTATAGCCATGCCTCTGATAGATGTTCTCCTCTGAGATTAGGGATTCCTCCTGTAGGGGCAATATCAATGTACCCTTTCTCCTTAGTGATCCATATACCCACAGAGCCTCTAGTGGCTTGGCAACATCTCTTGCTTGCTTGACTTCCCCTAACCTTCGTAGAGCTCGCTTTGGTGTCCTCCCTTCTGCTGTGCTGTGTGGGAGGTTTAAGAAAATTCCATATTCCAACAGGTTTTGTGGCTGTGGTTCAAGGGATATAGAAAGTACTGAACGTGTTCTCCTGCATTGTACGTTTTACTGTGTTATTCGTGCCATGTACTTAGATCCTCTTCGAAATCATGAGGGACAATCTGAGGGTGGTAAGATTCTCTTCCTATTGCCCTCTCGCAACCCTGAGATTATTGAGACTGTGGCAAAATATCTGTGCTGTGCTTCTAAGAGGAGAGGAATGCGTCAAATGTCGGGGTAATATATGTTTTCTCCCTTGTTGCTTGTGCTGCCATGCCAATAAAGGTTGTTGTTGTTTGTTGAGTGGCTGTGTCTCCCCAGGCCCGCCCTCCACCCGCTGTCAACATGATCACAGGGCAAGACCAGCCCTCAGGCTGGTCTTTTCTGATTTTGAAGAGCCTTGCAGTTTGGTTGCTGTGTGGATGAGTCATGGGGGTACGCTGATGTCATCTGTTCAAAGGTAGGGCGAATGGGGTCATACCCAGCCTATGTGTTGTGGGCAGGGATGGAATTCTAGTAGGAGCTCCTTCACATATCAGGCCACACACCCCTGATGTAGCCAGTCCTCTAAGAGCTTACACAAAAGAGCCTTGTAAGCTCTTGGAAGGTTGGCTACATCAGGGGTGTGTGGCCTAATATGCAAAGGAGCTCCTGCCAGAATCCCACCCCCCCCCCCGGTTGTGGGCAAACTGCAAGGATCGGTGAGGAGGCTGTGCTCATGTCCCGCAACCTCTTGGCATAGGGGAAGGTGTTGGAATACAAGTTATTTATATTCCAACCATTATAGAGTTAACTGTTGTCGTTTACCTGAAAAAGGAAGTGATGTATTGTAGCCTAAACCCAATTAGGTTCTGGTCTTCTAAGCCCGGGAAAGATGTAAAGGCTGAATTGGTCAGTTGGCACCTTGTGCCTGAAACTCTTTTGATCGCATATGCCAGCTGAATTGCTCTTCTTCCCGGCACAAAGTTCTCTAGGGAGAAGAAACCAGCTAACAAAGAGTAATAAAAGCTAAGTTTCATTTCTTTTGTCCAAAGTACCTTTTCCTGATGTTTTTCTAGTAAACTTTGTTTCTTTTGATAAGCTCTTCTCATCTCCATTTATTGCAACCTCCACGCCTCTACTTTTAAATGAATTTCCCAACAGGAAGGGATGGCATCCTCACATGGCCATGACTGCAGCCAATTTCCTCCTCTCATGGCACCAAACGCCTGACCCAGCAAAAATACCAACGCATCAGACAGATCTAGGGTTGCCAATTCCCAGGTGGGGGCAGGGGATCCCCCGGTTTGGAGGCCCTCCCCCCGCTTCAGAGTTGTCAGAAAGCAGGGGGAGGGGAGGGAAATGACTTCTGTGAAGTCTTATTCACTATGGAGATTTATTCCCATAAAAAATCATGGAGAATTGTTCCGGGGTATCTGGGGCTCTGGGACAGCTGTTTTTTGGGGTAGAGGCACCGAATTTTCAATATAGCATCTAGTGCCTCTCCCCAAAATACCCCCCAAGTTTCAAAAAGATTGGACCAGGGGGTCCAATTCTATGACCCCAAAAGAAGGTGCCCCTATCCTTCATTATTTCCTATGGAATGAAGGCATTGAAAAGGTGTGCCGTCCCTTTAAATGTGATGGCCAGGACTCCCTTGGGAGTTCAATTTTGCTTGTCACAGCCTTGATCTTGGCTCCACCCCTAATGTCTCCTGGCTCCACCCCAATGTCTCCTGGCTCCACCCCCAACGTCCCCAGATATTTCTTGAATTGGACTTGGCAACCCTAGACAGATCACCCCCAAATAGAGGCCGGTCAGTGGAATGGAACCAGTCCCCCAGGGCAGGTTGGGTGGAGAGAGGCAGGCTGACACACACAGGCCCCCCTCCAAGGGAAATCAGGCCAGTGGGGTTGGGGTTAAAATGAAGAAGAGAAGAAGAAGACTGCAGATTTATACCCTGCCCTCCTCTCAGAATCAGAGACTCAGAGCGGCTTTCAATCTCCCATATCTTCTCCCCCCACAACAGACACCCTGTGAGGTGGGTGGGGCTGAGAGGGCTCTCACAGAAGCTGCCCTTTCAAGAACTACACCTGGCTGACCCAAGGCCATTCCAGCAGCTGCAAGTGGAGGAGTGGGGAATCAAACCCGGCTCTCCCAGATAAGAGTGCACACATTTAACCACTGCACCAAACTGGCTGTTTTGGAGGCTAATGGGAGTAATGGAGGCTAATGGGAATAAAATTGTCAATGGGCAATAAAGGCAAACACAGATGAGCCCTGTGTGTGTGTGTGTGTGGGAGGATAAGATGGCAGAGAATAAATTGAAGCCCCCCTAAAGCAACCCCCCCAAAGAGCAATCTCTCATCTTACTGCAACCCAAAGTGGGGAAAGAGAGGGGGAAAAGGAAAAGGAACGGACACCACCAAGGAAGCAGACAGGAGGAAACTCCTGCTTTAAAAAACCCTTGCTGGGAAAAATAGGAATTCAATGCCGATTTTTCCACCCCTTTTGCTCTGGTAAAATACTCACCTGGAGTACTGTATTCAGTTTTAGGCGCCACATTTTAAGAAGGATATAGATAAGCTAGAATGAGTCCAGAGGAGAGCAACAAAGATGGTGAGGGGTCTGGAGACCAAGTCCTATGAGGAAAGGTTGAAGGAGGGATGTTTAGCCTGGAGAGGAGGCGGCTGAGAGGTGATATGATCACCATCTTCAAGTACTTGAAGGGCTGTCCTATAGAGGATGGTGTGGAATTGTTTTCTGTGGCCCCGGAAGGTAGGACCAGAACCAGTGGGTTGAAATGAAATCAAAAGAGTTTCTGTTTCAACACTAGGAAGCACTTCCTGACCATTAGAGCGGTTCCTCAGTTGAAAAGGCTTCCTCGGGAGGTGGTGGGTTCTCCTTCCTTGGAGGTTTCTAAACAGAGGCTAAACAGAGACAGCAGTGATCCTGTGAATTTAGAGGGAGGTGTTTATGGGTTTCATTGTGCACGGGGTTGGACTAGATGGCCCTGGGGGTCCCTTCCAACTCTATGATTCTATGAAATAAAAACTGATTCCCAAACAGAGGAAGCCAGGTTAAAGCAAGCCCCCCCCCAGCCAATGACTAAGTTAGCTAAGCTATTTCCTCCCATGGCCAGCAGCAAAAGTAGAGCTCTTTGGTGAGTACGCCCTTTCCACCCAACACTGCAATGCAAACAGACAGAGCACTCTCTTGTCCCATGTCTATATAGATCATCCCCTCCCATTCTGATGAACTCTGTTATTGGCAGGCAGCAGTGCCTGTCAAGCTTTGGAGGGTCCCTATTTGTTTTCCCAAGGCTGGGAAACACCACCCCGCTGCTGTCTAGCATTTTTGCACCGCAGTTATTCTGGGTAGGTTTTATTTTCTGAGACACTCTGAGTAGGCTTCCCAACCCTCCTGCCCTGGCGGGGGACCCCAGGATTTACAGCCTCTTCCCCCACTCTCCAAAAAAATGGAAGCGGGGGGAGGGAGGGAAACGGCTCCAAGGAGCATGGCGAGCCGCCCCATCTTGGAGGAGCAGCTAAGGTGAACCGGAGAAGAGGCGGCAGCAGCGCAGCGGCATCGCCTGCTCCGCCTCTGAGGTGAAATCAGAGAAGGGGAGGGTGGAGGGAAGGAAGACATTTAAAAAGGTGTGCCGTCCCTTGAAATGCGATGGCCAAAACTCCCGTTGGGGTTCAGTGATGCTTGTCACACCCTTGCTCCTAGCTCCGCCCCAGTGTCTCCTTGCTCCACCCCTAAAGTCCCCAGAGATTTCTTGAATTGGACTTGGCAACCCTAACTCTGAGCTATGCCCCAAAGCTTAGAGATTTCATCAGAAACCAGAAGTACAACAGAGCACAGAGGCCAAGACCTTTCCCTGCTGTTGCCTCCATGTCAAGTCTGCTATAATTTCTATGTGTAGCTAAATCACTTCTTTGGTTCAGGAAAAGGATCCTGGGTAAAACCACACTGTATGCCAATGCTGCTAGCTCAAACTCTCCACTCCCCCCTCCCATCCTTTGTTATGTAGCAATGCTTTGAAATGGGAATATGGGAACAAGATTAGGGAGCCTTCTCAGAGGAGCGTGGGGGAAGCTGGTGCCAAGAAGGCGCTCAAGGCCGACACAAACCTGAGAACGAAATAGTAACATCAATGTGTGAATGTGCCCCGCATAGAGTACCCCTCCCTTAAGAATTCCTTTGATGTATACCTTATATGCTTGCCTTGTTTGTATACTCGCCAGTCTTTCAACTTTGTTCTATAGTCTAGCAACATGTTACAATAAACTAGAAACTTTTATCAAAAAGGTCTCGTTATTGAAACATCAGACTTGACACTCCTGGCCTGGGATCCAGAGGTTTAGTGCCTCTGAATGTGGAGGTTCCCCTCAGTCTCCATGGCTAGTAGCCACTGATAGACTTATCCTCCATAGGGTTGGCAACTCCAAGTATGGAAGTTCCTGGAGATTGGGAAGGTGGAGTTTGAGGGGGTGGGGTTTGGGGAGAGGGGAGGACTTCATTGGAGTATGATGCCATAGAGTCCACCCTCTAAAGCAGCCATTTTCTCCAAGGGAACTGATCTCTGGAGATAAGTTGCAATTCCAGGAGATCTCCAGGCCCCACCTGGTGGTTGGCAACCTCAGTCCTCCATGAATCCTTTCTTCCACGATCCTTTCTTCTTTAGATTCTCTCCCCCACAAACCTGAGCCCTGCCCTCACTCAACAGTCAAGTTTTCAAATGTGCGGTTTGATGCATCCTTTAAGAATTAACTTAGACAGGTATATTACAGAGCTCTCCCACAGAATCCGCAACAGCCTGTTGCCTAGGAAATTTTTTAAAATTGAGACTTCTCAGATAAGAATCATCCGATCATTTCTTTTTTTATCCGAGAAGCCCTTCAGTTTCACTGATCAATACTTTTTAAGCTGCCTCAGAGAGAAACGGAAAAAAAAAGAACAGAAAGGTTTGTTTTCCAAAGGGAGGAAACGCGATCCAGAAGGGACTCTTTGTCCCTTTTTGTCACCGCCTTTGTGAAAAAAAAATGAACTATAGAAAGAAAAGGACAGTCCCTTCGTGAGACTCCTGTCAAATTGTTCGCAAAGCTGGTCTTGCCAGCTCGACTCATAAATCTTCGCTTTGCTTGACACGTTAAAGGAGGGAAGCTCCACCACCACCTGTCAAGATTTTTGTTCTAACAGGGTAGGCCTGGTTAAAACATCTCTGTACACATTCCTGCAGTGGGAACAATCCAAAAGAACACGTGCTGGTTACAAGAAGTCAGGGAAACTGGCACATTTGCTTGCGATGTATACAAAAAAGACATGAAATCCAGGCTGGTTAGAATCCATGATTGCGCCACTGATTCCACACAACCTTCCGCACAGGAGAGAAGCAACTTCTGCAAGGGGATTCTCTTACATGATTAGAAATTGCCTGTGCAAATGGGATACACAACTGCGTGGTGCTGGATAGGGTTGCCAGCTCTGGGTTGGGAAAGACCTGGAGGTCTGGAAGTCGTGGCTGTGCTTTGGGGGAGGCAGGGCATGAAGCCTTGGTCCCACTGCTGGACCTCTTGATGGCACTTGGGGTTTTTGGCCACTGTGTGACACAGAGTGTTGGACTGGATGGGCCATTGGCCTGATCCAACAGGGCTTCTCTTATGTTCTTATGTGACACAGTGTGTTGGACTGGATGGGCCACTGGCCTGATCCAACAGGGCTTCTCTTATGTTCTTATGTGACACAGAGTGTTGGACTGGATGAGCCATTGGCCTGATCCAACAGGGCTTCTCTTATGTTCTTATGTGACACAGAGTGTTGGACTGGATGAGCCATTGCCCTGATCCAACAGGGCTTCTCTTATGTTCTTATGTGACACAGAGTGTTGGACTGGATGAGCCATTCGCCTGATCCAACAGGGCTTCTCTTATGTTCAAATGTGACACAGAGTGTTGGACTGGATGAGCCATTCGCCTGATCCAACAGGGCTTCTCTTATGTTCAAATGTGACACAGAGTGTTGGACTGGATGGGCCATTGGCCTGATCCAACAGGGCTTCTCTTATGTTCTTATGTGACACAGAGTGTTGGACTGGATGAGCCATTGGCCTGATCCAACAGGGCTTCTCTTATGTTCTTATGTGACACAGAGGGCGTTTTCGCACTCACCTTCAAGTGGTGCGACCACCCTCCTCACGCCAGCGGATCTGCAGGGATTTCGCACCAGAAGCGCCGGCGCACCCAAAAGAGCCGGCGACTTCCGTCGCGAAACCAGCTCAAACGTTTTCCTGCTTCTTGGCGGTTTCCGTTTGAGCTGGTTTCGCGACGGAAGTCGCCGGCTCTTTTGGGTGCGCCGGCACTTCTGGTGCGAAATCCCTGCAGATCCGCCGGCGTGAGGAGGGTGGTCGCACCACTTGAAGGTCAGTGCGAAAACGCCCAGAGTGTTGGACTGGATGAGCCATTGGCCTGATCCAACAGGGCTTCTCTTATGTTCTTATGTGACACAGAGTGTTGGACTGGATGAGCCATTGGCCTGATCCAACAGGGCTTCTCTTATGTGACACAGAGTGTTGGACTGGATGAGCCATTGGCCTGATCCAACAGGGCTTCTCTTATGTTCTTATGTGACACAGAGTGTTGGACTGGATGAGCCATTGGCCTGATCCAACAGGGCTTCTCTTATGTTCTTATGTGACAAAGAGTGTTGGATTGGATGGGCCACTGGCCTGATCCAACAGGGCTTCTCTTATGTTCTTCTGTGACACAGAGTGTTGGAATGGATGGGCCACTGGCCTGATCCAACAGGGCTTCTCTTATGTTCTTATGTGACACAGAGTGTTGGAATGGATGGGCCACTGGCCTGATCCAACAGGGCTTCTCTTATGTTCTTATGTGACACAGAGTGTTGGACTGGATGAGCCATTGGCCTGATCCAACAGGGCTTCTCTTATGTTCTTATGTGACACAGAGTGTTGGACTGGATGAGCCATTGGCCTGATCCAACATGGCTTCTCTTACGTCCTTAAGCTCCAGAGTCCATCCTCCAAAGCAGCTGTTTTCTCCAGGGGAACTGATCTCTATCATCTGGAAATCAGTTGTAATTTCTGGAGATCTCCAGGCCTCACCTGGAGATTGACCACCCTAGCGGCTGAACATTTGGTCCCAAGGCATCTGATGCAGCCTGCATTTATTATCATGGCTAGATGCAATGACTCCTTGTCATCTATATTCTCCTAGGGAAAGGGGAGCGCCCAGGATTACCAACCTCCAGGTGGTGACTGGAGTTCTCCCACTATTACAATTAATCTCCAGGTGACAGCAATCCTGCTGTGGAGGGTGGACTCTATGGCACTATATTCCATTGAAGTACCTCCCCTCTCCAAACCCCACAGGCTCCTCACCCCAAATCTCCAAGTATTTCCCAACCTGGAGCTGGCAACCTCAGAAATGCTTCTCCAATCTACCAGCCTGGGCTGAGTATGTATTGCCACATGCCCATCTACCAGCATTGAGGTCATATTCCAAATACAGCATTGAGCAAAATGGATAACACTTATCAGTTAGTGAGGCTTCAAAACAACCTCTGCTGTGTAAAACTATTTCCAGGTGTTGACAACAATTATCACCTCAGCTTACAAGCCTTTAGATCTTCCCTCTGAGTAAACACGCATAGAATGAGGCCATTAGCCATATTCTACAAGCGACTTATGAGTAAATCCAAAGGAAAGCCAGCAGCCCTGCTGGTCGGTTCCAGCCATCTAAACCTGCATTCAATTTCCAATAAAACAAAGTTGGAGTCCAGGATCACCTTGAAGACCAACCAAGTTTTATTCAGAACGTAAGCTTTCGTGTGCATGCAGACTTCTTCAGACAAGGAATGAGGTACAGCAAGCAGAGCTACATATAGCTGGTGGGGTTTAGAATGCAATAAACTATTCTAAACCCCACAAATAAAACTATTCTAAAACCCACAAGCTATGTGTAGCTCGGCTTGCTGTACCTCATTCCTCGTCTGAAGAAGTGTGCACGCACACGAAAGCTTGCGTTCTGAATAAAACTTGGTTGGTCTTCAAGGTGAGCCTGGACTCCAACTTTGTTTTATTGGAAATTGAATGCAGGGTTAGATGGCTGGAACCGACCAGTAGGGCTGCTGGCTTTCATTTGGATTTACTCATAAGTCGCTCATGGGTCAGCCATAGCTCTGGCAGAGGTTGTCCTTGAAAGGGCAGCTGCTGTGAGAGCCCTCTCCAGCCCCACCCACCTCACAGGGTGTCTGTTGTGGGGGAGGAAGATAAAGGAGATTGTGAGCTGCTCTGAGACTCTTCGGAGTGGAGGGCGGGATATAAATCCAATATCTTCATCTACCTCACAGGGTGTCTGTTGTGGGGGAGGAAGGGAAAGGAGATTGTGAGCCGCTCTGAGACTCTTCGGAGTGGAAGGCGGGATATAAATCCAATATCTTCATCTACTTCACAGGGTGTCTGTTGTGGGGGAGGAAGGGAAAGGAGATTGTGAGCCGCTCTGAGACTCTTCGGAGTGGAGGGCGGGATATAAATCCAATATCTTCATCTACCTCACAGGGTGTCTGTTGCGGGGGAGGAAGGGAAAGGAGATTGTGAGCCGCTCTGAGACTCTTCGGAGTGGAGGGCGGGATATAAATCCAATATCTTCTTCTTCTTCTTCTTCTTCTTCTTCTTCTTCTTCTTCTTCTTCTTCTTCTTCTTCTTCTTCTTCTTCTTCTTCTTCTTCTTCTTCTTCTTCTTCTTCGCTCTGCTACTTCAGACCAACACGGCTGCCCACCTGGTTTTATTCAGAATGTAAGCTTTCATATGCATGAATAATTCTGAAGATGAGGGAACTTAAGTTCTGCTCACTGTACCCTCGTCTGAAGAAGTCTGCATGCACACGAAAGCTCACGTTCTGAATAAAGCTGTGTTGGTCTTCAAGGTGCTCCTGGACTCCTACTTTGTTCTACTGCTTCAGACCAGCATGGACCTATCTATTTCAATTTCCAATGTTAGCCAGCTGCATTCTTCTGGGAGGCTTAGAAGGAAGCCATGAGGGCGTCAACCCTCATAGAACCAATGGTGCCGCCTCTTTAGGAGTATGATGTGGAGTGGCAGCAGCAGAAAACTTACAAATTAAAATAAGAAATTAAAACTCACTAGCATTGCGTTGCTCACATTATAACATCACTTTCAGGGAATACTCAGAAGGGGTGGCAGTAGAATAATAGGGTCGTAGAGTTGGAAGAGACCTCCAGGGTCATCTTGTCCAACCCCCTGCACAACGCAGGAAACTCACAAACCCCTCCCCCTGCATTCACAGGATCTTCATTGCTGTCAGGTGGCCATCTAGCCTCTGTTTAAAAACCTCCAGGGAAGGAGAGCCCACCACCTCCCGAGGAAGCCTGCTCCACTGAGAAACTGCTCTAAACTCACAAATCCCTCCCCCTAAATTCACAGGATCTTCATCGCTGTCAGATGGCCATCTAGCCTCTGTTTAAAAACCTCCAAGGAAGGAGAGCCCACCACCTCCTGAGGAAGCCTGTTCCACTGAGGAACCGCTCTAATGGTCAGGAAGTTCTTCCTAATGTTGAACCGGAAACTCTTTTGATTTAATTTCAACCCGTTGATTCTGGTTCTACCTTCTAGGGCCACAGAAAACAATTCCACACCCTCCTCTATATGACCGCCCTTCAAGGTCTTGAAGTTGGTGATCCTATCACCTCTCAGCCGCCTCCTCTCTAGGCGAAACATCCCCAGCTCCTTCAACCTTTCCTCAGAGGACTTGGTCTCCAGACCCCTCACCATCTTCATTGTCCAGAAGTGACCCCATTGTTGCTGGTGATGCTGCTCCCATGCCATTTCCTTGCCCCGCCCCACCTCTTGCCACTTGCCAGGCTTGGCCACCTAAACAGTGGCACCCGGTGAAGTTGCTGGGCAGTAGATTTGGGAGACACAAAAGGAAATACTTCTTCGCTCAACAAGTGATTAAAATGTGCAATTCTCTGCCAGTGGAGGTAGATATGAGCACAAGCACTTTAAAAGGGGGCTAGCCAGATTCATCAGTAAGATGGTAGAAGAAGAAGAAGAAGAAGAAGAAGAAGAAGAAGAAGAAGAAGAAGAAGAAGAAGAAGAAGAAGAAGAAGAAGAAGAAGAAGAAGAAGAAGAAGAAGAAGAAGAAGAAGAAGAAGAAGAAGAAGAAGAAGATGATGATATTGGATTTATATCCCGCCCTCCACTCCGAAGAGTCTCAGAGCGGCTCACAATCTCCTTTAGCTTCCTCCCCCACAACAGACACCCTGTGAGGTGGGTGGGGCTGAGAGGGCTCTCACAGCAGCTGCCCTTTCAGGGACAACCTCTGCCAGGGCTATGGCTAACCCAAGGCCATTCCAGCAGGTGCAAGTGGAGGAGTGGGGAATCAAACCCGGTTATCCCAGATAAGAGTCCACACACTTAACCACTACACCAAACTGGTAATCAGTGGGGACTAGCCACAGGGACAGCAAACCTTCGGATATCAATGGTAGGAGGCAACCTCAGAGGAAGGTCTCAACCTTTTTGCCCTGTTTCTCCACCCCCAGGGCACCTGTTTGTCTACTGTATGAGACACGATGCTGAACTAGGTGGACCACTGGTCTCATCCAGCAGGGCTCTTCTGATGTTCTGATGAAGGCTTCAGCCTCTATGCCCTGTTGCTGGCCCTCCAGAAGCAGTGGTTAGCCTCTGTGTGAGACAGGATGCTGGACCAGATGGACTATTATTCTGATCCCGCAGTGTTCTTCTTATGTTCTTACGAAGGCCTTTATGCCCTATTGCAGGACCTGCAGAGGAACTGGGTGGCGACAGGATGCTGGACTAGATGGATTAATGGTCTGATCCAGCAGGGCTCTTCTGATGTTCTTATGAAGGTCACTGTGTGAGGCAAGATGCTGAACTAGACCTAGCTTCAGGTGGACAGCTCATGGCAATGGCCTAACAGCTTTCAAAAAAGCTGGTGGCTATTTGAGACAGAGTAGAACTATGGGAAGACAAGGTGGGAACGCTTGGGACTTGGGGCCCAGATGGGCACATGTAAAAGGTGTCTTTCAAATCTGGGTGTGTGTGACTGTGTTGGGCCAAATTGCCCATTTGAATGCAGCCTAGATGGACTGCTGGTCTGACTGAGCAGGGCTCTACCTCTGCTCTGCTGTTCTTCAGGGGAGTTATTGGAACGGCAGGAGCAGGTGGAGAATTTTAAATGAAGGATCCCTGACACTTAAGAGGGGGTGTTCAAAGCCTTACCTGATTTTAATGTGTGGCTTCAGAGATAATTGCAAAATGGAAAGGTTGCTATTTTTAATCCTTCCATTTGCACCAGAGAAGTCTCTCAAGAACGGGAAGGGAGTGAGTGTTTTTCTCATTATGAAAGAGGAATTGATCCCAGCTTTATTAACGATATAAAGTGCTCAGCGCCACGTCTTTCTTCCTGAAGTCTGCATCAGCCTCATAAAACGTCAGTTCAAACATGACAGGGAATTGGAATGTCAGGCGTCTATGAAGTTGCTCTCCATGTTTGGGAGGGGTCAACTGATGCTCTGGCTGGGTTTCCGAGTTTGATGCAGAGGGAAGTGCGAGACAGGTTTCTGCCAGAGAATAGAGGAGGATGGTGCAGTAACAAGAGGAACAAGTTAAGAATCCAAAGGCACCTGCAGCATTTCAGTGCTCCTCTTTCAAAGTTCTCCACCTCTGCAGTAGGTTTGCTAACCTCCAGTTGAGGCCTGGAGATCTCCCGCTATTACAACCAGGCCTCAGATTCAGCAGGAGCTCACAGGAGTGCAGATCCTGAACCTTTCTGAGTGTTCCCGCTCTTCCTCCCCACCTACCCTGTCCACTCAATAGTAGGTGCAGCTGCATAACAAACGATTAGGAGAGCGGGCAGCCAGTCAGCCAACAGGAGCATTGCCATGGCTCCAGCAGCCCTCATTAACCCCTGGAGAAGCCCATGCCACCCTTTCTCCATTCCTTATGTGATTTTGGGTAGCAGATGGCTTGCTGGCCAGTCAAAAGACTGTGGGGGGGGGCAGGAGAGTCCCAGGTGAGCGAAGCCTGCCTGGATCTCTAGCCAGCCCAAGCAGGCCTCACTCACCCAGGGCTCTCCTTTCTTGTGCCGGGTTGCTTTTGGCTGGTGGGGGGTGGCATATGCTAATGAGTTATGCTAATGAGCTCCGCCACCTATTTTTCTACAAAACAACCCCTGATTACAACTGATCTCTGCACAACGGAGATCAGTTCTCCTGGAGGAAACGGCTGCTATGAAGGGGAGACTCTGTGGCACTGTAACCTGCTGAGGTCCCTCCCCTCCCCTTCCCAAGCCTTGCCCTCCCCAGGCTCCATCCCCCAGATCTCCAGTTATTCCCCACCCCCCACAGCTGGCAGCCCTATTTCCCAGTCATGATTTGGCTCAAAAACAGCAGACAATAGGGTTGCCAATCCCCAGGTGGGGGCAGGGGATCCCTTGGTTTGGAGGCCCTCCCCCCGCTTCAGGGTCGTCAGAAAGCGGGGGGAGGGGAGGGAAATGTCTTCTGGGAACTCTATTATTCCCTACGGAGATTTATTCCCATAGAAAATCATGGAGAATTGATCCGCGGGTATCTGGGGCTCCAGGGGAGCTGTTATTTGGGGTAGAGGCACCAGATTTTCAGTATAGCATCTAGTGCCTCTCCCCAAAATACCCCCCAAGTTTCAAAATGATTGGACCAGGGGGTCCAATTCTATGAGCCCCAAAAGAAGGTGCCCCTATCCTTCATTATTTCCTCTGGAAGGAAGGAATTGAAAAGGTGTGCCGTCCCTTTAAATGTGAGGGCCAGAACTCCCTTTGGAGTTCAATTATGCTTGTCACAACCCTGATCTTGGCTCCACCCCTAATGTCTCCTGGCTCCACCCCCAAAGTCCCCAGATATTTCTTGAATTGTACTTGGCAACCCTAGCAGACAAGGTGGAGAAACTGCCTTCAAACCAGGGGTAGGTGGTGATTCTCTGCATGCCATACTAGGAAGTGAGCAATATCCAGCACCTGCATCCATTTCCTGGGATGACTGGGGTTCGAAGGAAGGAGCTAAGCCGAGCCCCAAACTCCTGGGTGTGGGGGCCAGATATGCTTTTTAAGGCCAAACCTGGAGTTCAGTCACTCAGCAAATTGCTTTGCGTACTCATTTTTCATCTTATTAAGAGACTGTCTCTAAAGAACAGCGAGAAGTCGGGCGTCATCTATTCTAATCGAGGAGTGGTTTTGTTCCAAACAGGGAGGGAAGGGCTGTCCTTCAAAGGCCCTCGCGCAGCAAGCCCGACCCTGGACTCGCCACCTCAAGGACGCAGATCTGCCACTGTTTCCCCAGCCCCTTTTCATTTCCCCTTCCAGTGCACAGCTTCCTGATGGCTCTTGCAGCCTGCAACCGTGGCCTTCGGTGCTGGGGTGAGATGGATCTCGGGCTGATCCAACATGCCCATTTTCACCTTACACATTTGAAAGTGTTACTTGTATTCAAAAATGTTTTTATCTGTAAATGTAGAGACCTCGAGAACAGTGGAGAACATTGCAACCCCGTGGCGCAGAGTGGTCAAGCTGCAGTACTGCAGTCCTAAGCTCTGTTCACGACTTGAGTTCGATTCCAGCGGAAGCTGGTTCAGGTAGCCGGCTCCAGGCTGACTCAGCCTTCCATCCTTCCGAGGTCAGTAAAATGAGTCCCCAGCTTGCTGGGGGGACAGTGTAGACGACTGGGGAAGGCAATGGCAAACCACCCCATAAAAAGTCTGCCATGAAAACATTGTGATGCAACGTCACCCCAGAGTCAGAAATGACTGGTGCTTGCACAGGGGACTACCTTGACCTTTTTTATCTATCCTCTGCTTCTGCGATATTTCAGTCCATCAAACATAGACTACTAGATATTCAGTTGCAACGTCTAACTGAGGCAGCTCGGAAAACTTGCTCCCCAAGCTATCTGGCTTTATCCCAGATTCCTGGGCTTTTAGCTCCCTATTTCCTCTTTTTAACTGATCCTCACCAAAGAAGAGCATTCATACTGGCTAGATTTAATGCATTACCATCGGCCATCCTTTTCGGAAGATACCACAGAATCCCCTGCAATTTTAGACGATGCCCTTGTAGCCAAGGAGTCATCAAAACGGTCCCTCATGTTCTTTTGGACTGCCCTTTTTATAGCAGTCCACGTGCAAGATATCTAGATGCACTGCTTTCTGACCATCAAGACCTTTCTGACAATGCCAAGGTTCGCTTTTTACTCCACGGGAAACACAATTTTGTCACTACTCACGTTGCTTGCTTTTTACAGGTTGCGATCCAAATCAGAGAGGCTTTTACTCACGCATAGCCTGCTGCTATTTTATGTCATTTAACTTTTGCTGTTTCTTTAAGGTTTTATTATATTCTATAGTGTCACTGTTGGTTTTAAAGTATACTGTATTCTTGTATTAATGCCAATAAAGGTCTATGGTATGGACCTTTTTTAGAGAACAGTGCAATGCTGATGAAAAAAATCTACCTAATTATGGCTACATATAAATAGAGGGAATTTTTCTACATGTCTGAGGTAAGAACTAGATTTGAAGAAAAATACGGTTAAAAAAAATAGTATAGTTTAACCCCCCCAAAAATTATAGAAGTGAAGTCTGCTTCTTTAAGAGAAGTATGCTATTGAATTCTTACAAGCAGGGCTGTTTTTGTAGCAGGATCTCCTTAACATATTAGGCCACACACCTCTGATGTAGCCAGTCCTCCCAGAGCTTACAGGGCTCTTCGTACAGGGCCTCCTGTAAGCCCCGTGAGGACTAGCTAACTCAGGGGTGTGTGACCTAATATGTAAAGGAGTTCCTGCTACAAAAAAAGCCCAGCTCACAAAACTACATTGGAAGATCTTGGTAGCCACTTAGAGGGACTGTGACAACTTCCAGCCAATGTTGTCAAGCGTTCTAAAGCTCCATTATGATGACGGGAACTTCGACTCTCCAAAGCTCCTACTCAGAAACTCTTGTGGGTCTCCAAGTTGTTTCAGGACTCAAAGCTAAATCTCAGGGCGTTTTCGCACTCACCTTCAAGTGGTGCGACCACCCTCCTCACGCCGGCGGATCTGCAGGGATTTCGCACCAGAAGTGCCGGCGCACCCAAAAGAACCGGCGACTTCCGTCGCGAAACCAGCTCAAACGTTTTCCTGCTTCTTGGTGGTTTCCGTTTGAGTGGGTTTCGCGACGGAAGTCGCCGGCTCTTTTGGGTGCTCCGGCGCTTCTGGTGCGAAATCCCTGCAGATCCGTCGGCGTGAGGAGGGTGGTCGCACCACATGAAGGTCAGTGCGAAAACGCCCTCAGTGTCAGCCACGGGGGTGGGGGGTGGGTGGCAAACTGAAAAAGGTAAACGGAGGAGGAGAAGTTAAAGTTGGGGAAAGGAGCAGAGTTCTTTATGTAAAAATATATATATATTGTTTAGTTATGCCCATTCCTTTTGTCTGTTAATGCATGAGATTCACGAAGCTGCTGTATACTGAGTCTGGCCCATGGGTTGTCGAGGTTAACGTTGTCTACTCTGCTCTGGCAGCAGCTGTTCTAGGGTCTCGGGTAGGCCTGTCAATCCCCAGGTCCCAGCGAGGGTTCTCCCGCTTTCACAGGCTCCTTCCCGTCCCCAGCCAGCAGGCCGGCGGGGAAACCGCGCCCCAACAGCCCCCATGTGCCTTCAAACCTCAAAGGCTTAAGAAGACACAGGGAACAGCTTTTTTTCCCTAGAAAGGTGTTCTGTGCCTTTAAGTCTTAGACCAGGTTGTGGCTGGGCAAGCCTGCAGAACAACATGCCGTCTCTTCCCCTCTTCTCTCTCTCTCTCTCTCTGAATGTGTGTGTGAGAGAGTGAGAGAGAGAGAGAGAGAGCAGCTGGTTGGGCTGAGGAAATTAACACTATATTCTGGGGAACTGCACTGCTCTTTTGGGGTTTTTTTAACTTATTTATTTTAGGGGATGTGAAAGTCTCCTGGCTCCACCCCCAAAGTCCCCAGATATTTTCTGAGAGACTTAGCAACTACCAGAACTCCCTTTGGAGTTCAATTATGCCTGTCACAACCTTGCTATTGGCCCAAAGTCTCCTGGCTCCGCCCCCAAAGCCCCCAGATCTTTCTTGAATTGGACTTGGCAACGCTAGTCTCGTTGGTTGGGCAGGGGTAGGGTTGCTAGAGGTCTCCCGGAATCGCCTCTGATTTACAGAGGTCTACAGAGATCAGCGTCCCTGGAGAAAATGACAGGTTTGGAGAGCGGATTCTACGGCATTAGACCACGCTAAGGTTCCCCCCTTCCCCAAACCTTGCCCTTCCCACACTCCACCCAACAAATCTCATCATCCCAGAGGTGGCAGCAATCCTCGGCTGAGTTCTTCCATATTATCTACCACCCATTCCTTTTTAGTGACAACTGTGGGGATCGAACCCGAGTTCTTCTGCATGCAGGGCAGACAATCTACCATTCCCGGTACTGAGCAGAAGAGGCGGGGAGAGAATTGCCCTTCTGTCTCTCGACCCAGGCAAGCATCATCATAATGGGGTGTAGATCCAGGGGGGCAGCCGTGTCGGTCTGAAGCAGTAGAACAAAGTAGGAGTCAAGTTTCACCTTCAAGACCAACAAAGTTTCATTCAGAATGTACGCTTTTGTATGCATGCCTATTTTTCTTCAGACGAGGGGGTAGTGTAATGGGGCGTGTGAGATGTAGAAGATGTTTAAAAATGTGCTAGCTAGATCGACCAATCAGGAACATAATTTATATCCAGTGTCCTTAATCCATCTTTTCTCTGTTCACAAGGAAGTTGGCAGGAGAGACGTTGGGCTGCATTCAAGAAGTGAACCGCGGGCAGCCGCCAACGACACAGCAGAGGGTACAGACGGTAGCCAGTTAAGCTCCTATCATGAATCCTTCAAATCGGACAGCTTTCTTCACGTCCTCAAGATTTAACGTTTCATTCCGATGACCTTTTGCATCATTTCAAGTTTGCAGCGCGTTTCTCAGTGGGCTGCCTGTGAAATCATGATTCAGTTTTCAAGTTATGTAACCTCTTTATATAACATGGCTGGGCTTGCTGAGCGAATGGGCTTTTAATTGAAGCGACTGATATGAATTAAGCATACTTTAAAAACTTCTAAAATTAAAGCTCAGGGTCCCTGTTCCAATTCTTGCACTGGCCAACTGGCAAAAAAAAATCAGATGAATTCCTGGGTAGTTTTGAATCTTGGCATCTTCAAGGGATCTAACCTGCCCAGTGCTTTTGGTGCACAGGAACCCTACTTTGGTTTTGTGGCCCATCCCATGCCTAGCCCTGGAGAGACCCAGTGCCGGATTTAACCCTGTGGAGGCCCCGAGGCAGTTGAGATCTTGGGGGGGGGGCTTGCAAATTATCTCACAGTCTGAGCAACTCCCCCACCGTAGCCTGCAGGCCCCTTCTCAAAAGCCCCTTTGGCGAAGCTGCAGGGGAGAGGCAGAGAGAGGCAAACCTGGCAACGACGCCAGCAGCAGCCATACCAGGCAAGTCGGGCGAAGAGCAGCTCAGTTGCGGGCTGCACACGCAGGGTGGGAGGGCTGCAAGCAGGGAGAAAACCGAGAGGGGGGGAGCCAGCCTGAGGCCCCTAAAGGCGTGGGGGCCCACAGGCCAGCGCCTAGTTGGCCTAATTGTTAATCCAGCTCTGGATAGACCAGACCAGCCTGATCGTATCAGATCTTGGCAGCTAAGCAGGGTCGGCTCTGGTTAAGAATTGGAGGGGAGTCAGCAAGGAAGCCCAGGGTCGCTATGCAGAGGCAGGCAGTGGCAAAACACCTCTGAACGTCTCTTGCCTTGAAAACTCCATGAGGGGACACAATGTCAGCTGACACCCCATCTCGAAAATTCAGGGTAGTGAACAAAAGCAGGTCCCTCCCTCTGACAAAATACAATCAGTTTGTTTGAAGGGACAAATGATGCAGGTCCTCTTTCCAGCCAGCTCGGGGGGGGGGGGATTAGCCCTAGTGTAGTGTAGTGCTTAAGAGTGTCAGACTAGGATCTGGGAGACCCCAGTTCGAATCCCCACTCCACCGTGGATGCTCATTAGGTGACCTTGGTTCAGTCACATTCTCTCGCAGGGTTGCCATGGGGATAACGCGAAGGAGAGGCGAATGATGGGAGCTGCCTTGGGTCCTCATTGCGGGAGAAAGGCAGGATATGAATGAAATAAACAGATAAACTGTTCAGGGAGTCAGGTCAGATCTCACATATGAAGCTGCCTTCTACTGAATCAGACCCTCTTGGGGCAGTCTTGTCTACTCAGACTGGCAGCCGCTCTCCAGGGTCTCAGGCTGCTGAGGTCTTTGACATCACCTCCGGCCTGATATGAATTAATGGGAGATGCTGGGGATTGAACCTGGGGTCTTCTGCATGCAAGGCCGATGCTCTTCCCATGAGCAACAGACCCTCCTTCTGCCTGCTTTCCTCCTGTCTGCTTTGTTGCTTCCCTTTTGTTACCTACAGTGCTAATCTTAGGGACTCCGTTCCTTCCATCTTCTCCCTCCCCTCTGTCTTTCTTCCCCCACCGTCCCCAAGTACTCTCTGTGTCTTCTAGTCAGACAGCTAGCTAGAACGTCGGTCTCACCTACCACACACTATTCACACACACATAAGACAGCCTTTATTGGCACATATAAAATAGAGGGTTACATATTAAAGGAGTATATAATCCATACAGAATAAAATTAGGATTACAAAATAAAAACATATTAGCGACATAGTAAAACTTGATACATACGTATACGGACGAGCAACCATAGCTCTATAAAAAAAAACCCTAAACTAATAATTCAGTTATTTCTAGATCAGAATTATCAAGCCAAAAAAGCACCTTAAAGTCATCAGAGGACTCTAAAATTTGGGGCAATATGGGGTATAAAAGATCCCAGCAGGAAGCCAAATAGAGAGGACACTGGAGAAGAACATGGACCAACCACACATCATAGATTTCTTGACTGATAAAGATCCTTACTTTCTGAACTAAAGGAATGAGTCTTATGCAGGCTTTGCCTTGAGGCAGCCCCGGCTCCTCCGCTCGCCGGCAGCCAACTCGAGCTAACGCAGATTGCCTCAAAGTCCTCCATCACTTCTCAGTGCTGAGCTCAAAGACCCACCCCAAATATCATGTTAACGCTTCCAGATGAGACTCAGACGCCAGCGTCCGTTCGGTCTCTGGCAGGACAGAGTTCCACACTGAGGAGAGGGGGAGAGGGTCCCGGAGGACATCCTGTCATCCCCTCCTGACACAAAGATGCCTGACCAACTGCCCACATCCCAGGGCACTCTGCTACCAACCTCTGTTTTAATAATATCAGGGCTTCTTTGCATATTAGGCCACACACACACCCTGATGTGGCCAATCCTCCTGGAACTAACACTAGGCCCTGTAAGAAGAGCCCAGTAAGCTCTTGGAGGATTGGCTATATCAGGGGGGTGTGGCCTAATATGCAAAGGAGTATGGGTCTCCGACAGATTGATTAAACAGATTGATTGATTGAATTGCAAAGGCGTTCCTGCAACAAAAAAGCCATGATGATGATGAAGAAGAAGAAGAAGAAGAAGAAGAAGAAGATGAAGAAGAAGAAGATGAAGAAGAAGAATCACCTCATCCCAGCTGGTGCCAGGCTCTAGTATATGTACAGATGTCGGTAATGAAAGAGAGATTTCAGCACAAAACCCCGAAATGAGGAGGTACCTGCAGATTTGATTCTATACTGTTTTGACTAAAAGGGGATGAATCTTTCTCAGCCTTGCTAGGAAAATCACTTCACAGATAAGAGAATGAATGGCTGCTGTTATAAAAGAACCTTTCTTTCCTGCTCTTGCACCCTGGGCAGGAGAAGGGCCACAGACAGCCCTGTTGTGCCTCTTGGTCTCACGTTTGCTGCTTGTTTTCCTCTCTGCCCACAGGTCACATTTCCTGCATCTGACAAACTATCACCTGGCCCTCTGCAAAGTGTGACCGCATGGAGAAAGTGGCCGTGCCAAATCAGGGAGGGGCTGTGATTGGCATGTAGGTTTAGCCTGGGCATCTCCAAGTCAGTGGGCAATGGGAAAGACCTCCACCAGAGACCCCGGACAGACAGCGCCAGTCAGAGTGGGCAAAACTGACCTTGACAGATCAGTGAAAAGAATAAGCACCTGTCGTAATCTCTAAATGTTACGGCCTCCCACACAGCCACTTGCCACAACAGGCCCAGGTGCTGAGGGGGAAGAGGCCTGGGGAACTGAGAGGGCTTGCTGCTTCCTCTCCCCCCCCCCCCTCGGGCACCAGGAGGGATCCCTTCGGACTGCCTGGTGGGTGGACCTGCCCTGGAGGGTGGGAAATCCCAGCTGGCCACAGCCTCATTCCCTGTCCTCATGCCCCCAGCCTCATGCCCTGTTCCTTGTGTGCTGTCAAAAATGAAAAGAAATCTAGTGGCACCATCAAGACAAACTGCATTGAATCCCAACAGAATGCCTCTAGAAACTTGGGCTGCCAATTTGGGAAATCCCTGGAGATTTGAGGGTGGTGGCTGGGAAAGGCAGAGTTTGAGGAGGGAGGGAATTCAGCAGGGCATCAGGGCATCGAGTCCCCCCTCCAAAGCAGCCATTTGCTCCCGGGGAACTGAAAGTCTCCAGGCCCCGTCAGGAGGCTGGTAACCCTGCTTACAAAGTGGACTCTGGACCATACAAGCCCATGTGGGAATAACATTTAATTAGGATGCCACAAGATGTCTATTTATTCACCTGTACTGCCTCGGTCTTACAGAGTTACAGAGTAATTTAGGAGGAGGTGTTTGTGAGTTTCCTGCATTGTGCAGGGGGTTGGACTAGATGACTCTGGAGGTCCTTTCCAACTCTATGATTCTATGATTCTGCAATAATGAATTGCCTTGTCAGTATTTATGTTTGTGTCATTTTAAAACATAGCTGGAGATGTGTGCCTTTGACTTTTAGTTAAAAATGAATTTGCAGTGCAAAGATACCAAAGGTACCCTCCCAAGTTAGGCGGCAGCCACTGTGGATTTAGGGACCTGGTGATAAAAGACAAGCAGGTCATTTCCTAGCAGGCAGCTCTAAGGAACATAGTTGGCCATGATTTGCTCCTTGACACAGGAGACATAATTTGTGGTTTTGTGCACAATCAGCTACTGTTTGGCCTTGAGAGAGTACTGAAATATTGCGGCAACTTTATTATTACAGCAAAAAATGAACCGTTCTTGAGGTGAATGAAGCTTGCTTTTTACTCAGGGATCAATGGCTCGGGGAGAGCACACAACTTGACTGGCACGATTGATTCCCACAAACAACTTATTCTGCTGCTAAGGTTGCCAATTTCCAGGTGGGGCCTTGAGATCTTTTTGCAGCTCATCTCCGGACTACAGAGACCAGTTCCCTTGGAGAAAATGGCTGCTTAGGATGGTGGACTTTAGGGCCTTGTACCCCACTGAGGTCCCCCCAGACACCACCTTTCCAAGGTTCCACCTACAGACAGGTCTGCAGTCCAGCATCCTGTAATTGTGAAATTCAGTTTGCTGGAACTAAAGTCTCTGTGAAATCCAGTTTCTGCCAGGTATTCTACAGTGTCTGTTTCATTTATTCTTCAATGTGTATAACCCAATGTTATTCCATTATTCATAATATATGCCCAGGAGTGCCCAAATTGGCGCCTACAAAGTGTTATAAGAAAGTGGAAAAGGCCAGGTAGGCCTCCCTAGGAAGGCTTCTGGTTGGAGATCTAATTGGATTAAAGTTCATTGTTTCAGCAACAGCTGCCACCCATGTTAGTTTAATTCTCTCTCTCACACCTCTCTTTCCCATGTATGTGTCCGTGTGCGTGTGTCCACCTTCTGTGGCAGCCAATTTCTGGTTATGCCCACCACTGTGGGTCAGAATTTTGAAGTGGCCCACCCAAGGCCAGGGCGTGGAAGTAGGCCATGTAGGTGGCTGTCTAGGGCGCTGCATGGTCTAAGGGGCACCGCTGGGCACCCCCTCCTGACATGCCAGCTGGCCTGCAGCATCTTTTCCATGCCCGAGACTTTCTCACGCTGCTGGAAAGTTGGGGGGGGGGCTGTGCAAATGGGGACATACGGCCCCGCTTAGCTTTTCCATGCTGCGGGGAGGTCGAGAGAGGGGGTGGCCATTTGCAAGGAGGAGCCCTCCATGCAAATAGGGCCATCCAGCCCCGCTGGGCTTCCCTGCGCCATGGGGAGGTTGAGCGGGGGGTGGGTCCACATGTAGGCGGGCATTGGGAGCCCTTCCCACTGGAAGGGTGGGGGGCAGATACTTGCCGGGGTTGGCAAAAGCCCCAGCACTGGCCCTGAATCTACCAGGGTTGCCAACTCCTGACTGAGGAATTCCTGGAGATTTTAGGGTTGGAGCCGTGGGATGGTAGGGACAGCAGCAGGAGCGATAATACCATAGAGTGCACCCTCCAAAGCAGCCATTTTCTCCAGCGGAGTTCTCTGTTGTCTGGAGACCAGCTGTGATTCTGGGAGATCTCCAGCTACCACCTGGAAACTGGCAACCTTAGTCAGTCAACAAATGCTGCTCCCCCCATGCTCTATTGGCTTCATTGCATTGTCTTCTGTAATCCTATTTATTAGGGTTGCCAACCTCCATCTGGGGACTGGAGATCTCTTGGTTTTACAACTCATCTCTGGTCTATAGAGATAATTTCCCCTGGAAAAAATGGCTGCTTTAAGGGGTGCACTCAAAGGCTTTTTGTACCCTGCTGAGGCCCCTCCTTTCCTCAAACTCCACCCTATCCAGGGTCCATCCCCAAAATCTCCAGGAATTTCCCAACCCACAGTTGGCAACCCTACCTTTGAGTCTAAAGGGGGGAATGTATGAGAAATGGATTAAATAAAGAAAACTGAGAATCCAAGATAGGCTCAAGGTATTATTGTGTACCGAGTCCGTTTCAAAGTGCTGGTATTGACCTTTAAAGCCCTACATGGCCGAGGAACTCTCTAAGGGACCGCCTTTCCCCATATGTTCCCCAGAGAGCACTGCATTCGGGAACTCAAAATCTATTGTCCATCCCCGAACCAAGGGAGGCCAGACTGGGCTCTACCCGGGACAGGACCTTCTCAGGGGCAGCACCAATGCTGAGGAATGCTCTCCCTGAGGCCATAAGAGCCCTGCAGGATCTCTCTCAATTCCGCAGGGCTTGTAAAACCGATCTTTTTAAATAGGCCTATAGTAACTAGTGGGAGAAGGCTGCCGCTTCTGTGCCGATGGGCAATTCCACCAGAAGGACCACCAACAGATCAATAGAAGATCTAATCTAATCTGATCCGCCTATGCTTATTCTGTGTAGCACTAATATTTTGTTTTAAATTGTAAATTGTTTAATGTTTTATCATTTTATACCTGTAATTGAGATTGTTGGTTTTATTGTAACTGTCAGCCGCCCTGAGTCCGTTTTGGAATGGGTGGGATATGAATTGAAGGGAAATAAATAAATAAAATAAATATGATGTTGCCATCGCTGCTGCTCCTTTCGTTCGGAAAAGTTGAGTACAGGACCTCACCTCATTTTCTCCTCCATTCACGCCGGAATATGTTCTCCTGAATCATACAGGCACTTCGCGTATTCCTGCACAAACAGAGGATTTAATTTCACATATGTTTGTGGTGGCCAAATTTGCAATCGCCTCGGTTTGGAAACAGCAAAATCCTCCATCAAGGCAGGCATGGTGGCTAAAGCTGTGGGACTACTTTGTCTTAGATAAGCTCACTCATGACTTAGATCCTCGTAACACCTCCCAATCTGCTTCTCTGGACTTTGTGTATAAATGGCGTCCCTTTATTGACAAGGTCTCAAAGGACAGCAAAAGTCCTAATGACCCATATCATGCTATACTGATGTCATGTCAACTGTTGTTGTAACCTGGATTTTAATAACTAACTTTGTTTATATCCATCTTCCTGTTGTATATGGGTACATGTTACACATCTGCCGATGCATTTTCATACTTGTACCTTGAACTTTATATTAATAAAGCTTTTCATTAATCCAAAAAAAAAAAAAGTTGAGTGTCGGTGATTGGGAAACAATCTGCAGTTTCCTGAGATACAATTTTCTTTTCTTCTGATTAAAACAATTTTTATTGGTAACATATGGTAATAAATCTATTTCTTACATCTTTAATAACATTTATTTATCTATCCCATATATTACTTTCCATCTACCCCTCCACCCGTTACTTGACCCCAGCCGGTGTTATTTACTTAAAATGCTAATATTTAAAGGTACCTTTAACTAATAAAACAAAAATTTATATTCTTCTTCTTTCTAAAACTTAATCATTATCAAAAATTGTCCAATGTCCATTTATTTTCCACTCTTTTTTTACATGTCTTCTAAACTTTTTCCACTCCGTCTTAAAAACTTCTAAATCATAGTATTCTTGTTAATTTGTCCATTTCACTCCATGTCATAACTTTTACAATCCAATCCCATTTCTCTGGTATTTTTTCTTGCTTCCACAACTTGCTTTTACAATTTTCTTTTCTTTAAAATGTTTCAAATGTACATTTATCATCGTTATTGTCCGTACCCTGAAGCCACTGGTTGGTTGCATTCTTACAAAACATTGACAGTATGTTGGTAGCTGATCTTTCTGATCTGTTGTGCTTAATACAAGCTCTTTTAATTGAGAGAATGGACTTCTGAAATGCTGTTCTCTATCACTTCCTCTTAGGTAATCACAGAGCTGAAAATATTGAAACCACAGAAGTCTGCTTTGTGCTGATAATATGGTACATTGATCCTCTCTAAAAACCACTAAACTTTGCCAGGGTATGTGCAACCCATATAGAAGAAGGCTGTGCAGTTTTAAAATTGTGATGATAAACAGAAGAGGTGAAAAAAGAAACTATAAAGTCAACCAAGGACAATGCTGCCCCTATGCTGAGAAATTCTGTCCACTCAGAGGAGTGAGGAGAATATCATGGTTCATATATGCTGGTATCCTGGGGCTGGGATAATACCAAAGTGAAAGAAATGTGAATTTTACTTCCCATTAATACTACATTAAACTAGGATATTCTAAACCCCATTTTGTGTGTGTGTTATATCACACACTTTCAAGTCACTTTGTGACATATGGTGACCCTATGGATTAATGACCCCCAAAATGTATGTATAGCCTCCATATCTGTTACAGGTTGCTACTTGACTTGAGTTCTGTGAAGGGATGACCCACAAGAACATTCCTCTTTCTCTCTCATTGTCAAGCATAGGTATTTCGAATAACCAAGCTTTTGTTTAATTCAAAGACTTGTTTTATTGATAATCCAATACTTGCTCCAAGGAACGATACCTTGGAAGTGATACATAGTTTCACACGGCATGGAATCTTAAAGGCTACTTCAAAGGCACAATAGTAGATAGCTTCAAAAGCATAACATACAGATGTGAATTGCAAAGAAGGTTCAAAGGCTATTATCAACTATTCATTTGGTCACTACAACATCTCCTAGTTCCCACACATTCTTGGCTTACTGATAAGATGTATGGATGGGAACTGGTGGGAGAGGCAATTTACTTACAAAGACAAGGTTACTTGCATATTCTGAATCCTTTAGAATTACTAGGTAGGGGAGGGAGCTTTGAAGAGCAGTCTTATGCAGAAAAGGAGTAGAGGAAAAAGAAAGAGAGTTCAATAATACATATTGATTCAATAACCAGAAATATCATGCTTGACACTCATAGCAGCTCTTCTCTTGGAAGCCTGATTTGTTTCCTCTCACCACTAGACACCAGGTACAAGATGGCCTGGCTCATCCAAGTGTTTGGAATAGCTTGCTTAAGGATTTCTTGACTTGTAGCCAGCAATGAGAGCTGGACCATAAGGAAGGCTGAGCATAGAAGAATAGATGTTTTCAAGCTGTGGTGCTGGAGGAGAATCTTGAGAGTCCCTTGGACTACAAGAAGATCAAATCAGTCAGTCCCACAGGAAATCAACCCAGACTGTTCCCTGGAAGGTCAGATGCTGAAGCTGAAGCTCAAATACTCTGGCCACTAAATGAGAAGGGAGCACTCACTGGAGAAGACCCTGATGCTGGGAAAGACAGAAAGCAAAAGAAGAAGGGGATGGCAAAAGATGAGATGGCTGGACAGCGTTACTGGTGTAACTAACATGAATTTGAGTGGACTTTGGAGGATGGTGGAAGACAGGAGGGCCTGGTGTGACTTGGTCCATGAGGTCGCAAAGAGACTCAACTGTGCAACTGAACAACAACAAAAGCCAGTGGTGAGGGTATGAGGTGCTTTTTGCTGTGTTTTTGCTGTGTTATTTTACCTTGAGGTCTCTGAGGCTGTTGTGGCTTCTTTGACTGAGTCCATCCGTCTCCTGTCAGGCCTTCCTCCTTTCTTGCTGCCTTCCGCTTTTCCTATCATGAGTGTCTTCTCTGGGTAATTCATTTTTACATCACTGTAAAGCTGCTAAAGCTCCCTCAAGTTTCTTATTCTGCCATGTAAAGCCAAGGGATATTTTTGCCAATCCTTTAAGATACAGAAATTGGTACTTTTCAAATATAATGATTTTTGGTAATACCTTCAAACTTGCAATGCTAGCAAACCATGACATTTAAAAATGTGTTCTTTTTTCCCCTGTACACCCTTTTAATATTAGTTTCTAATTCAATATATACTGTAAGCTCTTGTAGGACTGGCTACATCAGGGGTGTGTGGCCTAAGATGCAAAGGAGTTCCTGCTACAACAAAACAAGCCCTGTGTGTCAGAATTCCAAAGATTTCCACAGGCTCAAAAAGGTGCTTGTGGGGGGGGGGGAGTGCACAGTGGGGGGGCTTCTAGTGTCCTGGCCCCACTGGTGGACCTCCTGATGGCACTTGGGGGGTTTTGCCACTGTGTGACACAGTGTTGGACTGGATGGGCTATTGGCCTGATCCAACATGGCTTCTCTTATGTTCTTATGTGACTCAGAGTGTTGGACTGGATGGGCTATTGGCCTGATCCAACATGGCTTCTCTTATGTTCTTATGACCCCTGAAGGGAGGCCCCACAAACCTTTTTTAGAGAGAGGCTCCAAAAAGAGAGCTCAGGAAGCTCAACAATTTCAACCATGGAGATCAAGACATCAGGTTTGATCATGAATCTTTCCTCCCATGTCTTAATTCAGCACCAGGAAAATATATTGAATCTGGGATTGGGATTTATTCCCAATTATGGTTCATTTGTTACTAGAATTGATTTATTCAAACTTATGAGGCTGTTAAAACTATTATTTGTTTTTGGTGAAGGTGATGGTGAGCAGACATAAAGTCATAATAAATTTAAGCCCAAATCTGTATACGTCATTGCTGTTGTCAACTAATGTTGCAATATCTGGAGGCAGCTAATGCCAATAAAACATTATTAGCATATGGAATTTATATATCATGGCAAAAATTACATCAAACCTTTCAGATGTTGAGCTTCAGACTTTCTTAAAAAAAATTATTCCATTCTGGATTCTGATATAAAAATATTTAGTGGACCAAGAAAAGACCCCTAATATAATAGATGTGCTTATGGTAAAGGACTACAAGAATATACGAATTTAACCTTTGAAACTATTATGTTAGCTTGTACATTATGTTATATTGTAATTTGTTATATTGTAACTTGCTGAACTGTGGTTAGTTACATAACTAAAAAATTAAAAGAAACGGGGAAAAGAAGGATATAGATAAGCTGGAATGTATCCAGAGGAGGGCAATGAAGATGGTGAGGGGTCTGGAGACCAGGTCCTATGAGGAAAGGTTGAAGGAGCTGGGGATGTTTAGCCTGGAGAGGAAGCGGCTGAGAGGTGATAGGATCACCATCTTCAAGTACCTGAAAGGCTGTCATATAGAGGATGGTGTAGAGTTGTTTTTTGTGGCCCCAGAAGGTCAAATCAGAATCACCAGGCTGAAATTAAATCAAAAGAGTTTCCGGTTCAACTTTAGGAAGAACTTCCTGACCGTTGGAGCGATTCCTCAGTGGAACAGGCTTCCTCGGGAGGTGGTGGGCTCTCCTTCCTTGGAGGTTTTTAAACAAAGGCTAGATGGCCACTTGACAGCAGTGCTGATTCTGTGAACTTAGGCAGATCATGAGAAGGAAGGCAGGAAGGGCAGAAGGAGGGCAGGAAGGGCAGAAGTATCAGTGACTTGTTCCTGTGGCCCTTTTTTACATGCCAAGGGAATGCTGCACACCGCTTTGGGGACAAGCATAAATTTTTCTCCAGGCCAGTTTGGCCAGGGGTCCTGGAGGTATTTTTTTGTCATTTTCTGGGTGTGAAGCGGGGGGTCACTGGGTGTGGGGGCGGTATGTGTGAGTTTCCTGCATTGTGCAGGGGGTTGGACTAGATAACCCTGGATATCCCTTCCAACTCTATGATGCTATGATTCTATTTAGAAGCACTGATATATTATTAAAGGGTTCCTGGGATGTTGTAGACCACCTGGCATTAGTTGGAGAAAGATCCAAGAGTATATGGGAGTCAACAGTGCAGGGCCTTTTCGTTGTAGTTCCTGTCAGGTATGTCCTCTGGCTTTAGAAGTTAAAGTGCCTCTTCATTTCACATGGGGACTGAATCAGTTCAGTAATTTTAAATCCCAAATAATAATTTATGCTCTAAAATACCCTTCTGGGCTATATTATATACTACAAGGAGTGGAAGGATATTGGAACGGTGGAGGGACGGGGAGGGACGGTGGCTCAGTGGCAGAGCATCTGCTTGGCAAGCAGAAGGTCCCAGGTTCAATCCCCGGCATCTCCAAAAAAGGGTCCAGACAAAATGGTGTGAAAAACCTCAGCTTGAGACCCTGGAGAGCCGCTGCCAGTCTGAGAAGACAATACTGACTTTGATGGACCGAGGGTCTGATTCAGTATAAGGCAGCTTCATATGTTCATATGGAACACAAATCTAGATCGAGAAATAAAAGTCTCAAATCTCCAATTGCGTTCCATTTTGTCCTATTTAATCACAGTCCAGAAGACAATATATTGTTTTATACAAACAACAAGTCTTTATAACATTATTGCTATATAAACAAAACATTGCTGTGCAAGGAGGCTTTTTTAATCTTTAAATTGAAAACAATACTTTATTGTTTAAACTCAGCTTTTGACTTATCCTCATTTTTATATTGAGCTAGATTGATGTCATATGTTTATGCGTGTGCTGTACCTTCAATTGGACTTAGCAGAGAACACAGGTGCAACCGTGTTGTATGGTTTAACATGCATATCAGCAAGATTTGGCTGTACTGCTTTGAGAAGCACTTGCTTCGGGCAGCACGTTCTGCTGCAAGAATAATTCATTGAGCATTTGGAGCCAGTCTCTCTTTTTCTAGCAGTTGGACAGTAGACCATATAATATACTGTACAATAGCGTTCTGATTGCTTTTGTATATTCTTTGTAGTTGAATAATTTTAGTGATGGTCAAGTTTGAAACATGCCTAGAAATCTGGGATGCATGTAGTCAGGATGTATGTATCACTCCTCATCTGAGAAATGTTGTCAAGACAGTCATCATGGTGACTGGTTGGAGGAACTGTCATCCTATAACTTTGGCCTGTCTCAGGAGGTGGAATTGCCACGAAATGTCTGCTGAAGCCTCCCCTCAGTCGCTAGGCAAACCCTGTGAACAGGTGATCAGTTGTAAATCGTTCTAAGATTTCTAACAAAAATTACTATTTTATGTAGTCAAAAGCCTTGTCGTATCACTAAACGTTCGAATTCCATTTCCCTTTCATAATTTTGTGCTCTGTTTACAAGAAAATCCTTGTGTAATGCTATCTGTTAATCTTCACCTAGTAATAAATCTGGTTTGGTCATGATGGATATATTTCAGTCTGTTTTTATCACCATGAAGATCTTGTAATATAGATTAATAAAGAGATTGATTTCCGGTAGCCGACGTTTGTTGCATCTTTGTTGCATTTTTGGATTAGCATAGTATTGTCTCAGTCCATGAACCTGGAATGTGCCAGTTCTGTAGACATATGTTAACATCAGTAACTCCTGTTTGCCTTATCAATAAAGATTGTGTAGAATTCTGCAGGGCGTCCGTCTGGTCTTGGGGTTTACTTTCATACTACTTGCATTCAGAACACATAAATCCAATATATTTTATCTTTATGAAATATTCTGAGTAGATCTACACTAAAATTTGCTATCAACAGAATTTAGTTTATCAGACAGATAAAGGGCTTTTTCCCAAGTAATGATCTATAAAAGCTGTAGGCGTTTCTTCATCAAAGGTCTTTCTAAGACTTTATCCTTCTGATTTGTGTTTCCTTGTTATCATCTGGATAAATTCTAGTCTTTTTAAAAAAATTAATTCTGTATAAGTACAAACTTTGTTGGAGGGGAGAGATATGGAATAATTCCACAAAGAAAAGTTCAACACATGGTTTTTAATAAAACATCTGAGATATTAGGGTATTTTGTTTCTATGTTTGTTTTAAAGAATTCACTGCATTTTTAAAAATAGTTTAAATACTAATATGCTGTAAAGGTAAAGGTAATCCCCTGTGCAAGCACCAGTCGTTTCAGACTCTGGGGTGACGTTGCTTTCACAACGTTTTCACGGCAGACTTTTTACAGGGTGGTTTGCCATTGCCTTCCCCAGTCATTATACTTTCCCCCCAGCAAGCTGAGGATTCACTTGACCGACCTCGGAAGAATGAAAGGCTGTCAACCTCAAGCTGGCTACCTGAACCCAGCTTCTGCCAGGATTGAAAGGCTTAGGACTACAGTACTACAACTTTACCACCCTGCACCACGGGGTATGGAAATATGCTGTGTTTCCATATAAAAAGGTGATTTTAAAATCTTAGGTATTTCCCATTCTCCATTACTTGCACTGTCCAATCAAATTTTGGGTGCTATATTAACTGAAGCAGTCAGACTCAAAATGCTAAACGCAAGATTTCAACATAAATGAAAGTTTTAAAGAAATAGATTCAGGTGGGTTGGTCCGAAGCGAGAGAACAAAGTATGAGTCCAACCAAGTTTAATTCTGGGCAGGAGCTTTCATGTGCATGTACACCTTCATGTGTTGGCCTTAAGGGTGTCACTGGACTCAAATTGTGTTTTAAAGAAATACAGGAAGAGAAAATAAATGTGCCAAGGTTAAGAAGCAGGCGGGCTCAGCCAATAACTCACCAGCTAAACTTGCACCCTAAACTTGCACCACCCTAAACTTATATGTATCGAGCTTTTGTTGTTAGCCGCCCTGAGCCGCCTGGTCGGGGAGGGCGGGATACAAATAAAATGTGAATGAATGAATGAATGAATGAATGAATGAATGAATGAATGAATGAATGAATGTCAGAGGAACAGGAGATTTGACCTGTGTCACAGGGGTGTCGAACTCACTTGTTATGAGGGCCGGATCTGACGTAAATGAGACCTTGTTGGGCCAGAACATGCCAGGTTGGGCCGAGCCATGTTGGGCTGGGCCACGTCGGGCTAAGTCATGTGTGTACCTATTTAAGATTAGGTAGCAGAGATGTACACTTTATAAAGGACACAGACAAACACAGATAAATGTGTTTTTTTAAAAAAACAAAAACAAAACATGTTTAAAACATTAGCACTCGTTGGTCTTAAAGGTGCTTCCTTTGTGTTTCTCCCCTGGGATCCAGGGGATTGTGCAAAGGAAGCTCTGGCTCTTTCCTGCCTTCCTCAGGTGACCAGGAGGTGGAGGACCCTCAGCCAACAGAAGGAAGAAAGTCTTGACTCAGCAGCTCTGATGTGCGATTGAGAGAGCCTGGCAAAGCAAGCTCTGCCTCTCCCACTTCCTCCCCAAGGAAGGAGCCTCAGCCTATGGAGAAAATAGAGGTTTTGCTCTGTAGCTCCTGTGCGGTTGAGCAAGCCTGGTGAAGCAAGCTGTGATGCGGAAGGAAGCAAGAGAGAGGGAGAAGGAAGCAGATAGCCAATTGCTTTGGGGCCTGATAGGAGCCCTCCGGGGGCCTGATTCGGCCCCCGGACTGCATGTTTGACACCCCTGGTCTACAAGGTACTTAATCAGACTATGCTTTACTGACCACCAGTTCCATGATGAAGTTCCCAGCAGCCCTGGCAAGCAAGGTGCCAAAAATTCACAATTAGAATGCCTTTATCTATTTATTGTTGCAAAGGTTTATTAGCCACCAGTCTTCCTTATGGAGCTCAAGGCAGCTCACAATATAAATGAATATGTGAAATTGGTCACTTTTTGTTTGCTATGAAGTCACAGCTGACTTATGTGACCTCTTTCAAGGCAAGAGACGTTTGGAGGTTGTTAGCCATGGTTGCCTTCCTCCATGCCATGACCCTGGTATTCCTTGGAGGAATCCCATCCAAATACTAGCCATGGCCAACCCTGCTTTGCTTCCAAGATTTGACTCACCTGGGCAATCCAGGTCAGGGTCAAATAAAAACACAGAGACCAAAATTTAAAATAATAATTTAGGACTGCTTTAATCAAATGCATTCCTAAATAGAACTGTCTTCATCTGCCTCCTGAAGATTGAAAGTGCGGGGGCCAGGCACACCTCTCTGGGAAGTTGTTTCATAGGTGTGGGGCTGCCACCGAAAAGGTCATGTCTCATGTACCTACCAAATAATCTTCTTTGATTTATGGGACAGTTGGAGCTCCGTGGATGCCTGCTGTGAGAGTAGGGGTCCCAATCCTCCCGCTCTAGCGGGGGACCCCAGGTTTTCCAGCCTCTTCCCCCGCTCCCCCCAAAAACAGAAGCGGGGGAAGAAACTGCGCGAAGGAGCGCGGTGAGCTGCCCCTTCTCCGCTTCTGGGATGGGGTGGGGAGGGGGTGGCGGCGCAGCAGCATCGCCCACTCCGCCTCTGAGGTGGAGTGGGGGGGCGGGCCAGGAGCGTGGCGGGGGGTGGTGGTGGCAGAGAGAGTGTGCCTCTCTAGGCTGCACTGGGAAGTGCCTCCTCCTCTTCCTACTTGGGCAACCCAAGTCAGATGCCTTAGCTGCCCGCCCGCCACCTTCTGGAGCGGCCTCCTGGGAGGGGGGGGAGGAAAAGCGAGAGGGCCGCTCCAGGCTGCGTGCGGAAGTGCCTCCCCTTCCTGCTCAGTCCCCGGGGCAACGCCAAGCAGAGGCTCGCTCGCCCGCCACCCGGCAGCTGCTGGCTTGGCCTCCTGGGGGGTGGGAGCACGGCTCCCAGGGAGGGTGGGTGGGGGTGGCTCCTTGCCTGCCCCCTGGGTCCACTTGGGGTGAGGGGGGAGTCGCTGGTGGGCGGGCTGCTGCCATGGCTGGTCCTGCCGCTGCCGCCATCTGGATTGGGGACCAGCTCATCTTGGAGGAAGACTATGACATCCCCAGCGAGCAAGGTATCCCCTCCTCGCCCTGCCCGGGGGGGTAGGGGTCGCCCGAGGGGGGTCTGGGCCCTCCTCCTCCCACTGTAGGGTTGCCAATCCCCAGGTGGGGGCAGGGGATCCCCTGGTTTGGAGGCCCTCCCCCCACTTCAGGGTCATCAGAAAGCGGGGGGGGGGAGGGGAGGGGAATGTCTGCTGGGAACTTTATTATTCCCTATGGAGATGTATTCCCATAGGAAATAATGGAGAATTCATCCGCGGGTATCTGGGGCTCTGGGGGGGCTGTTTTTTGAGGTAGAGGCACCAAATGTTCAGTATAGCATCTAGTGCCTCTCCCCAAAATACCCCCCAAGTTTCAAAAAGATTGGACTAGGGGATCCAATTCTATGAGTCCCAAAAGAAGGTGACCCATCCTTCATTATTTCCTATGGGAGGAAGGCATTGAAAAGGTGTGTGGTCCCTTTAAATGTGAGGGCCAGAACTCCCTTTGGAGTTCATGATGCTTGTCACAGCCTTGATCTTGGCTCCGCCCCAGTGTCTCCTGGCTCCACCCCCAAAGTCTCCTGGCTCCACCCCCAAAGTCCCCAGATATTTCTTAAATTGGACTTGGCAACCCTATGTGAGAGTCAGTTTGGTGTAGTGTTTAATTGTGTGGACACTAATCTGGGAGAACCGGATTTGATTCCCTGCTCCTCCACTTGCAGCTTCTGGAATGGTCTTGGGTCAGCCATAGCTCTGGCAGAGGTTGTCCTTGAAAGGGCAGCTGCTGTGAGAGCCCTCTCCAGCCCCACCCACCTCACAGGGTGTCTGTTGTGGGGGAGGAAGGGAAAGGAGATTGTGAGCCGCTCTGAGACTCTTTGGAGTGGAGGGCGGGATATAAATCCAATATCTTCATCTACCTCACAGGGTGTCTGTTGTGGGGGAGGAAGGGAAAGGAGATTGTGAGCCGCTCTGAGACTCTTCGGAGTGGAGGGCGGGATATAAATCCAATATCTTCATCTACCTCACAGGGTGTCTGTTGTGGGGGAGGAAGGTAAAGGAGATTGTGAGCTGCTCTGAGACTCTTCGGAGTGGAGGGCGGGATATAAATCCAATATCTTCATCTACCTCACAGGGTGTCTGTTGTGGGGGGGGGGGAGGTAAAGGAGATTGTGAGCCGCTCTGAGACACTTCGGACTGGAGGGCAGGATACAAATCCAATATCTTCATCTACCTCACAGGGTGTCTGTTGTGGAGGGTGAAGATAAAGGAGATTGTGAGCCACTCTGAGACTCTGAATCAGAGTGGACGGCAGGATATAAATCCAATATCTTCTTCTTCTTCCCCCATTTGGCTGCCACAAGCATCTCTGTTACCTGCCAAGGAGTAGGGCTGCCAACTCCAAGTTGAGAAATTCCTGTAGATTTGGGAATGGAGTCTAGGAAGGGGAGATTTGGGGGGGAAAGAGGGACCTCAGTTTTTACCCTCCAAAATGTTAGATTCGCTGGTAAGGTAAGCCAGGAACCTTTATCGATTTAGCAGTAGAGCTTCTTTGCTCTGCATGGGCTGCATTTTCTCCAGGGGCACTGAACTCTCCCATCGGGAATACAGTTGTCATTCCAGGAGAACTCCAGGCCCAACAATCAAGTGAATAATTTGGGGATAAAGTTTTGAATTCACCCCAGGGTCTTTTAAATGCACCACATTAATGTAATAAATTTTATCAGAGCATTGTTATCTGGATTTTTAAGGTGGTTCCTTCATGGAGAGTGGTTTGGCTAGCAACAAAACGGAAGGCTTTACTCAAGTTTTTTTTAAAAGAGATACCGGCTTAATCCTTCACTTCATACAGCTTAACAAGAAGAAATTAATCAATAATACCGAAGAAGTGGAAACATGAAAAACGCTTCTATTATTATCAAAGATTTCAGGTTTTCACGGCTGGTAACATCATTAGGGTTTGTAGAATCTCTCGGGCTCAAGTGCCGTGTTCTACTGGAGAAAGTTTTCCTTCCAGACGTTTCGTTCTCGGCTGCGGAGAACATCCTCAGTGGCGTTGCAGCCGGAGCAGGTGCTCTGACCTTCTTGGCTGCTGTGCATTGAGTGATTATTTTTATTATCATTATTTTCATGCTGTATGTTTAATTAACAATGAGTGTGGAAAATTGTTTTTATTGTCTGTTATTGAAAATTATAAGTAAAAGCATGGCAGCCTTTATATCACAGTTCTATTTTTGTATTTTTTTTAATGCATCCAAACTGTGATCTCATAATTGTTTTTTGCCCAACCTGGAGGTTGGCAACCCTAGCAGAGCTGCCGCTCTTCAGAGCAGAGAATATTCAGGAGACAGAGGACCTGCTCAAGTATCGGGCAGTTTTATATTGTCAGCTGTGACAAGACTTCTGAGAGATGCGTGGTTAAGAAGAGACACCCATTCCGGCGATGTTGTGGGCACAGTTCTCTGCATGCAGGACTTGACCCACCTCAGATCTGAATATCACAGCCTGCCCGCCTCTCCCTAGCTGTCCAGAAAGGGGAAACTTGTAGCTCCCAAACTTCCACCTTCTCTTCACTTCCATGTCCTGCAGCTCACATCCCACCTTTGGAAGGAATGATGAAATAGGACACCCCTTTTTAGACTTTTTCAGTAACCACAGTGCGTTGGTTATCAGATTTCAGCTGTTCTGGAGGTGTCTTAACAATATTGATGAAGAATCCCTGAACACACACAGGTAGGCATGTCCTTAAAACTCAGAGTTGCTGCAGGAAGAAAAAAAAATCCAGTGCTGGACTCTCCCATATTAGGATTGTCAGCCTATAGGTGGGGCCTAGAGATCCTGGAATTTCATCTTATTGCCAGACTACAGAGATTACTTCCCCTGGAGAAAATGGCTGTGTTGGAATGCTCTATGGCATTCTGCCCCACTGGAGGTCCTCATCTCCCCAAACCCCACCCTCCCCATAATTCTCCAGGAATTCCCCACCCTAGAGTTGGCAACCCTAAGCCTGCACAGCAGTTTGCAGGCTTAGTCCTCTCAAAGCAGTAAATTTTGCATTTTAGCCCCTAAATTGGGAGGGGTTGCAAATACAGTAGAAGACAGAAACAGGATACAGGATGATCTTGACAGGCTGGAAAACTGGGTTAAAACCAATAAAATAAATTTTAACAGGGATAAATGTAAAGTTCTGCAGTTAGGTAGGAAAAATCCAATGCATGGCTATTGGATGGGGAGACTTGTCTTAGCAGTAGTATGTGTGAAAAGGATCTCAGGGTCTTAATGTATCATACGCTGAACATGTGTCAACAGTGTGATGTGGTGGCTAGAAAGGCAACTGCAATTTTGGGCTGTATCAACAGAAGTATAGTGTCCAGATCACGTGAAGTGATGGTATCACTTTACTCTGTTCTGGTAAGACCTTACCAGGAGTGTTGTGTTTTGGGCATTACATTTTAAGAAGCATATATAGACATACTAGAATGGGTTCAGCAGAGGGCAATGAAGATGGTGAGGGGTCTGGAGACCAAGTTCTACGAGGAAAGATTGAAGGAGTTGGGCATGTTTAGCCTGGAGAGGAGGCGGCTGAGAGGTGATATGATCATCTTCAAGTACTTGAAGGGCTGTCATACAGAGGATGGTGTGGAATTGTTTTCTGTGGTTCCAGAAGGTAGGACCAGAACCAGTGGGTTGGAATTAAATCAAAAGAGTTTCCGGCTCAACATTAGGAAGAACTTCCTGACCGTTAGAGCAGTTCCTCAGTGGAACAGGGCTCCTCGGGAGATGGTGGGTTCCTTGGAGGTTTTCAAACAGAGGCTAGATGGCCATCTGACAGCAATGAGAATCCTGTGAATTGAGGAGGAGGTGTTTGTGAGTTTCCTGCATTGTGCAGGAGGGGTTGGACTAGATGACTCTGGAGGTCCCTTCCAACTCTATGATTCTAAATCCCTAAAGAAAAGGGGTTTGGTCTCGCTTTTACCTTTGCTGAATTCTAAAACAGACTTATATCTTACTGAGAACTAGATGAAAGCGTTGCTCCAGTTGCTGGTCCTTGGTGAATGAGTGACGCCATCAAGGACAAGGCTGTCTCCACCAAAGGCAAGGCAGGCAGCCCAGAGCCGTTTTGTCAGGGAGTCTTCAGTAACCTTCACAGGGTGTTCTGTCAGGATAAATTCCCTGTTTGGAGAGAGGACACTCTTGCTTGCCAGGCACTTAATGAAAGTAGATTGCTGTCCTCATGCAGGGGACGGTGTGCAGAGCTCTTAAAAGGCTGCCAGTCAACTCTTGGGTGCAGAGAAGAGGGACAGTGGGGGGTGGGATTGGCTAACCATTGCCTCCTAGGGTTGCCAATCTCCAGGTTGGAGAAAACCCCAAAGCTAACCAGCTTCAACAATAAGTCACAATACAAATTTTAGAAATATATAACAAACTTATTAACACTCTCATATACAAAAAATTATGTCTTAACAAACATACCCTGATGCAAACACACAAAAGCAAAGGCTGAGGAAGGACTCTTAAAGAGAAACAGTCCGTTTCATGTAAAGTCCTTCTCCTTCCAACGGGATCTCGAATCTTGCTTCTGAAGAGACCCGAAGTTGATAAGAGTTATAATCTTCAGTAGATATTCTTGAAATTCAAAAATTCTTAAGGCACAGTATACACGACAACGAGGTAGTATATTTTTATTTTTTGATAAAATTTGTATTGTGACATTGTTGAGGCTGGTTAGCACGAAAGGTTTTCTCCTGTCACTCTCTGCCGTGTTTCTCTGTTTGGTTTACACAACCTCCAGGAGGGGCCTGGAGATCGCCTGAATGGACAGCTGTTCTCCAGATGACAGAAAGCAGTTCCCCTGAAGGAAATGGTTGATTTGGAGGATGGAGTCTACGGCTAGGGTTGCCATTTCTGGGCTGGGGGGGTGGAGCCTGAGGAGGGTGGGGTTTGGGTAGGGGAAGGACTTCAGTGGAGAATAATCCCACAGAGCCTCTGTCACTTGGAGATCAGTTGTGAACTTGTAATCCTGGGCTATCTCCAGCCACCACCTGAAGGTTGGAAGTCCTACTTTATAGCTTTATAACTCCCTCCCCAAACCCTGCCCTCCCCAGCCGCCACCCCAAGGGGAGAGCGAGTTTGGTGTAGTGGTTAAGTGTGGTTAAGTGTGCAGACTCTTATCTGGGAAATGCAGGTTTGATTCCCCCCTCCTCCACTTGCAGCTGCTGGAATGGCCTTGGGTCAGCCATAGCTCTCGCAGGAGTTGTCCTTGAAAGGGCAGCTTCTGTCAGAGCTCTCTCAGCCCCACCTACCTCACAGGGTGTCTGTTGTGGGGGAGGAAGGTAAAGGAGATTGTGACCAATGTTCCCTCTAAGCTGCAGAGTCTTGTGAGCAAAAGTTTTACTTTGCGAGCTGCTGGTATTAAAGTTGGGAGCTACTGCATAAATTATTGTGCTTTGGGACAATCCTTCCTGAGCTAAGACAAAAATGTGTGACCTGGAGGCTAAAAATCTGTGAGCTAGCTCACGCTCACTCAGCTTAGAAGGAATGCTGATTGTGACCACTCTGAGATTTGGAGTTGATGGCAGGATATAAATCCAATATCATCATCTTCTTCTTCTCCTTCTTCTTCGAGTGTCAGTGTGGATCCTTCAGTGGTTGCGGAAGGGGGGGTGCAGTCAAGTCCTGGCTGATTTACAGCCAACTCTCATGGGGTTTTCAAGGCAAGAGACATCCAGACGCCTTTGCTTCATGCCCCTGGTCTTCCTTGGAGGTCTCTGATCCCATCTTATCCCAGTCAGGGCTGACCCTGCTTACCTTCCAAGATCAGGCTAGCCTGGGCCATCCAAGTCAGAGCAGAGAAACAGGTGGTTTGCCCCGCCCCGCCCCTGCACAGCAACTTGGGACTTCCTTGGTGGTTTCCCACCTGAGTACTGACCTGGGGTTGCCAGCCTCTGGGTGATGCCTGGAGATCTCCCACTTTTACAACTGACCTCCAGCTGACAGAGATCAGTTCCCCTGGAGCAAATGGCTGCTCTGAAGGGCGGACTCTACGGCATTGCACTATGCTCAGGCCCCTCCCCTCCCCTCACCCTCTCCCGGCTCCACCCTCAAATTCTCCAGGTATTTTTCACCACAGGCCTGGCAACCCTGTACTGACCTAGGCTGACCCTGCTTAGCACCTGAGACATGTTGAGATTGGGCTAGTCTGGGCCATTTGGATTAGGGCAAAAGATGACCAGAGGTGGCTTGCCCTCGCCTGCCTCTGCAGAGCAGCCCTGGACTTCCTTGGAGGTCTCCCATCCAAAGGCTAACCAGGACCAGCCCTGCTTAGCTTCTGAGATCTGACAAGCCAGGGCTATCCTCCAGCATAAACACACAGCTCTCAAACCACCCTCTCTGTGGCCGTTTTCCCACAGAGCTTACCGCGGAGCGACGTCCCTCTTCACCGCTCAGTGTCTGCACGGATTTCCCACCAACCGCGCCACAGAATCAGGAAGTGCTGGGCCTTTTGCGTTGCAGATGTAAACCGCTAAAAACCAGTTTACGTTAGCGACGCAAAAGCCGCGGCTCTTCCTTGTTATGCGGAGCAGTTGGTGGGAAATCCGCACAGACGCTGCGCGGTGAAGAGGGACGTCGCTCCGCGGTAAGCTCTGTGGGAAAACGGCCTGTATTTTAGCAAGGCAGATGTGTTGCTCTTAGATATGGCTCTGGCTATAAACAAAGGAGCCTGCTGGCAGACACTGTGTTGTAGGGCAGGAAAAAGGAAGTAGATGGGCGGAGTCAAGGTCTGGGCCTAGGCTGCTCTACTGAATGATGCACCAGTCATCACCAGTTTGGAATTACAAATGCCCTCCGGACCACATAGATCACTTGTTTGTTTGTTCATTCCACTTCTCTTGAAGAAAACAATATATCTGCTTTGGAAGGTGGACTGGGTGGCATTATACTCTCCTGAGTGGCATTATACTCTCCTGAGTATAATATACTCCCCTGCCTAAACCCTTCCAGCCAAAGCGCCACCCTCAAATCTCCAGCTTCTTCCACGAGTTGTGTCTTTTAGATGTTTGTTTGTTTGTTTGTTTGTTTGATTGATTGATTGATTGATTGATTGATATCCTGCCATCCTTGCCGAGGCGGGCTCAGGGTGGCTTACATGCTCATGTGTATGCATGGGTATAAAACATATAAAAGACATAAAAATAATTTAATCCACTGAGTCGTGGCCAGGATAGCATCTTTTCAAAAAGGGAGCTGGCCAGAAAATAAGAGGGGGAAACGTTCTGTTTATCCCGGAGAAGGAGTCCTTGTCAGGCGCTGAAAACGGTTCGCTGGCCATTTTCGTAGCAGTGCTTTCCTTAATTAGCAACATGCAGATTCCTTAATTAGCAACTTTGGAATAATTAAGACGCAACACCAACGTGTTGTTGATAACCTGCACGGAGGCCTGAGGGCTGAAGACTAATGTTGCCATACAGCAAATCTGTTAGCAGCTTTCCGTCCGCCTTACAAACTGGCTCCAGTATGAGGGCTCCTGAAAACGCAGCTAGGAGCGATCAGTCACAAGAAGAGGGATGTTCAAAGGCTCCCAGTGGTAATAATTCACATGACTGGAACCCATTCATTCACACTACACTAAATAATACGTTTTCCAACTGTTTTTTTGCTATTCTTACACTGTAAAAATCCAGTTGCAAAATGCATTATTCAGTGTGAACGCACCCTTCATAACTAATTTAATTGGATGATATTCTTGATGATTGATGCAAGCCAGAACAATTGATGTGAATTGGAGGGTAAGCATTTACAATTCCAAAAGTAAAATTCAATTTCTTATTTAAAACCTCTTATTCGGCAAAACTGACATAAAAAAAAAAAAATTACGATTTCGTAGTTCCATTTTTCAACAGGCTAATATTTCTGATTTGACATTTCCTAACCCAAATGTGATAAGTATAAATACACCAATTGTTTTTCCTCTAAGCAAGAAAGGACTTGATAAGATTTCCCCTTGGATCCCTCAAAAAGACGCTGCACATGTTCTCTCATCTTGTACTGGACGTGGGCAATCGTTACTCTCCAGAAGTGCCACTTTGTACTCTTATGTAAGTGGCAACCACTGTACTTGTAAATCTGTTTTGGGCTCTGTTTCAGGAGACCATAAAGGTAATTACCTGCCTTGATGCAAAGAAACACAAGGTTAATCAAAGGCGAGATTTCTTAGGTACAGAAGTCTGTCCACAATGGAAACTTTACCAAAGAGCATGTAGTTTTGAAAGCTCAAAACGCATTAGGTTATTCCATCAAGATGTGTTTGCACCTTTTACTTATTTATTGTCCCTTGTCCTGTGTTGTATGATCAGAAGGTACGCCCTCATTATATTACTGCACCACAGTAGGAGACTGGCTTAGCAGCATATAACGTTAAGTATATCGAATTACGAACAACAGAGAGTTACTCCCCCACAACTGTATTAATTAATATATTTGAATTTCTAGCCCACCCTTCCCTGTACACCAGGGCTCAGGGTGGGTTACAACAGTAAATATATATAATAAAGTAAAACAATTAAAACACAGTCAATACAATATTTAGAAACCTATGTAAGTATCAAATAGTACCTAATAGGAATCCAAGATCACTGCAGATAGTGACTGTTGCCATGAAATCAAAAGACGTTTGCTCCTTGGGAGGACAGCTATGGCGAACCTGGGCAGTATAATACAAAGTAGAGACATCACCCTGCCAGCAAAAGTCCATATAGTCAAAGCGATGGTATTCCCAGTAGTAATGTATGGCTGTGAGAGCTGGACCATAAGGAAGGCCGAGTGCAGAAGAATAGATGCTTTTGAGCTGTGGTGCTGGAGAAGACTCTTGAGAGTCCCTTGGACTGCAAGAAGGTCAAATCAGTCAGTCCTAAGGGAAATCAACCCAGACTGTTCCCTGGAAGGTCAGATGCTGAAGCTGAAACTCAAATACTTTGGCCACCCAATGAGAAGGAAGCACTCCCTGGAGAAGACTCTTGAGAGTCCCTTGGACTGCAAGAAGATCCAATCAGTCAGTCCTAAGGGAAATCAACCCAGACTGTTCCCTGGAAGATCAGATGCTGAAGCTGAAGCTGAATACTTTGGTCAACAAATGAGAAGGGAGCACTCCCTGGAGAAGACCCTCATGCTGGGAAAGACAGAAGGCAAAAGAAGAAGGGAACAGCAAGAGATGAGGGCTGGATAGCGTTACTGATGTAATAAACACAAATTTGAGCAGACTTCAGAGGATGGTGGAATACAGGAGGGCCTGGCGTGACTTTGTCCATGGGGTCACAAAGGGTCAGACTCGACTGTGCGACTGAACAACAACAAATAGGGATAGGCACAGATCTGAACATGAACCAAAGTTTGGACTAAGCTTTGGCTGGTTTGCCAAACCTGAATCTGGGGAAGGAGCTTGGTCCAGTTATAAGAACATAAGAGAAGCCATGTTAGATCAGGCCAATGGCCCATCCAGCAACACTCTGTGTCACACAGTGGCAAAATTTTATATACACACACACACACACTGTGGCTAATAGCCACTGATGGACCTCTGTTCCATATTTTTATCTAACCCCCTCTTGAAGCTGTCTATGCTTGGGGCCGCCGCCACCTCCTGTGGCAGTGAATTCCACATGTTAATCACCCTTTGGGTGAAGAAGTACTTCCGTTTATCCGTTTTAACCTGTCTGCTCAGCAATTTCATCGAATGCCCGCGAGTTTGAGTATTTGGCCCTCTGCTGCATGCCCCCCACTTCTAGACACCACCCCGGCATGCCTGCTGTCAGGCCTATGTTTATCTTCAATAATAGCAGCTGTCCATTTCATCAGGATTAGTGTTTATTGTAAGACAGGATAGTACCAGTGGCAAAGCCAGTGATGAAATTAAGGCGGGTTGCAGGTGAGTGACTATATATAGAAGCATTTAGCCGTTACCTGCACGCCTAACTTTCTGGCATGAGATAAGTTCAAAACACTAAATTGTTACAGGGCAGGTTGAAGTCATTACCCGGAAGTGACTCAAGGACATTGAATGACGCGCTCGCATCACTTCTGGAGCATGAGGGCATCGTGTCACCAAGGAAGACCCCAGAGGCAGGCAATAGCAAACCACCTCTGTTAGTTTCTTGCCTTGAAAATCCTTCAGGGTTGCCGTAAGCCAGTTGCTGCTGGATGGCCTTCATGTACAGAAAGAAAGCAGGCCTACAAAAGCATTTCCCTTTAGCCCGGAGGTGACATTAACGGGGCAAAATTGGTTCTGGTCCCCAGGATAAATAGGCTGTGGGACTCACTGGTGAACGACATCCTTTCTTCCCTCCTCCCCATCTGCAAGATGTCCTTTGTCACCATGGAGGCATTTTTGCCATGAAGAGTGAGACCTGCAGCACAGTCCTCCTAAGAAGAGTGAGCCCTTTGAAGCCCAGGGACTTCCACACCTTGCTTTTTGACAGCCCTCCTGTTCCCAGGGACTTCCTGCAAAGCATGAAGAAGGGCTTGCAGGTGGCACTCTGATGGGTGTGTTCTGCACTCGTTTTGATGGAAGAAGAAGAAGACGATATTAGGTTTATATCCCACCCTATACTCTGAATCTCAGAGTGGTCACAATCTCCTTTCCTTCCCCATCCCCACAACAGACACCCTGTGAGGTGGGTGGGGCTAGAGGGCTCTCACAGCAGCTGCACTTTCAAGGACAACTCCTACAAAAGCTCTGGCTGACCCAAGGCCATTCCAGCAGCTGCAAGTGGAGGAGTGGGGAATCAAACCTGGTTCTCCCAGATAAGAGTCCACACACTACTCCAAACGGGCTTTCCTTTGGCTGAGCCCTTTTCTTGGTTGGGTCAATTCCCTTGCAGGATAGAGTAGCATTCCCTCCCTTCCCCCCTTACGGAAGCAAAGGACAATAACAGGGTCACACTTCCGCCTGGATTTTAATCCTGCCCTGCTGTTAGAAGCCTTTGCTCTGCTGGGAATTCGAACTCTGCTCGTGCCCTTTTCAGAAAGCTGACACAGAAAACCAGCATGTCAAATTGTTTGTGTTTGAGTGTTCTTTTGACACATGGAGAGCAATATCTCGATTATTGATCCAAGAAGAAAATGTCTGCAATAAAGCTGGAATCAATATTTGACTTAAGGGACAATTACCTTTCATATTGACCAAGGAGAAAAGTTAATAAAAGGAATATAATTGATGTTTCTTCACAGGCACAATGACAAGAAGGAAGGCGCCCCCAGCCTCCCCCAAAGGAGGGAAGGAAGAATATCCACCCTCCACCCCCTGATTTTATCGCACAGGTTCATGGAAGACATTTATTTTTTAAAAACAATTCAGGGCCAGCAAGACTCCATGGGCCTGATCCAGCTACAACCACAAATGCAGGGCTTTTTTGTAGCAGGAACTCCTTTGCATATTAGACCACACACCCTGATGTAGCCAATCCTCCAAGAGCTTACAGGGTTCTTAGTACTGTAAGCTCCAGGAGGATTGGCTACATCAAGGGAGTGTGGCCTAATATGCAAAGGAGTTCCTGCTACAAAAAAAGCCCTGCAAACTTAACAATGGTGATGTACATGTGTCGCTTCATTTATATTATGGTGCCTCAGGGTTAGAGTGCCAGTTTGGTTAAGTGCACGGACTCTTATCTGGGAGAACCGGGTTTGATTCCCCACCCCTCCACTTGCAACTGCTGGAATGCCCTTGGGTCAGCCATAGCTCTATGAGACTCCTCTCACCCCCACCTACCTCAAAGGGTGTCTATTGTGGGGGAGGAAGATAAAGGAGATTGTGAATCGCTCTCTGAGATTTGGAGTGGAGGGCGGGATATAAATCCAATATCATCTTCTTCTTCTTCATGGTTTGAGGGGGAGCTGCACAGAGAGTTCCCTTCCCCCCCCCCTCTGCCTACCACCAGGTATTCATGCCCTCCTTCCTTCCCACCCACCTGCTGGCATGTCTCCTGACAAGCCTGCACCCAGGGGTACCAGGCAAGGGGGGCAGCTGGGAGCATGGGCGACGGTGTAGGGGACCCTGCCAGACATCTTGGGCCCTGGCAGCTGATACTAGTCCTGGGGTACATCCGGCCAGAGGAGTGGGCTTGGGTGAGGGCCAGGCACAGCTGCATCAGTAGTAGGTCTTTGGGGAAAATTCCAGAACTATTCCAGAAAGGGAGATGTAAGAAAGCCGGCTGCTTTAAGGGACATTTAAACGCAACTGGCATATTTTGTCCAATGACTATCAGCGGAGAGTCAGAGCTGCTCATGTTATAATACCTCAAGAGATGGTCCAACAGTTCAGATCTAAATGTAAACAAAGAAGATGGCAATGGAAAATTTACTGTTCCAAGTTTGTGGCTATACGGCCAGCCATGTAACCGATGTTCTCTCTAAACTGTGGAGTCTTGTGAGCAAAAATTCTGCTTTGTGAGCTACTGCAGAAATTACTGTGCTCTGGAGCCATTTTTCCTGAGCTAAGACAAAAGGGTGTGAGCTGGAGGCTAAAAATCTGTGAGCGAGCTCACACTAACTCAGCTTAGAGGGAACACTGCATGTAACCCACAGACCAGGCGTCGGATCAGAAGTGCCGGAACGCAGCTGACATCCCTTCTATAGATACTTCATGAAGATGCTGCATTTTTCTCTTCTGAGGTTTAGAATAAAAAATGTAGCAACTTGCTTTGGGATAACCAGGGATCATCAGCTGTCTGAGGCGCTTCCTCCGCCTAAAGAGGAAGTGGGGCAGCTGGTGGTCTGCCTGGCAACGGGACACCTCCTCGGCCAACCACTCTCTCTTCAAATTAATCGCAGTGTCTCTGCTGATTGATTTCTTTATAGTCCCATGACAGGATGTGCTGGACATTTGATGATGAAAAGTACACGCATCAATCTCCCAGGCTGATATTTTTATTCTGCATACTGTTTCCCCTCCAGAATCCAATTACACCAAATGGCCACGATATCACTCCATTTGTTATTCTTTGAGAACTATAAACTCCATCAAAGAAATGTTGTCAGTCAATGTCTCCTTCCCTGAGACAATACTCTCCCACCTGGGCATTACCCACCCAATTAACCAATAAGGTTTAAAGCTTTTGACTCCGTTTGCCCCATTGTGAAATGTTTGGGAGTCCTCCCTTCATTGGGGGGGGGGGGCCTGGGGCAGCTGTGGCGCAGTGACAGAGCATCTGCTTGGCATGCAGAAAGTTCCAGGATCTATCAACGGAATCTCAAAAGGATCAGGGAGGAGACGATGGGAAAGATATTTCCAGCCAGAGCAGACAATACTGACCATGATGGACCAGCAGTCTGATTTAGTACAAGGCAGCTTCCTGTGTTCTTAATCCAAACCACGAGGAGTGGCAAGCAGCGTGCTTCCCAGATATCCAAGGGCATCTGGTATAATGGCCGGATCGCTCATAAGTGAGACCATGTCGGGCCGGGCCATGTGTGTACTTATTTAAGATCAGGTAGCAGAGATATAAGATATAAGAGCCCCGTGGCGCAGAGTGGTAAAGCTGCAGTACTGCAGTCGGAGCCCTCTGCTCATGACCTGAGTTCGATCCCGGTTCCAGGTTGACCATCCTTCCGAGGTCGGTAAAATGAGTCCCCAGCTTGCTGGGGGGAAAGTGTAGATGACCGGGGAAGGCAATGGCAAACCACCCCGTAAAAAGTCTGCTGTGAAAATGCTGTGAAAGCAACCTCACTCCAGAGACAAAAATGACTGGTGCTTGCACAGGGGTCTACCTTGACCTTTTCTTTTTTTTAGCAAAGATACACACTTTTTAAAGGACACAGACAAACACAACTAAAGATTTCTTTTAAAAAAACATACATAAGGTGCTTTCTTTGTATTTCTCCCAGGGAAGTGGGCAAAGGAAGCTCTGGCTCTTTCCCTCCCCCCACCCCAGCAGACCAGGAGGGGGAAGAGCCTCAACCAATGCAGGAAATCAAGGTTTTGCTCTGTATCTCCTGTGCAATTGAGCAAGCCTGGCAAAGCAAGTTGAGATGCAGAAGGAAGCAAGAGAGAGGAAGGAAGCAGACAAGACCCAATCGCTCAGGGTTCTGATAGGACTCAGCCCCTGGGCCACATGTTTGACACTCCTGATCCAGGGGGTATTATTCATTTCACACTTTCCCAGCCCCATGACCCAGACAAAATATCATTTTGCTTTCCACAAAATCTACATGGCTGCAGATCCCTTTACTGTACAGAGAGAACCTGGGTTCAGGAAAACATTTGTAAACCAATCCAATTATGTTCAGTGCAAAAGATGCTCCTCCCAGTTAAAAAAAAATATTTCACATCTTGTTTTAAAGAGAGTTGCCAACACAAGTGAGTAAAATATCCAGTAGTGCATCTAAATTGCACCGTGTGTTGGACATAACCTGGACTTCACGGGTGAGCTTTTTCTGAATTAAATTATCTGGAAATATGCTCTTGCTAACTCAAGATTTTTTTCCCCTTTTTTAATCAGTGCTTACCTGCTATTCCGGTATTTGCAGATCGCAGAGACGTGAAGGCAGTACAGTCAGCTAATGGGATAGAATGTTTTATGCTGAACATACGGGATGTCTCTAAATTGGTTTCCTATGCTTGAGTAATCTCATTATTCTTGAAATGGAGAAGAGAAATTGATCTACAAACATAGAGTCGACACAATGCCAACCTCTGGTTTTGCAACTCCATGAAAGAAAAGGGTGGGCTGGGGGAGGGAACGGTTGTAAGCCCAAACTGACAGAGGTTGACTCAGCCAACACATTGCTTGCAGAACCAGCATCATTCCAGGGTCAGGTGGGCCATAAACAGCCTGCCTCCACCCTGCCTTCCCCTTGTATAGCTGCAGCCGTTTAGTACGCCTGCTTCTGTTTTTTTCCCCAGGCATCCTATTTATTTATTTAAAATATTTATATCCTGCCATTAAAATATATATGCAAAACAGCTCACATCAATAAAACAAAACCATAAAAACCTAGAAATTAACTAAGGAAACATCCCGTTAAAAAAAAAGAAATGAAAAATGAAAGAGCACTTGAGAAACCCGAAGGTACCAGCACAGCTAGAACAGAGCAGCATGGAGCTGGGGTCACCAGGGTCACTGATTGAACTCTTCGTTTGAAGCAAAGATATTAAAAAGTCTCCACACGTACCCCTCTGAAGTCCCTCCCCAAACCCCGCCCTCATCAGGTTTCACCCCCCCCCCCAAACCCCCAGGATTCTCCCCCAAACTCAGAGCAGGCAGCCCTACCCGCCCATGCAAGGTCGCTGTAACAGCCTCAGTGCAAAAATCACACCGCACAAGACTTCATTAAACTACAGCTATATTAACTGGCTGGATGTGGGGCACTCCACTAACCAGGTTGACTCAGGGCCTTCAAACTAGGATTGTGGACCACCATGGCTTCAGGATGTTTTGTTCACCACACTTCGACCGATTTCGCAGTAGGGCTTGTTCCGAGTAAAGAGCCCGTTTTCGCACAAGTTGCCCCGGAGCTGCGAGTTGGCACGCCACTATTCCGCAGCAAGCGAGATCCTCTGACAAGCGGTTTCTGCTTGCTGCAGGAAAGCAACATGCCAACTCGCAGCTCTGGGGCAGCTTGTACAAAAACGGAGAGAAGCCCCGGGGGCAAACGGGCTCTCTACCTGGAACAAGCCTAGTGCGAAATCGGTCTTAGTCATAACACTGGTGTCACTTGAGGTACAACACGGACCCCCTAGCTTGTCGCAGCAGCATCTGTGCATGCTTGCATAGCAAAGGTGCTGAAACCAGCATACGTTGAGGCAAATCAGGATTTGCATGTTCATCTTCCAACTGAATCTCAGCTTTGCAAGCTTATATTGTGATAAGTGATTCCTCTTCGGGGCACAAGAAGGAAGAGATGCAAACCAATCATATTTTATTTGAGAAATATCTAAGGCACATCTTCACTTACAAGGTCCCTCAAGCTGGTGAACAAAGAATAGAGGAATAATTTCACACACAATCATCTGAATATATTCTTCGCCTTCCTCCCCCAACTCACAATGCCTCTCCCACCACTTTCCCACCCTCCCTGGTGATTGGAACCAATTTTCATTGGTAATGCACATTTTAAAAAGCCTCATGCTTGAAACATTATGCTGAAGGAAAAATCCCACAGCTGGTTGGTGGAATTGCTTTTGCCTTATTACTGGCTGAGGTTGAGATTGTTCTGGGGCAAAATGAGCTACAAGGTATCATTTACTTCTGAGTCTTTCAGCCACTCATGAGATAATTGTCACCGATGGCACCATTCAAGGCTGGGGGGGAATCTCGATTCTTCTGGAAATCTTTGAAACCAACTCCAGTTTTAAAATGCTCAAATTCCATTATGGATCAAATGCTGTGGGTGAGTTTTGTGTTCCCAGTTGCCCCAACGTTAATTAAAAACTGGCTTTCAGTGTTTCAGCAGACACCCTTTGCTTCGGCCTACCTCAGTGAGTCAGATCCAGTTTTCATCTGTGTTGTGTCTTGCATTTCGGTCCCTGAAATTACAACACAGCATACCTAGCACTCTCAGGGGAGCCGCGGGAAACCACTAGGGGTCCCAAATCCCCCGCTAGGCCTGGAGACCCCCGATTTGGAGCCTCCTCCTCCCGCTGGCCATAAAAGGGAAAGCGGGGGGGGGGAGGGGGAGAACGGCAGCCCTTCCCACCCAGCCCCGATCGCAGCAGCCAGAGCTCTTCCGTTTTCTCAGGCTGCTTCCCGCCCCCAGTCAGCTGGCCGGTGAAGGGAGGGGAGCCCAGCCACGCCCCCAAAGGACCATGTGCCTTTGCACCTCCGGAGGTGAGTGAGTTCTGTCTCCTGCATCAGATTTCCCAGAAAAGGGGGGGGGGCGGGGGGGAGGGGGGTGGAGAGGGAAACGTCTTCTCATAGGGTATAATGGGGAATTGATCTGGAGGTTTCGGGGGCTCTGGGGGAGCTGTTTTTTGAGGTAGAGGCACCAAATTTTCAATATAGTATCTAGTGCCTCTCCCCAAAGTATCCCCCAAATTTCAAAACGATTGGACCATGGGGTCCAATTCTATGAGCCCCAAAAGAAGGTGCCCTTATCCTTCATTATTTCCTATGGAAGGAAGACATTTAAAAAGGTGTGCTGTCCCTTTAAATGTGATGGCCAGAACTCCCTTGGAGTTCAATTATGCTTGTCACAGCCTTGATCTTGGCTCCACCCCTAATATCTCCTGGCTCCACCCCCAAAGTCCCCAGATATTTCTTGAATTGGACTTGGCAACCCTAGAAACCACGGGTCACCTGACTAGGGAAGAACTACCTGACCACCTATTAGGATCTATGGTGCGAACTTTAAATGGTCAGGATTGGACTGGACTAGGAAGTGGGTTGTTCCAGGAAAATGTTTATAAGCGGGGACCCAGCTCCATCTTGTCTTGTAATGTGCTCAGCAATAAAGGGTGTTGGTTGTTGAACGATTCGAATCCAGCACATTACAATCTGCCGTGCTCTGTTGGGGAATCTGTCCTTAAACCAGGACAGGTTGAACTTTGAGGTGTCACTGTTCCCAAAGCCATCTGGCTTGCAGCATGAGGCAGACGTCAGCAAAACGTCACCCAAACAGTCAAACTCTGCTGGGCATTAGAACAAAATAGGAGTCGATTGCACCTTTAAGACCAACTTAGTTTTATTCCGAATGTAAGCTTCCGTGTGCATGCACAGGAAAGCTTACATTCTGAATAAAACTAAGTTGGTCTTAAAGGTGCAATCGACTGCTATTTTGTTCTACTATTTCAGACCAACACGGCTGCCTATTTGGATCTATCTGCTGGGCACTGAAGAGTCACTTCCTTTCCCTGCACCCAACAGTGAGTGACACCAGCGTTTCCTCTAACCTTTTAGTGTGAGCTAGCTCACAGTTTTTTAGCCTCTGGCTCACACATTTTTTTTTCTTAGCTCTGGAAAAATGGCCCCAGAGCAAGCTAATTTATGCAGCAGCTCACAACTTTAATGCCAGCAGCTCATGAAGTAAAATTTTTGCTCACAAGACTCCACAGCTCAGAGGGATTATTGAGTGACACCCTTCTTACTCCTTTCAGAGTCTACTTCAAGCAGACACAAGAGGTCAAGAACACAAATTGCCTCTTGGTTCATGACTCATAAAAACACCACCCCTAACAAAAACGCTCCAAAAATGGTGGACCTCAGCAAAGACTTCTCTGAGATCACCTGCTGGGAGGGGACAGTAGCAGAAGAAGATCTTTATCCTCCTGGTTTGGGTCTCCCATGGCATCTGGATGGCTGTTGTGAGTAAAAGGATGCTGGACTTGATGGACCATTCATCTGCTCCCAAAAACAGTTCTAACAAAGGAGCCTACAGATGGAAGATAGTTAACCCCCTGCTTGGTGGCAGTCCAGCCTCTGCTTAAAGATCTCCACGTCCCCTCCAGGTAAACAGTCCCATTGTTGAAATGCTCTTATTGTGAGGAAGTTTCTCAACTGAAATAGACTTTCCTAAATCCTAAGCCCAGTAACTTTAAGCAACAAAGACCCAGATTTTGCCCTCTTCTGCGTGACAGCCCTTCAAGCGTGGGAATAGTGCCAACATGTCAGACTTCCACATCTTCTCTTTTATGGGAGCTATCAAGTTCCTTCAACTGTTCCTCGCAAGATTTTGCTTCCAAGATCACTGACCGTGTTTCCTGCCTTCCACTGCAGTTCTCCAGGGTCTTTCACAGCATCGGATCCTTTTAGCTGGAGATGCCAGGTATTGAACCTGGGACAGTCTGCATGCCAAGCCATGGTCCCATTGACTCTGTCAATGGCCAAGGGGAAGAAGAAGATGATTCTACATGAAGGACCTGAAGGGCCTGGGAGCACCCAGTCCCTCAAAATGGCCTTAGAGATCTTTAGAAGATGTCCTGGTTCAGCTTACCATGGTGTCGAAGTTTCAGGTGTGTGGGGCTGTAAAGAACAGATTTCTGAGGTGTTCCCCACTCTGAGAAATGTACCTTGTGTGCAGCTCTTGGGATAGAAAATTTGTCCATTCCAATACTTATTTATTTTATTTTATTTATATCCCGCCCTCTCCACCGAAGGCAGGCTCAGGGCGGTTCACAGCTTGGGGTCAAGGTTTTTGACATCACAAGGTTTTTGAAAAGACTTTGGCTCCAGGTATTGAACCCGGGACAGTCTGCATGCCACACGGATACTCTGCCACTCTCGTGGTTGCAAGGTTTTTGAAAAGACTTCAGTTCCCGCACAGCCCATGCAAGTCAGAAGAAAAGCAGATTCCAAAACAGTGTTTTAAGGGAGGGTGGAGATCACATGAGGTCACAATTGCATCATTTCTGTTTTAGAACAGTTTAACGCTCTCACTTCTGTCCCACAATCAAGAATCATCTAGAAATACAGAGGGAGCTTTGGATCAAACACAAACGTTGGACATGGTGAGGCGATTTGGGCAAGAGGAGCCCCACAAGGCAAGAAACCCTCAGATGAAGGGTGTCTATTTCATGCTGCTGTAAAAGCCCTTCTTAAGAAGGCACTCAAAGGGCCGACACATGTCCTCCTTACACAGGAAAGCGGTCATAGTGGGAAGCGGTCGGAGACTTGTTCGTGACAAACTGAATTCACGTCTACAAAAAACCCAACAGAAGTCAAGTTCACGAATATGTGAAATGCAAATACATCTCTCGTTTGGTTGGGGTTGGTTTTTTTTTTAAATGTGAGTCACATCGGCAAAGTGCTCTGAGAACCCTGCGCATAAATATTAAAAACCTTCATGTACAGTAATTTGCAGCTGGAATTATGATCAGCCTGCCAGTCCCTCTAAAAGTACAAGGCCAGCTCCATTATAAGGCAAACAGAAAGCCAGATATCGTGGAGGATTTGGTACCCAATTCGGGGGCGGCATGCTTCAACAGCAGCAGACAGACACCATGGCTATCCCTCCGTCTAGTATTTGGACATTCCACCTTTCCAAGTTTGCAGATGACGCTAAATTGTTCAGGGTGGTGAGAACCAGAGAGCATTGGGAGGCACTCCAAAGGGATCTGTTGAGGCTGGGTGAGTGGGCGTCAACGTGGCAGATGAGGTTCAGTGTGGCCAAGTGCAAAGTAATGCACATTGGGGCCAAGAATCCCAGCTACAAATACAAGTTGATGGGGTGTGAACTGGCAGAGACTGACCGAGAGAGAGATCTTGGGGTCGTGGTAGATAACTCACTGAAAATGTCAAGAGAGTGTGCGATTGCAATAAAAAAGGCCAACACCATGCTGGGAATTATTAGGAAGGGAATTGAAAACAAATCAGCCAGTATCATAATGCCCCTGTATAAATCGATGGTGCGGTCTCATTTGGAATACTGTGTGCAATTCTGGACACCACACCTCTAAAATGATATTATAGCATTGGAAAAAGTCCAGAAAAGGGCAACTAGAATGATTAAAGGGTTGGAACACTTTCCCTATGAAGAAAGGTTAAAATGCTTGGGGCTCTTTAGCTTGGAGAAACGTCAACTGCGGGGTGACATTTGATAGAGGTTTACAAGATTATGCATGGGATTGATTTATTTATTTATTCCGTAACTTATATCCCGCCCTTCCCACAAGTGGCTCAGGGCGGCTTACAACAAATGGAGAAAGTAGAGAACTTCTGAGAAATTCTGAGCCCCTGACTACCAACTATGTGTGGCTTTGCTCACTGTACCGGATTCCTTCTCTGATGAAATGTGCTTAGAGAGCACACGAAAGCTTACGTTCTGAACAAAATTAAGTTGGTCTTAAAGGTGCCACTTGACTCCTATTCTGTTCTATATATTTTAAATGTTTGTTAAATGTTGTTTGTCATTATAATGAGTAGACTATCTCCATTTCCTACTCCCCCCTTTTTTTCCCCCTGTACCCCTAGTTCAGGGGTGGTCAGCGGTAGCTCTCCAGATGTTTTTTGCCTACAACTCCCATCAACCCCAGCCATTGGCCATGCTAGCTGGGGCTGATGGGAGTTGTGGGCAAAAAACATCTGGAGAGCTACCATTGGCCACCCCTGCAAATAATAAAAAAATTCTGGGTGGTGTACTTGGACCCTCCTCTGCATTTTGCCAAAGTGCTGGGGAAATACCTCTCACGGTGTTCCAATCAAGTATGTGGAGAACAGTTTTTTGTCAAAAGTTTTCTTTTCTAAAAAAAAGTATGTACTCTCTAGGGTAACACCGTCTTGTCTAGCATGGCAATGCCAGCCAGAGGGTTGGATCTCATGGCATGGTCCTGCTAGCACCAGAGGAATAGCTCCATGGGAGTCAGTGTAGGGCTGCCAACCTCCAGAGTCCACTTCATCTGGAGAAAACGGCAGCTTTGGAAGGTGGACTTATGCAGGGGTGGAATTCTAGCAGGAGCTTCTTTGCATATTAGGCCACACACCCCTGGTGTAGCCGATCCTCCGAGAGCTTACAAAAAGAGCCTTGTAAGCTCTTGGAGGATTGGCTACATCAGGGGTGTGTGGCCTAATATGCAAAGGAGCGCCTGCTAGAATTCCACCCCTGGCTCTATGACAAGCTTGTCCAACCTACGGCCCATGGGCCACATGCAGCCCAGGATGACTTTGAATGTGGCCCCAACACAAACTCATAAACTTTCTTAAAACAGCACCTGGAACTGTGTGCTGCAGCAGCAGCAGATCCTGGGACTGAGGCTACGGCCAAGGTCAGACGCACATAAACTGACAAGATGGGCATGGATGAAAGCCAGATGCATGTCGGATTTTATGCAGTTGTCCAAACATCAGCAACTGGCAATGGTCGTTGGCTCGTTCGTGCCCCGAACTGCCCCGACTGCGATGCGGACTTTTTTTGATAGTACATTAAATCCGGAATAAGAATGCTTCCGATGACTCCCGCGCGTACTTTCTATGTTTGAACGCTCCATTGTAGCCTACTCGTCGCAAGCGCACATCCACTTCCCTGCGAGAGCCCACTCCAAATGATATCATTGCGCCAGCAATTGTTGACTCAGACTTCCAACCTTCCGAGGTCGGTAAAATATGCACCCAGCTTGCTGGGGGGAAAGTGTAATGACTGGGGAAGGCAATGGCAAACCACCCCGTAAAAGGTCTGCCGTGAAAACTTTGTGAAAGCAGCATCACCCCAGAGTCGAAAACGACTGGGGACCTTTCCTAAATGGGGCGGGAGGCAGATCGCCCACCTTTGCTGTCTCCCTGCCAGGGGAGGAAGATGACCCACCTTTGCTGTCTCCCTGCCAGGCGGAGAGACAGCAAAGAGAGCTGCTGGGCTTCCCCTTCCTTTCCGGGTGTTTAAATGGGGGGGGAGGAAGATCACCCACCTTTGCTGTCTCCCCGGCAGGCGAAGAGACAGCAAAGAGAGCTCCTGGGCTTCCCTTCCTTTCCGGGTGTTTAAATGGGGGGGGGGGAATCACCCACCTTTGCTGTCTCCCCGGCAGGCGGAGAGACAGCAAAGAGAGCTCCTGGGCTTCCCCTTCCTTTTTGGGTGTTTAAATGGGGGGGAGGAAGATCACCCACCTTTGCTGTCTCCCCGCCAGGCGGAGAGACAGCAAAGAGAGCTCCTGGGCTTCCCCTTCCTTTCCGGGTGTTTAAATGGGGTGGGAGGAAGATCACCCACCTTTGCTGTCTCCTCGCCAGGCGGAGAGAAAGCAAAGAGAGCTCCTGTGCTTCCCCTTCCTTTCCGGGTGTTTAAATGTGGGGGGGGGGGCAGATTGCCCACCTTTTCTGGCACCTTAAAAAAAAAAAGCCAAGCACGATATCCACGGTACTGCGCTTGCACGAGTGCGGAATGCCATCTCAAAAAATGAGGTCCGGTTGAGACCTCTGATCAATCAACGATGGGACCAATGCTGCTTAGAATTGAAGGATGGAGGGATGTCTGATCAGAAAATTCGTTGTAAAAAAGCTGCGGGGTATAATAGTGATGGGTTAGGGATGGATTTAATGGTGAGTGTGACCGCGGCCTACATCTGGTTGCTTTCCCCTCCTGCTTGCTTTCCCCCCTCCCACCAGAAAGGGCGCCAGAGCTGACTCAGAGCATATGTGTGTGAGTGCTCTTCCTTTGCTCCTGGGTGCTCTCCAGGTCTTCTTTCTTCCTGCTGTGGCCCCTTTGTATCCCCCACCCAGGACAAAGAGCCCTTGGCTGTGCTCTGGAAGTATCAGGGGTGGCTGTGGGCCCCTCTCTGGGAAAGCTCGGAAGTAGCAGAGCCTGGGCGGGCTTGTGAGGTGCGGTGGGACTTTTCACCATTGGGGGGCTGCTGACCCCTCTCTGGGAAGGTTAGAGGTTCCTGCTTCAGCTCTGGGCCATCTGCAGCAGGATTTGGAAGCAGAAAGGACATTAAGGCCCTGTGTTGCTGGGAGGGATTAAATGATTTTTTTTAACTGATTCCCTAGGCTTCCCAACCCTCCCGCCCTGGCGGGGGACCTCAGGATTTCCACCCTCTTCCCCCGCTCCCCAAAAAAACGGAAGCGGGGGGAGGGGGGAAACGGCGCCGGGGAGCATGGCGAGCCGCCCCATCCCAGAGTGGGCGAGGCCGCCGCGCCGCTGCCGCCCCCTCCCCGCCCACCACAGCTGCTCCTCCGAGATGGGCCCAGGCTGAGCCCATCTCGGAGGAGCAGCCAAGAGGCGGCAGCAGCGCAGGCAAAAACAGGGGAGGGCGGAGGCAGGCCAGGAGCATGGCGAGCCGTGAATCCGGGCCCTTCTAGGACCCGGACTCGCGGCTCGCCATGCCCCTGGCCCGCCTCCACCCCCCCTCCGATTCCACCCCAGAGGCGGAGCGGGCGAGGCCGCCGCACCGCTGCCGCCTCTTCTCCGCTCGCCATGCCTGCTCCTCCGAGATGGGCTCAGGCTGAGCCCATCTTGGAGGAGCAGCCACGGCGAGCGGAGAAGAGGCGGCAGCTGCGCAGCAGCGTTGCCCGCTCCGAGACGGGGCAGCTCGCCACGCTCCCCGGCACTGTTTCCCCCCCTCCCCCCTAGCTCCACCCCAGTGTCTCCTGGCTCCACCCCCAAAGTCTCCTGGCTCCACCCCCAATGTCCCCAGATATTTCTGGGATTGGACTTGGCAACCCTATGATTCCCCCCCCCCCTTCTGCTTATATGTGGTGGCGGATATCACAAAAATTATGCATGGACCTGTCAAGCCTCCCCATCCTTTTATCCTATTTGGTTTACAACTCCTGTGTGATTACTCATGTTTATTAGCCCTCTCTATGTTGTGTCCACAGAAGAATGTGAAGTGTTGAAGTTATAAACCTCCTCCGCCGCCTTTTCTCAGGTTCCTTATCAGTCATCCAGAGCTCTACAAATTGCTTTGTAGAATGTCATAGTGAACTATAGATGTTATTGTAACCCCATAACCTTTAGGTTTGAAATGTTACTGCCCGTTTGCTAATGGCTATTGACCAGCTATATGATGCTTCCCCTACCTTCATTCCTTAATCTTCTCAATGAACCTGTCAGTGATGTCCTATTCTATCTACAATAAATGAATCTATTTGCAAATACAAAGGATCTCATTAGTGTTAGCATGAGTGACTTGACAGGACCTTTTTTAGCTCATCATCAGCTATCGTTAGTGTTTGCACATTTTATGTGTGGCCCAAGACCATTCTTCTTCTTCCAATGTGGCCCAGGGAAGCCAAAAGGTTGGACACCCCTGCTTTATGACATTATAATCATTGAATTCCCTTCCCTCCCCTAAGCCCACCCTCTTCAGGCTCCACACACACACCCTCCAAATATCCAGTATTTCCCACCCTGAAGCTGGCAACCCTAAATCTGAGAAAATGTGCTAAGGAGTACGTGGGGACTAGGCCTGCCTACAACCCCACGGAAGCTTCTGGAAGAGGTTAATGCCTGTGTATTATTATTCTGGGGAATCATTAAAATCTGAGCACCATGCTATTTGGGAATAAGCCAGTGTTAGAAATTGGAAGGATGATGAATATCCGTCAAGAGATCTGAAAATGCTTCTGTTGGGACTCATTGATCACACAAGTGCCATCAAGGTGTCAAAGAATGGTTTCAGATGGTCTAACTGCAGCTGAAATGGATTCAGGTAAAACAAACTTAAGAGTCCAATGGCACTTATAAGGCCACAAAGTTTAATTCTGGGTTGAAGCTTTTGTGTACATGCACACGAAAGCCTATACCCAAAATAAGATTGCATTGGTGTTAAAGAGGCCACCAGACTCAAATTTTGTTCTACTGCTGAAATGCTGGTTGCAAAAAGCTGGCAGTGGACTAGATATTAAATCGGAAGTCCTGGGTGGCAAATGGTTAACAGCAAAATGATCTGAACTGAGTTTGTCTGTTAAGAAGAAAAAAATAAAGAAGCCAGCATTTCTTAAAATCAGAAACTTTTTTATAATTTTTGGTCCCAAGAGTTAAATTGTGAGTATTGACTGGTAGAACAGGGTAATATTTTTTCAAGGACTACAGTTCCTTGAAGGGTTACACTGAGCAATACAGTTAAGAATTGTTATTATAAGATTGCACATACATACAGGATACTTTTTGAAGTCACTATAGTTGGTCATTATAAAATAAAATTATAAAACACTTAAAATGGATTTTCAGAATGCGGCCCTTCAGGTGCAGATGGGGAGAATCTCACATTTGAATTCTACTTCACACTAAAGAACATCCTTCTGATGGAAGGCTAACACACCCAAGGGCAGGACCCTAGCTGAGACTTCTCTGTGAAGTATTCTACTTCCCTGGCCATGGGGTTCTGTGATGCCAGCAGAGCTTTTTTTTGGAACAGGAACTCCTTTGCATATTAGGCCACACACCCCTGATGTAGCCAATCTTCCTGGATTGTGAGGAACTCCAAAGGGATCTGTTGAGGCTGGGTGAGTGGGCGTCAATGTGGCCAAGTGCAAAGTAATGCACATTGGGGCCAAGAATCCCAGCCACAAATACAAGTTGATGGGGTGTGAACTGGCAGAGACTGATCAAGAGAGAGATCTTGGGGTCGTGGTAGATAACTCACTGAAAATGTCAAGACAGTGTGCGTTTGCAATAAAAAAGGCCAATGCCATGCTGGGAATTATTAGGAAGGGAATTGAAAACAAATCAGCCAGTATCATAATGCCCCTGTATAAATCGATGGTGCGGTCTCATTTGGAATACTGTGTGCAGTTCTGGTCGCCGCACCTCAAAAGGATATTATAGCATTGGAGAAAGTCCAGAAAAGGGCAACTAGAATGATTAAAGGGCTGGAGCACTTTCCCTATGAAGAAAGGTTGAAACGCTTGGGGCTCTTTAGCTTGGAGAAACGTCGACTGCGGGGTGACATGATAGAGGTTTACAAGATAATGCATGGGATGGAGAAAGTAGAGAAAGAAGTACTTTTCTCCCTTTCTCGTGGGCATTCGATGAAATTGCTGAGCAGACAGGTTAAAACAGATAAAAGGAAGTACTTCTTCACCCAAAGGGTGATTAGCATGTGGAATTCACTGCCACAGGAGGTGGTGGCGGCCACAAGTATAGCCACCTTCAAGAGGGGTTTAGATAAAAATATGGAGCACAGGTCCATCAGTGGCTATTAGCCACAGTGTGTGTGTATATATAAAAATTTTTGCCACTGTGTGACACAGATTGTTGGACTGGATGGGCCGTTGGCCTGATCCAACATGGCTTCTCTTATGTTCTTATGTGGAGCTTCCAGGGCTCTTATTACAGGTCCTACTGTAAATTCCAGGAGGATTGGCTACATCAGGGAGGTGCGGCCTACATATGCAAAAGAGTTCCTGCTACAAAAAAGCCCTGTATGCCAGGGAGCATTTAAACACAAGATTCCCCATTATACACGCCCCTGACTGTATTCTGAGTGCTGCTAGACTGCTTATTTTTAAGGAGGAAAAGAACCTGAGGGTAATATGTTTCCCACTGAAAAAAAAGTGAATTCAATCTTGGTTTATAGGGTTGCATCGCAATGACGTCACCCTCAAGTGAGGTCATCGTGCTGGCAATGCCACGCACTGGCTGCTCTAGGCATTTCTGGGAAAGGTCTATGGTTTTCCCAGACACTCTAGCAATTTGGGAGGGTAAAACTCTATGGTACCTATTGTACCAATAGGCTTAAACCACCTGGCAAGAGAAGCCTGCAAGCAGGGTCTCCGTGCAGCAAGGAGAGACTCCACCACTGCACAGAGATCCTTGCCCCACCTTCTCTTGCACGGCCCTTCCTTCCCATCTTCTTTCTCGCTCTTTCCCTTCCCTCCTTTTCCCCTCCCCTTCTGTTTCCTTTGTTTCTTTGTTTCCCCTCCTGCCCTCCCCATTCCTCTCTCTCTCTCTCTCTCTTCCTTCTCCCCATCCGTCCCCCATGTATTTGCTTTCTTTCTTTGATTCTTTTATTAGCAAAACTCATTTGCATATTGAAATGAGTTATGCTAATGAGCTCCTGCACCCCTTTTTCTACAAAATGACCCCTGAGTGTAACCAAGATCAAGATAATTCACACTATAATATTCCCCATTACTGTGTATGGGTATGGAAGGTGGACAATGAAGAAAGCAGACAGGAAAAAAGATTCCTTTGAAATGTGGTGTCGGAGAAGAGTTTTAGGGATCCTGTGGACCGCCCAAAGGACAAATAAGTAGGTTCTAGATCAAATCAAGCTTGAACTCTCTAAATAACTAAACTGAGCCTATTGTGCTGTGGTCACATCATGAGAATACAAGAGTCCCTGGGAAAGACAGCAATGCTAGGAAAAATGGAAGGCAGCAGAAAAACAGAAGGACCCAACATGAAGTGATGGTATTGCTTTACTCTGCTCCGGTAAGACCTCACCTGGAGTACTATGTTCAGTTTTGGGCACCACATTCTAAGAAGGATTTAGACAAGCTGGAATGGGTCCAGAGGAGGACAACAATGGTGAGGGGTCTGGAGACCAAGTCCTATGAAGAAAGGTTGAAGGAGCTGGGCATGTTTAGCCTGGAGAGGAGGCGGCTGAGAGGTGATAGGATCACCATCTTCAAGGACTTGAAGGGCTGTCATCTAGAGGATGGTGTGGAATTGTTTTATGTGGCCCCAGAAGGTAGGACCAGAGCCAATGGGTTGAAATTAAATCAAAAGAGTTTCCAGCTCAACATTACGAAGAACTTCCTGGCAGTGAGAGTGGTTCCTCAGTGAAACAGGCTTTCTCAGGAGGTGGTGGGCTCTCCTTCCTTGGAGGTTTTTAAACAGAGGCTAGATGTCCATCTGTCAGCAATGACGATCCTGGCATTAGATAATAAAAACAGCAGCAATATTTAAAGGTCATTCTGCACTGAATCCAATCCCGAAAAGAAAAAAAATGTACTCTTGACAACTTCAGTCACTGAGATTTCCTTTTCTTATGTCACCCTGAATAGAGCCTAATCCTAACCCTAATTCCCTCAGCACTAAAGTCTGCCAACTGCCTTAGAATCATAGAGTTGGAAGGGACCTCCAGGGTCATCTAGTCCAACCCCCTAAACAATGCAGGAAACTCACAAACACTTCCCCCTAAATTCACAAGGTCTTCATTGCTGTCAGATAGCCATCTAGCCTCTGTTGAAAAACCAAGGAAGGAGAGCCCACCACCTCCTGAGGAAGCCTGTTCTACAGAGGAATCGCTCTAATGGTCAGGAAGTTCTTCCTAATGTTGAGCCGGAAACTCTTGATTAAATTTCAACCCATTAGTTCTGGTCCTACTTTCCGGGGCCACAGAAAACAATTCCACACCATCCTCTATATGACAGCTCTTCAAGTACTTGAAGATGGTGATCATATAAGCCGCCTCCTCTCCAGGCTAGACATCCCCAGTTCCTTCAACCTTTCTTCATAGGACTTGGGCTCCAGACCCCTTGCCATCTTCGTTGCCATCCTCTGGACCCGTTCCAGCTTGTCTATATCCTTCTTAGAATGTGGTGCCCAAAACTGAACACTATTCCAGGTGAGGTCTTACCAGAGTAGAATAAAGCAATACCATCACTCATGTTGGGTCCTTCTCTTTTTCTGCTGCCTTCCATTTTTCCTAGCATTGCTATCTTTCCCAGGGACTCTTGTATTCTCATGATGTGACTACAGCACAATAGGCTCAGTTTAGTCTCCAGACCCCTCACCATCTTCGTCGCCTTCCTCTGGACCCGTTCCAGCTTGTCTATATCCTTCTTCAAATGTGGTGCCCAAAACTGTACACAATACTCTAGGTGAGGTCTCATCAGAGCAGAGCAAAGCGACACCATCACATCACGTGATCTGGACACTAGACTTCTGTTGATACAATCCAAAATTGCATGTTTTTTTTGCTGCCGCATCACACTGTTGACTCATGTTCAGCGTATGATCCACTAAGACCCCTATTATAATCATGGTACACTCCATGTCTTGTGAGCCGCCCTGACCATGCTTCGGCGGGGAGGACGGGATATAAATAAAAGTTTATTATTATTAGATCCTTTTCTCACATACTACTGCTAAGACAAGTCTCCCCCATCCTTCTCTAGCCACCATCTCCATTTCCCAGAATGCCATGGGGTTTAATCTGAAAGGGGCAGTAGTATGTACACTATCAAGCATAAAAATTACATCAACTGTTCTCTTCCACAAAGTTTCCTGCCCTCCATCAGAGGAAGTCTTAGCAGAATGCAACTCAGAAAGATGAGATAAACATAAGAATGCTTGGACAGGCAGGACGAAAACTGGTTGCTCCATGCCAAGAGCTTTCTGGAAGCAGGGGTGGAAACAGCACGGCACAGCAGTGTTTTCTGTGAAATGCAAATGCAGTTGGCTTGGATGTTCTCTGCTGACTGCAAATTGATAAGGTTTGATCTCAGAAGTTGGATACATCCCTCTCCTTGTTTTCTTTTACACACTAAAAAAGAAAAGACTTTAATTCAGTATGCTTGATAGAAGATTGGCAGATCATCGATGTTTTAACAGATCATCAGTGTAGTGGTTTCGGCTAAACTCGGGTCCCATTTTAAACTCGTTCATTTTTCAAAAGCCACTCCTTATAATTGTATGCTAAAAATTAAGCAGATGATTGTTTAAGTAAGGATTTAATTATTAGTGGTTAATATTTTCAAGTGCCCATTTGACACCACTGTATGGTTTTCTGAGCTCTTCTGGATACCTTCTCATTCAAGATGCTAATTGTGGGATTTCTGGCAGATCACAGCTAAGGGCCCAAGATGATTAGGCAAGAGGCTGCTCACTGCATCTACTCCTTCCTTCACTCCCTATCTTTGCACAAACATTTTCTCTTAGTTAATTACATCTCCAAATCAGAGAGCGAAGGAGAAGAGATAAGAAGGGCACTGGTTTCTGAGAACAGTTTGGTGTAGTGGTTAAGTGTGCGGACTCTTATCTGGAAGAACTGGGTTTGATTCCCCACTCCTCCACTTACACCTGCTGGAATGGCCTTGCGTCAGCCGCAGCTCTCATAGGAGTTGTCCTTGAAAGGGCAGCTTCTGGAAGAGCTCTCTCAGCCCCACCTATCTCACAGGGTGTCTGTTGTGGGGGTTAAGATATAGGAGATTGTGACCACTCTGAGATTCAGAGTATAGGGCAGGGTATAAATCCAATATCATCATCTTCTTCCTCCTCCTCCTTGCAGGATCCAGGTTTAAAGATTAGAATTTTGGATGGTCCCTTAGGAGCGCAGTTTTTACAACTATAAATTGTTAGAATCCAAAGACAAAGATGGGGTCCCTCAGATAGCTACAGCTTGTGTGGCTGATGGGTCACCTGAGTATTAACCAACTGCTGGGCTCCATCTTAAGGAGAGCTCGATGCCAGCCCCACAGCACCTTAGAGACCAACAAGATTTTTGGAGTTAGGAGTTTTGGAGAGTCTAAACATGCTTCATCAGATACAAGTCAGAATGGAGATCAGGAACATTGCACCGGGACACTCTGGCATTTGGGTGAAACTCTAAGGTTTTTTCATTCTCAAAACCATAGAGTTTGCCCAAATACCAGAGCATCCCTGTGCGATGTCCTTTTGGGGGTGTCCAGAGGTGGACTGAAGCCCCCGAAGGCGAGGGGATCCCCGCTGAACTCTTGCCACCCTATTTCAGAACCAAAATCTCCTCAGCACTAAAGTCTGCTAACTGCCTTCTCCAGCAGCTATCTCCCAGAATCCCAGAATGCCATGGGGTTTAATCTGAAAGGGACACTGATACTGTGCCTCAGAGTCCTGATATCCCAGCCTGAGTGCTAATTTTCTCCCCTGAGTGTTTCTCCCCTGCTTTAACCAAGCTGATTACATTTTGCATTGTCCCTTGGCATCCTGACCCCTTTCTTTGCCCCACCCCTCCCACCCGCAGGCTGGGATCATATTATAAGGGCTCCGAGATCTTCACTCCAACTTGTATCTGATGAAGGCAGCGCTGACTCCCCGAACCTCATGCCCCCAAAATCTTGCTGGCCTCAGCTCCTGGAGTTCTACTGGAGACCCCACATGGCTGCCCTCTGAATCTTTCCTAGGGACAAACCCTACTGCCGGAACGTCTACTGCTTCCTCTATGGACCTCTGGCACCCCATTCCTTGCTATTAGAATACTAAGAGGACAAAGGTAAAAAAAAAATCAATAGTTATGGACAAAAGTACACGTGTTTATTACAAAAACATATAAAAATCTTGTTGGGGCCCAAATGAAGCCTCATAAAATCACAGAAGTGACAAATGCACATGAAAGATACCTATGCTTTGGCCTGCAGAGGCCTTCTTCAGAGGTCGAGTACAACAAAACTGCAGTTACACTAATGAAGCAGTAAACAATTAATATAGCGTAACTGGCCCTGAAAAGGGGATTTTACTCTAAGTACCTAAACTGGAAGGTACATATTTGCAATATCATTTGCTCTATATGTAACTACTGCTAACATAAGGCCGGTTATCTTTGTGGCCTTCCAAAAATTGTGTCATTCATTTCCATAGTGGAACATTCCATTTTGGGTCCTATATTAATTGTTTATTGATATTTGGATGCCTGAGTTCTTCTTGGGAAGTAGACCAGGATCTCATGGGCTACGACTGGCCCATGACTGGCCATGACTTGCTGCCATCTTCTAGGGGTATGAATGTGGGTAAAGGAAAGAGGTTATTTTATCTAGCCCAGGAGTGTCTGACATGAAACCCAAGGGCCAGATCAGGTCCCTGGAGGACTCCTATCAGGTCCCCAAGCAACTGGCTGTCATCTGCTTCCTTCTCCCTCTCTCTGGCTTCCTTCTGCATAACAGCTTGCTTTGCAAGGCATGCTCAATCACACAGGAGCTACAGAGCAAAGCCTCTATTTTCTCCATTGGCTGACCAGCACACGAATCAGCTTATGTACAAAAGCTCACAATGCCCAGCCATTTCATTTTCCCCTTGGTCTTGGGGGGTCAAAGCATTGACCGTGAGTTTTCTGTAATTAATGTCAATAAATCATAAATAGGATTGCAACTTACAGAAACACACCTGAATAACACCTGAACCACCTACTAATCTTTTAAACAGCTAATCTTTTAAACGTGTTCTAAGCTTTTTTTAAAAAAAACATATTTAATTGTTTTTGCCCTTTATAAAGTTTCTATCTCTGCTCCCTGCCATGACATTTCATGACCCACATGGCCCATCCCGACAAGATCTCATTTATGTCAGATCCGGCCCTCATATCAAATGAGTTCGACACCCCTGGCTCTAGCCCTTCCTGGACTTGCACTCGAAGTGGGCACTTTCACCCAGACACAAGAATTGACTTTCAATTCACTTGCAGAGCACTTTGCAGCTGGATTTTACTGTGTGAAATAGCAAAATCCACTTGCAAACGGTCACAAAAATGCACGGAAGGTGAACTGGAAGTGCATTCTTCCGCACCTATGAAAGCGCCCATGAGCCACAACAGACTCACTTTGGACGGGATTTAAACGCTTTAGGAAAGCCACCTACGATGCTTTGGCCATTCTCCAAACCCTGGCTGGAAAGCCAAACACTCTAAATCACCAGCATTTTCTTTGTTTACTTTACTTATGAAGGTAAAGGTCAAGGTAGTCAAGTACCAATTGTTTCGACTCTGGGGTGACATTGCATCACGACGTTTTCACGGCAGACTTTTTACAGGGTGGTTTGCCATTGCCTTCCCCAGTCGTCTACACTTTCCCCCCAGCAAGCTGGGGACTCATTTGACCGACCTCGGAAGGGTGGAAGGCTGAGTCAACCTCAAGCCGGCTACCTGAACCTAGCTTTTGCCGGGATCGAACTCAGATTGTGAGTAGAGAGTTTGACTGCAGTACTACAGCTTTACCACTCTGCGCCAATGATAACTCACTACTTTGGTAAACCTTTATTTTATTTGTCCCCCCACTCCTTTCTCCCTGGTGGGGGCCCACAGCAGCTTCCATCCTTCTCCTCTCCTCCATTTTATTTTCACAACAACCCTGGGAAGTGAGTCTGCGAGCGTGGGACTGGTCCAAGGTCACCAAGCAAGCTGCCATGGCAGAAGTTGGGATTTGTTCCTGAGTCTCCCAGCTCCTGGTCTGACCCTCTTAATCACCACACCACAATGGCTCTCTGAGCGAAGTGGCTCTCAGTCACTTGCCCTGGGAACGTGGGGATATATTTATTGTTATTTTACTAATTTCCGATTCCATTTGTGATAACGTTTTTCAACGTGGTAGACAACGCTTGTAAAACAACCATACGAAACGACAGCATAACATGTTTAAACATGAACTGCTATTGAATCAGAAACAGAGCCGCATAAAGGAATCAACATGAGGCTCCAGCAATAGTTTGAGGTTTGCATTTAAAGATAATCTTTTAAAAGCCTGGAATGGGACTATCTGTGCGACATCCTGCCGAGAGATTGCCCCACGACATTATCCGCTCTAAGAATTCAAGTGGCTCCATTAATCCGAAGACCCAAGAGGCTGCATGGCCGGCGTCCTGCAGAAGCTGTTCCATTTATACCCTGGCTTTTGAAGAGAGTTAAATATATCAGGACAACATATACCTCCGTCAGAAAGTCTATCGATTTCCATCTCAGGGCATGGGCTTAGTCAGACAAATTTATCTTTCTGTGTCTGCAGCCCCCTCCTCCTGCAAGTCTGGGTTATTGAAAGATGCTGAGAGAAATAAACATTTTTACAACCCAGGCCCAGCCCGTCCTCCCCACTCTTGCTGCTGCCTCAAGATAACATTGTCCAAACACAAATGCATTTGGAGCCGGGGGACAACTCTTGCTTCACTACACGGCAGCTCTCTGTGCATTCTGCCACTTTGACTTTGATTTATTGCATACCATGCTGATTTCCTTATTGTTTAAAGCTAAAGAGGTTGCTGCAATTATTATTTAATGGTATTCTCTTTTAACATTGGGAGGTGCTTTATACATTTTGTAAGTGCAGTGGTGCCCCACAGCTAGCCCAAAGTGCATTTCAGAGCCAGCAAAGCTGCAGTTCAAGAACTCCATATTGGTGCAGCTTCTCTCTTCCCCAGCTGGCAAGAGAGTTTCAAGATTGCCTTGAAGAGGCCAACTGCTCTTTGGGCCAAGCATTCTGCGGAGAGTGTCATCTGGGTGAGAACTCCTCGCCAGTTTTCCTAGGCTATTCACTCGCTTTCAACTTAGAGACCCAAATCAGTGCCTTGAATTGGGCCTGGGAAAATAGAGGTATTTCAAGCAGATATTGTCAGCGAAGGTTCATTGAAGTTACCAAATGAGCAGACTTGTTGTTTGAAACAAAGTTGCATTTATTGTATACTCCAAAGTTACTCCAACATGATACGCATTGGAACTGATGGAGGGCAGTTCGAATCATTGGTATTTAACATCTAACATCAAAGCAATAGCATCTACATCCTAATTCCCAAAACAAAGGCTGCTTTTGCAAGTGAGAGTTTCACACAGCTTCCCCCCTTATCTTTTCCATTGGTGGTTACGGTTCCCGGCGGCAATGTCCTTGCTGCCGCTAGGGAGGAGGTGAGAATCTGGCAGACACTTTCTACTTCAAAGAAGGCCTAGCAACCTTTGATATTCTTGGGAAGCTACTCTCTACGTTGCCCCCCCCCTCTACTGTTCTATGACCATAGGTTAGTAAGCATATATGCGCATTGATTCATATGGTTAGTAATCAGCAGTTAGCATTAACATCAATGAACAGAGTCTGACAGATATAGGGTACCAGCAGAAAAAACAGGTTTCCTACCTGTAGCTGATGATCTTCCAGTGGTCATCTGTGCATTTACACTCGTGAGATGAAGCGCCAGCACCGATCCCCGATCGGTAGTACAAAAGTCCGGGATTTTTCACCGCCCGACCCTGGTGGGCATGCGCAACAGCCCCAATGCACATGCTCACCCAGTGGGCACGAACATCCCGCCAGTTCTTTCCCACCGCCACCTGTCTAGGATACTATGACCGGCAGCAGAGGGGAAGGAGGGCGGGTAGTGTGAATGCCCAGATGACCATTCGAAACTCATCAGTTACAGGTAGGAAACCTGTTTATCTTCTTTGTGGTCGCTGTGCTTCACACTCATGGGAGATTAGCAAGCTAGGCTTACCCGGAGGAGGGAGCTGGCGGTTATGCAGAAGTAGCGGCTTGAAGGACCAGGGTACCCAGCTGTGCTCTGCAATGCTTCCAGACATCCAGGGCATAATGTCACATGAAGACATGAGGAGATGCCCAGGTTGCAGCCAAACAGATATCTGCCAGGAAAGCACCCTTCAGAAACACTGTGGGCGTAGCCATAGCCCTAGCGGAATGCACACGGAGCGGCCCCTGCAAGGGCTGCTTCGCCAACAGGTAACAAGTCTAATGGCTTCCGTGATCCACTTAGAAAGTCTCTGTGAGGAAATCTTGAAAGCCAACCTAGGCGCTGCATAGGAGACAAATAGATTGGGATCCTTCCTGAACGGCTTGGTGTGATGCACAAAAAACAACAACGCCCTCTTAACATCCAAGGCATGCAAATGTCGCTCTTCCACGGAAGAAGGAGAAGGGTAAAAAAGTAGGCAAAAAGACTTCCAAATTAAGGTGGAAACTAGACACCACCTTAGGGAGGAATGAGATGTCCAGGGCCAAGGACACCCTATCGTCCTGAAAGGAAATGTACGGAGCTTCACATCGCAGAGCCACGAGCTCACCTGCCCTCCTGGCCGTAGTGACGGCCACTAAGAAGGCAGTCTTCCAGGCGAGAAGATGCAACGGGCATGTAGCCAAGGGTTCAAAAGGTTGCCTAGAGTCGGTCCAGAACGAGCGTCAGATCCCAAGCAGGAGGAGGAACCTTAGACAGCGAGTGAAGCCGCATAAGACCCTTCAGAAAACATTTTGTATGCTGGTGGGTAAAAACCAAAACACCATCCACAGGGTCGTGGTGAGCCAAGATGGCAGCCAGATAAACTCGAACCGAAGAATGATTAAGTCCAGCATCAACAAGTGAAAGTAAAAACTCAAACACCAACTCCAGACCAGCAGAACGTGCAGTGACACCCTTGTTCTGTAGAAAAGACAGGAGCTTAGACCACTTTGCTGCATAGGAGCGGCCCGTTGACAGCTTTCTACTGTTCAACATGATATGTTGCACTCTGTCAGAGAATCCTAAAAGTTGACCCTCCAAGCCATCAATCTGAGGTGAGGGATGTCGTGGTGAAACAGGCAGCCGCCTTGAGCCAAAAGGAGGTCTGGTTCCAACGGGAACTTGTGACACCCTCCTGCCATGGCTAGGAGAACAGGAAACCAAGTCTGTCGAGGCCACCAAGGAGCAACCAGGATACACTCTGGACGTTGCTGAATCAGTTTGTGAAGCACTCTGGTGAGAAGAGGCAAGGGTGGAAACAGGTAGAGGAACTTGCCCACCCATGGAAGCAAAAGGCTGTCTCCTAGGGATCTCGGGTCCGTCCCCCCGCCCCCAGAGCAGAACTGTTCACACTTCCGATTGTCTATCGTGGCAAACATGTCTATTCTGGGATGACCCCACTCCCAGAACAGAGGTTCTAGGTATCTCGAGTTCAGTTTCCATTTGTGATGGGAGACCTCTCCCCTGCTCAAGGAATCTGCTTGAACATTTAGCTCCCCAGGTAGGTGGGTGCCTACAATGAAAATGTGCGAAGCTATGCAGGTCTCCCAAAGCTGCATTGCCAATGCACACAGCCTTCTGGACACAGTCCCCCCTTGGTGATTTATATAACTGACAGCTGTCGTGTTGTCCGACATCACAGCTACGGTCCGACCGCTGATAAGGGGTAGAAACGACCTCAAGGCTAGATGAACTGCCATGAGCTCCAGAAAACTGATATGATGGTGAGCCATCGACGGTGGCCATGGTCCGCCTATGCAGAGATCTCTGAGGTGCATTCCCCATACCCACAGTGAGGCATCTGTTGTTATCGTGAGCGAGAGGAGAGAGAAATGAAAAGGAAGCTCCTCCGCAAAGATTGAACTTCACCTTCCACCAGTCCAGTGACTGAAGCACCAGTGAAGGAACTTGCAGAATTTTGGACAGGAGATGTCTCACCAGATTGTAATTCCTGATGAACCAGAGCTGGAGTACTCGCATCCTCAGCCTTGCAAAACGCAGAACGTTGGTAGTAGGCGTCATGAAGCCCAAGAGATGTTGGATCTGCAGAACAGAAGGGCATCTCACCGTCTGAAGGAGCTGAACCAGGGAGATAATATCCAACACCCGGGAATCTGGAAGAAACGTCAGATGCTAGGCAGATGCTCCAATGAACTGAACCCTTTGCGTTGGGGTCAGGTGAGACTTCTTCTCATTCACCAGAAGTCCTAGTGCACGCAAGAGGCAGAGGACCACCTGTAGATGTGCTCTGAGAGAAGGAAAAAGGAAGATACCCTGAAGCCAAAGGTAGGCCACTGCAACAACCATTGTCTTTGTGAAGACCCTGGGGGCCGTAGAGAGCCCAAAAGGGAGCACCTGATATTGAAAATGGTGCGTCCCAATGACAAACCGCAGAAACCTCTTGTGACTGGGGAGGATGCTGATGTGGAAATAGGCATCCTTCAAGTCCAGGGTAGCCATCCAATCTCCTTTGTTGATGAGTGGAAGGATGCTTTGCAGAGTCAGCATTCTGAACTTCTGATAAGCAATGAAATCGTTCAAGCCCCTCAGATCCATGATCAGACAAAGTCCACCGTCTTGCTTGGGAACCGTGAAGTACCTGGAGTAAAACCCCTGGCCCTTGAGATGATTGGGAATGGATTCTATCGCTCACTTGCAGAGCAGATTTTGGACTTCCTCCAACAAAACCGTTGTAGAGTGAGTGATCACCAATCTGGGATACGATGGGAGCTGAACAAATTCTATCGCATAACCCTCCTGTATGATGGACAAGACCCACTTGTCGGTGGTAATCTGCTGCCAGGCTTGCAAGAAACTGAGGAGGGGTGGGGGGGGGGAGAGAAGGGGGGAAACCAAAGTCAAAGTCCCTGCTTGGGATTCCTACCAGCCTTAGATTTTCCCATATGCGAGGAAAAAGAAGAGAACTTGGTTTTCCCTCCTGCAGTGAAGGAACTCTTAGCCTCATGCTGACCGGTACGCGCTTCCACAAATCCTCAGGGGATTTGGCGTGGTAGGGCTTCTTAGGCCATTGTTTAGACCATGGGTGAGACTTGATAGGGCGAGGAGAAGATGAAGGCACTCCCAGATTACGAGACGTCTTTATACTCTTGTCCATCTCCTGTAGGACCGTGTCCGTAGTACAGCTGAATAGACCTTCACCCTCAAAAGAAAGATCCTTGACCCAGGACCTCGTGTTGAACTAGAGAGTGGTGGAGTGAAGCCACGAGTGACGACACAGCGTAATAGCAGAAGTAAGAGTTTTAGCTGCAGTGTCCACCATATGTTTGGAAGCCTGCAGCTGTTGTTTCACTAGGAGCATTCCCTCCCTCTGAGCCTTCTTAGCCAAAGTGCACATCCTCGGGCAGAGAAGCCAGGAGCGGTGACAGCTGCTCCCATAGGGAATATTGGTACCTTGCCATGCAAGCCGAATAGTTCGAAATTTTGATGCCCAGAGTGACTGTCTAATAGAAGCACCTGCCAAATGTATCAATCCTTTTCCCCTCTTT